>NC_054488.1:42024116-42335887 GCF_017639515.1 Carcharodon carcharias | reverse complement strand
CACAGACTGAATAACTGTTAAAGCACAAGCATGAGGGTGTACATTTTAATTAGGACTGCGCATGAAACGTGCTACCTGATTTTTTTGGGGTGAAAAATTGCAAATTCATTGATAATAAGATGCAATAAATTATTGATGTTTAATTTTTTTTATTCATTCATGGGATGTGGGATTCACTGGCTGAGCCAGCATTTATTGCCCATCCCTATTTTCCCTTGAGAAGTGGGTGGTGAGCTGCCTTCTTGAACTACTTCACAGTGCTGTTAGGGATGGAGTTCCAGGATTTTGACCCAGCAACAGTGAAGGAACGATGATGTATTCCCAAGTCAGGATGGTGAGTGACTTGAAGGGGAAATTCCAGGTGGTGGTGTTCCCATCTGTCTGCTGCCCTTGTTCTTCTAGATGGTAATGGTCGTGGATTTGCAAGGTGCTGTCTAAGGAGCATTGGTGAATTCCTGCAGTGCATATTGTAGGTGGTACACGGTGATGGAGGGAGTGAGTGTTTGTGGATGTGGTGCCAATCAAGTGGGCTGCTTTGTCCTGGACAGTGTCAAACTTCTTGAGTGTTGTGGGAGCTGCACTCATCCAGGCAAGTGGAGAGGATTCCATCACACTCCTGACTTGTGCCTTGTAGATGGTGGACAGGCTTTGGGGAGTCAGGAGGTGAGGTACCTGCCGCATGATTCGTAGCCTCTGACCTGCTCTTGTAGCCACAGTATTTATATGGCTAGTCCGGTTCAATTTCTGGTCAGCGGTAACCATCAGGATGTTGGTAGTGTGGGGTTCAGTGATGGTAATGCCATTGAACATCAAGGGTCGATGGTTGGATTCTCTGTTGTTGGAGATGGTCATTGTCTGACTCTTGTGTGGCATGAATGTTACTTGCCACTTGTCAGCCCAAGCCTAGATATTGTCCAGGTCTTGCTGCATATGGACATGGATTGCTTCAGTATCTCAGGAGTCACAAATGGTGCTGAACATTGTGCAATCTTCAGCGAACATCCCCACTCCTGACCTTATGATGGAAGGAAGGTCATTGATGAAGCAGCTGAAGATGGTTGGGCCGAGGACACTACCTTAAGAAACTCCTGCAGTGGTGTCCTGGAGCTGGGATGACTGACCTCCAACAACCACAACCATCTTCCTTAGTACTGGGTATGACTCAAACCAGTGGAGGGTTTTCCCCTTAATTCCCATTGACTCCAGTTTTGCTAAGGTCCTTGAAGCCACACTCAGTCAAATGCGGCCTTGATATGAAGGGCAGTCACTCTCACCTCACATCGGGAGTTCAGCTTTTTTGTCCATGTTTGAACCAAGACTGTAATGAGGTCAGGAGTTGAGTGGCCCTGGTGGAAACCAAACTGGGCATCAGTGAGTAGCTTATTGCTAAGCAAGTGTCGCCTGATAGCACTGTTGATGACCCCTTCCATTACTTTACTGATGATCGAGAGTAGACTGATAGGGTGGTAATTGGTCAGGTTGGATTTGTGCTGCTTTTTGTGTACAGGTCATACCTGGGCAATTTTCCACATAGCTGGATAGATGCCAGTGTTGTAGCTGTACTGGAACAGCTTGTCTAGGGGCGTGGGAAATTCTGGAGCACAAGTCTTCTTCCGTGCTATTGCCGGAATATTGTCAGCACCCACAGCCATTGCAATATCCAGTGCCTTCCGCCATTTCCTGATATCACGTGTATCTGTGATGCTGGGGACCTCTGGAGGAAGCTGAGATGGATCATCCACTCGGCACTTCTGGCTGAAGATTGTAGCAAATGCTTCAGCCTTATCTTTTGCACTGATGTGCCGGGCTCCTCCATCATTGAGGATGGGGAGATTTGTGGAGTCTGCTCCTCCAGTGAGTTGTGGCATGACTGTAGAGCTTAGATTTGATCCATTGGTTGTGGGATCGCTTAGCTCTGTCTATACTTGCTGCTTATGCTGTTTGGCATGCAAGTAGTGCTGTGTTAAAGTTTCACCAGATTGACAGCTCATTTTTAAGTATGCCTGGTGCTGCTCCTGCATGCCGTCTTGCACTCTTGATTGAACCAGGGTTAATCCTCTGGCTTGATGGTAATGGTAGAGTGGGGGACATGCCGGGCCATGAGGTTACAGATTGTGATTGAGTACAATTCTGCTGCTGCTGTTGGCCCACAGTACCTCATGGATGTCCAGTCTTGAGTTGCTAGTTCTGTTTGAAATCTATACCATTTAGCATGGTGGTAGTGCCACACCATAGAATGAAGGGTATCCTCAATGTGAAGGCGGGACTTCGTCTCCACAATGACTGTGAGGTGGTCACTCCTACCGATATTGTCATGGACAGATGCGGCAGACAGCTTGGTGAGGATAAGGTTAAGTATGTTTTTCCCTCTTGTTGGTTCCCTCACCATCTGCTGCAGACCCAGTCTAGCAGCTATGTCATTTAGGACTTGGCCAGCTCGGTCATTAGTGGTGCTACTGAGCCACTCCTGGTGATTGACATTGATGGCCCCCACCCAGAGTACATTCTGCACCCTTGCCACTCTCAGTACTTCCTCCAAGGGGTGTCCAACATGGAGCAGCACTGATTCATCAGCTGAGGGAGGGCGGTACGTGGTAATCAGCAGGGGATTTCCTTGCCCATGTTTGACCTAATGCCATGAGACTTCATGGGGTCTAGAGTCGATGTTGAGGACTTCAGGACAACTCCCTCCTGACTGTATACCACTGTGCTGCCACCTCTGCTGGGTTTGTCCTGCTGGTGGGACAGGACATACCCAGACATGGTGTCTGGAACATTATCTATGAAATGTGATTCCGTGAGGATGACTATGTCAGGCTGTTGCTTGACTAGCCTGTGAGACAGCTCTCCCAATTTTGGCACTAGCCTCCAGATGTGAGTAAGGAGGACTTTACAGGATTGACAGGGCTGAGATTGCCATTGTTGATTCCGATGCTTAGGTCGATGCCGGGTGGTCCATTCGGTTTCAGTCCTTTTTTGTGACTTTGTAGCGGTTTGATACAACTGAGAGGCTTGCTAGGCCATTTCAGAGGGCATTTAAGAGTCAACCACACTGCTGTGGATCTAGAGTTCCATGTAGGCCAGACCAGGTAAGGGGGACAGATTTCCTTCCCTAAAGGACATTAGTGAACCAGATGGGTTTTTACAACAATTGACAATTCACAGTAGGACTTTTTAAATAAATGTATTGGATGTAAAATCATGTGCATGTAGGATTCTAACAAAAAATAAAGACAGAATTGAGAGATCTGAAGGTGTTAGGGTTTAGCCTAGTGAGGTTTAAGTGTCAAAAATAGCCAATGTTTCATCTTAGAGGTGTACAAAAAAGCAATATTTCAGCTGTAGGCTGGTAAGATTTGTCACTGTGAACATAATAAAATTACATGAAATCTGTTTGAACAAATATTCTCTGTTTCATGGTGTCTGATATCTGTGATTTGATTTTAGAATCTTGTGACCCAAGAAGAGTTAGGGGAATGAAACATTGTGTCATCAAGATTGATATCTTGGTGCTGTTGACTTGTAAAGTTAAACCCATCTGTTTTAGATTTAGCATTAGCTACTAATTAGTACCACTAAACAATGAGAGTATTAAAATTTTAGAGAATGCTTATAACAATATCATGGTTAAATGCTGACCATGAAAGATGTAAGTGTATCTAATATTTCTGCAAGGATGAGAAACAGATCCTATTCAAGATGTTTGCATAATGTTGTGTGTCAATGCAATATGTTCACGTAAAAAGGTAATTGGGGCAGTGTAAATTATTCATTTGATAGGATTTTGCACTGGTGATGGTGCATTATCATTGATCTTTCACAACTGTGACAAGAACCGTAACTCAGGATTGAGCCACAGATAGGGTTGAGTTATCTAGGGCAATTGAAATCTCTCATTAGTGAACCCCACAATATTAAACTCCGAGTTGGATATTTATAACATTACTTTTGAAATATTCTATGGCGAGACAAATATCTTGGAAAACAATGACAGATGGACAACATGTCTGATGGTCGTTAATCCTTGTTTGTTACTCAGAAGCTAAAAAATGGATTGTCATAATCAACAATTACTATGACTACTAATTGTATCTACATAAAGCTTTCATTATAGAAAGATATCCTAAATCACTTAGAAGCTGAGCCAAGGGAGGAGATATTAGGAAAACTGACCAAACATTGTCAAAAAAAATGGATTTTAACAAGGGCCTTAAAGGCTGAAGGTACAGCTGCCAGTGCTGGGCTGGAGGAAGGACCAGGAGGTTTAGAGTAAAATTGGAGATAATAACATAAAATTCAGGAAATACTCAGCAGGTCTGGCAGCGCTCGTGGAGAGAGAAACAAAGCTTTGGAATCATAACTGAAATCCAATGTTCAAATATCAGGAATATAATATTTGTTGATTAGTTTGTAGCTTAGTGAATTTGTGTGTTTCTTGCACAGAATATATGTTGTTCAATTTCCACAGAACTGCTGTAAGTTGGAAAGCAAACTGCAGAAATTCAGTTCTACCCAATTTCCTGAATCACATTGGGCCATAACTTGCTCGGAGTGGCAATCAGTGCCACTGATATCACCCGTCCTACCGACTCATGCCGGGTGAGGTGCAGCTGTCCTCGAGTCCCAATGTCGCAGACCAGCAGAGCTGGATTGAAGACGGATGCGCCCCTTTTTTAACAAGCATTAGAGTGGGGCGGGGGTCAGACCTCAGGGGGAAGTCAGTGGGGGCCAAGTCAGAGTGTCAGGCCTGCTGGGGTAAGGAGGTTGTTGGGTTGGGTCGGGCCTGCGGGGGTGGGGATGTGGGTGGGGGTCGAGTTGGTCAGGTCAGGTTGGGGGAAAGGGGAGTCCCATGGGCGGGGTTGGTCTGGGACTTTACAATAGTTACCCAGAAGTTAGAAGAGGTTTTAATTCTTCTAACTTTTTCTGGGTACCTATTTGTGTAACACAGCCGGAACCATCCGAAGTTTGCAATTTAAATCGCATTTCCGGATATTTCCCAGTGCAGGGCAACTGCCCCAGAGGAAGTTTTCACTTCTGGGTAATTGCCATGCAAATATTACCTCTCAAGTTCTGAGAGGGATTCTCCAGTGCACCTTTGGGGTACCCCCCAATCCAACGCTGGGGAGCTTAGAAGTTATGGCCCATTGTTATGAACCCATAGGGACTTCTTAAAGCAGGTTTGAATTCCTAGTGACCAATGTAAAGGAACTGCACAAGATGATTTCAAGTTTTAAGACTTTTACTGTAAGAAACCAATTAAAATCAACATTGACTAAATATGACTTAGTAGACAACTAATACTCTAAACTATAGAAACAATTACATTTATTGATGCCTTAACAACTACTGATAACTCACTCTACATATTTACAGCACACTTTCTGATTGCAATCTTTTCAAGAAACAGTTTAATGTCAATCCTAACTTCCAATGGTTCACTTCACTTCTCCTATTTTGCTGCCAGTGATTGTCAAAGGCCTTTCCCTACAGTCTCCTGAAAATTCTAGAACTGACTTTCAACAGTAAGGCCCACTCCAGTGATTCCTCCTCCCAGCCTTGCCATGGTGAATCCATCAGTGTCCTTAAATCACTGTAGGTTCCTCTTCGATTCGTGGACAAGCTTTCAAACATCTTGAAAAACTTTTCCCCAGCATTCTGTCTCGGAGCTGATAGAGAAAACAGCCTTTTTTCCCCTCAGCCGATTTCAGGAACTGCTATTCCTTTCCTCTGTCTCTCTTTGTTTGTTGCAGTTCAAAATCTCTGAGACAGAAGGTCTGCAATAACAAGAACATCTGCTTCTGCCTTTGTTTCAGTGCTTTTCAATAACACATGACCTGGGCCCCCGGTCTCCATCATAATCAAGCCACACAGGCTTGTCAGGTGGAACTCCTAGCAGATCACATGACTCTTCACTACTCCATTTTCTCTTAAATTAAAGAGACAATTGAAAACACAAGCACCTTATAAAAGCCCACATTTATAAAAACATCATTATTCATTTGGATTATAATTGTAATCCAAGCCTTATTTTCTAATTAAAAGCATCATTTCAGTTTTCAAACAGTGACAAAATTGGGTTGAGTAACCAAGGTGAGAGTAATCTCTTTAATTACCTTAAATTAACCATAATGTATCAGTTGTAAATGAATATCCATTTGGTTTCAATTTTGGCATTGCTCTGCCGATGTGCCAAATTGTTCTGCCAACATGAAATGGTGATAATCTTTCCTCCATTGGCTGCTTGACTACATCCATAATTGCAAATTATGGTTCCTAAGTAACTTCAAAAACTGTACAACTCTACTCACAAATATTGACCCCTTGACTTTTTGAGCCTTTGATTTTTTCCTACATAAATACAAGTTATTTATTTATTTCCTTTATCTTGATATACATTAAGAATACTATCAATGTTGCTCTGTTCCAACTGAACATCTTCAAATACTGAGTTCTATTAATCCATATATACTGTAAAGTGTGTTTATTCAACTTCGTGACATGTCAGACCATTCTTTTGAAGGCCTGTGATGTTCACCTTTTTGACAGGCTTAAAATCAAATTCAGAAAGGAAAACAACAGCAGAAACAATTGCTGTCATTTCCTAATGGCCTAATCAGAACCATGCCAACAAATGCATTTTCTGTAGATCCAGTAGAGCGACAGGCTCCCCAGGAGTAATATTCAATCTCCTGAGTGTTATTTGACAAGTATATCGCTGACAAGTACAATGTTTCCCATAACCTTGTGAGGATTGCGGTTGCACTTTTGCATCCTAGTCAAATGTACCATATATGGTTATTCTTCATGACCCTCTGAGGATTGTACAGGGATTAAAGTGCCACACCAACAGGTAACAACAATATGCTGAACATGAACATGAACTGAGAAAGCCAACATTAAATTGCAGCTGCAGTACTCTGGTTTCTTAGAGGTGATGAGTTGATCTTGGTCAGGCCATCACATGCTTTGCAAATAAAGTGAATTAGACTGGCATGCGAGGAGAGAAATTGTCAGGGTTCTAACTTGGACTCCACTCAAACATCTCCACCCCCTACTCTTTACTGACTTTTCACAGACACTCAATTAATCTGCATTGCACAGAGTTTACTAGTGCATCATTGATGGTGTCCACTAATGTATGCATATCGCAACTGGCTGTAAGTTATTTTTTAGAAAGCTGCAGGCATTGCAATAACAAAAAGCACATTACTTTTGTTAATTTCATAGCTGATGGACATATTTTATATAAATATGGAAAGTGAAATGTTAATTCAGCGTCACTGAAAAATTATGATGCAGTGCATTGAATATGTTAAGCAGGAGGTTGTGTGATTTTTATCTAGTCTTACCATATCTGAATATCTAATTGTATTAAGAATACATGACCAGCTTTACAAATTCCAAAATTGAACTGTGGCTGCGACCAATAAAAACACCTCTATACTGCTGCCTTAACAGAGTTCCATTAATTCAGTTTAAATTGAGGTTAGAAGATATGGGCCAGAGTTTTTAGCTCGTCGGGAGGGGGCGTGTGCCCGATCCAACCAAATGTAAAATGACGCTCGAAGACGTCGGACGAGCATCCTGATGTCATCGTGCAGTCGCGCAATATTTTGGTCAGCAGGCGCGCACCAGTCGGTAGCGCCTGCCGACAATTAAAAGCCCTATTAAGGCCATTAAAGTTATACTTGAAAGAAATGTTTACTGTTGGACAGGCAGTGAAACTTACATGTAGACTCTCCATTTATGTTATGTTATGTTCAAATCCTTGTTTTAAAAGATTTATGTATCTGCACCCCTAATTCACTATTACATCGATCTCAGTCACACCATTTAATTTATGCTTCCTTTTTCTGCTCTTTTCCCAAAATGTGCTCTAGTCATTTACATTTTACATTAAACCTTTAGCCCTTACTTGTTAGTCCTTCTGAAATGTTCTGCATTCTTGCCTATAGTTTGTGCTTAGGAGTTAGGAATGTACAAAACTGAAAATAAATGATTCAAGAAGTGAACAGGTGAAAAGATAATTTAGATTTAATTATCTTATATTGAGACTGGTGAAGTTTTGTAATTGACAGCCAGGAGAGGTGATAGAGATTGATTGTACCAGCAAATCCAAGAGAGGATTAGATTGTGGTCCATCTGACTGGTCCCAGTGTTCAACAAACTTCATGTCTCAGGATACTTGTCATATTGTTCTCTGATTTCTTGTCAGTTACTCATCCAATTCTCTCATAAATTGGGACATACAATCAGCAATCACTACCTCCCTTGGCAGTTCATTTCATACATTTGCCACCATGAAGAAATTAAATCTAAGCTATCTTTTCAATCTTCCCTTGACTGCGGTTGCGATTATATATCATTTATCTGCCTAAGCCCAAAACCTTTAGATATATGGAAATAGGTTTAGCATAGGTTTCTGGGACAAATGACTACCCAATTTTCGTTAACTTGAGAAACACCTGCACTCTAATTATTTATTTTCTGTCCCTTAACCATCTTTCTATTCCTGCAGCCATATTCCCACAAATCCTATGTGCCTTAATTTTCATAACTAGTATGGTGCCTTTTAATGTCTACATACAACACTGAATTCCCTTTTCCGGTAAATTTTATAATTTCTTCAAAGAATTTCAAATAAGCTACCCAATCATGACCTGGTGTTGTCAAGTGTACAGATTCTTGATTGGACCACCCCTTCCTAAGTATTCATCAATTTCATCCTGTACCATGGACTCAAGAGATTTGTTAACACCTTAAACTAAGACTAACTTGTCTGCTTTTTAATAATGTCCTTCTGAATAGTTACCTCCAGCAGCACCTCGTTCATATCAACTTCTTCCACTGTGGGGAGAAAAAACTCTTTGGTAATGGTTTGAATTTATTGCTGTGTGACTGATTTCCAAGCTGTGTTTGTGCATTCTGTATAAAAACGTGGACAGATTTTATGTATAAAACTAACAAAGTACTTAAGATCCTAGTGATGAAAAGCTGTTCCTTTGGCCCTTATGAATGCGTTGATGCATTTGCTAAAACCATTCAAGAGACCTCAGGTGATTCTTGTATTACTTCCTCTCAGCCTATATAATGTACATCTGACTGTGGTGAATATTTCAATATGAGCTACTCCTCTTTGTTGTGGTACTTGTCTATACCCAAATAATTGATATCGCCTTAGAAAGTATTGACGAACTGCGTGTCAGTGTTTGACACGCCAATGGCAGTTGTTGCACATTCTGTGTTTAGATCTGTGTTCTTGCAACATTTATTTTTTTACAACACTGTACAGCATGATCTTTTAAGTTAGTATATTTCTATTGCCTGTTTCATAGGAATTCTTTGAATGCTAATTATCCTTAACTTTTACATTATAAAATGCATTATTAGTCATTGTGACAAACTTTCCAGAAGTAGTACAGTGAGGAAAATTTGTAACTTCTTTTAAATGTCTGTGGAATCTTAATTCTTTTTAAGAATGTTTGAAAATGACTTTTAAAAGTTTCTAACACTTGTAAAGGGATTCATTATAATTTTGGGTAACAAGAAATACTGGTCCATGTGACCTATTGACCCTTGATGTGGAAGCAGTACCAACAGGAAGAAATTTAAGACCAGAAGTCGTGTGGCTGGCTGACACAAAGGAGAGCTGGAGGCAGAAGGTGACCAGCACACAGATGTAGACACAAAGAAATGCTGCAGCAGTTATCGAACTCCTGGTGTGTTTAGGAGCAAGCTGAGCTCTCTCCAAAAAGGTCAGTTTTCTGTTTGAAAGTAAGAAGAAAAATAGAATCCCAGAAGCTATTAGGGGAATGATGTACGGCTGAGCTAAAAGAGACTGAACCCTAAAAGCAGTGTGAATAGCTCAGGCATGTGAAAGAGTTGAGAATTTGGGCTGAATTTTGCCATCAGTGAGCAGGGGGCGGGGCCTGTTCACTGATGCACAAAATGACATGGGATGACATCGGGGGGAACCCCCGATGTCATCCTGCCCCATTTAAATCTTCAGGAAGGCGGGGGCACAGAGAAATCAGCTGTACACCCACCAACTTGTCAATGGCCAATTGAGGCTATTGACAGGATAATTAAAACAATTAAAGGACCTGCCCGTTCAACCTTAAGGTTGGTGGGCAGGCCAGGAGCCCTGGCGGGCTTCTGAAAAAACATGAAACCTTATCCACCAGCGGGATGAGGTTTCATGTAGGGTTTAAAAAACTTTAATAAAGTTTTATTGAAATTTATTAACATGTGCCATCTCGTGTGACATTGCCACATGAGGGGGACATGTTAAGGATTTTTTTATTTTTCTATTTTTAATGTTTGTACAACTTTCAGCGATCTCCCTGAGGCAGCACTTAGCCTCAGGGAGATGTGCGCTCTTTCATGCGCATGCGCAAAAGAGCGCACTCTCGCATTTCGGGAATCCCCCCCACCCCCCGCCCACACAGGAAACACATAGCGCTTCCCACCGGGCGTCACGCTGGGTGGGCCTTATTGGCCCGCCCACTTAAAATGGCAGCAGGGCCCACTTCTCCAGTGGGGATCGGCTCCCTGCCCGCTGGAGATTGAGTCAGGCCGGCTGGCCCGCCCAGTAGGCAGAAAATTCTGCCCTTTGAATCAGAGGACCAGGCTGTGAACCAAATATTGTTGGTTAGTCAACTATAAAGGAACTCAGGAAACGTATGTATTAGGACTGACATGACCTGAGCAAGGCCGTTTTCATAGATGTGTGCCTTGTAGATGTTCACAATATTCAGGGACCTCGAATCGAATGCAGCTGCCAGTGAATGCAACTTGAGGACTGAATCAATTGAGTTGGAAATTGAGAGCTCCTATGTACCAGACGCTGAGTTAGAAAAGAGATTGCACAGGGTGCCACAGATGTGCGGGGAATGATGCAGGTGCTTGTGGTTGTGTAAGTTGCACCTTTGTTGTATTGGCTATTTAAACTAAAATTTGCCTCTTTTATTTGAAGTATTATTTGCCTGTTAATTCATGTGTAATTTGCGTTGGTTCTGATTTGTGTTCAAGTAGAATCTACAAAAAGTGGAATGTTGTTGGCACTTTCTTCATTTGGGAATCATTCAGTAAATTTAGTTATTGTGGTTTACGGTACCCCCACAGGGATCATAAGACCATTTAAGATGCAGAAGAAAATACTTTCTATCAATTTCTAAGACTTTCTGAAATTCTAACGCTTTGCCACCTCAGCAGTCTTGGGTTTTATAATGCTGCACATTACTTTGCCAAGTTGAATTAGAGAAATGTACGTATTCTCTGAATAAATGAACACATTGCGTTTATTTATTTCAGCCCAGATGTGTTGCTGCTCCTGTCACAGTATTAATACCTGATTTCTTGAAGTATTGCAGTAGAAAAATTAGTACTAAGAAATGTTCATTTACACCATTTGGTTTTAATAAATACTGCTTCCAGAAATATAAATATGCTACTTGAGCCCTGTATAGTAACCCAAAAAATATTTGAGTGCATAGCTATTGACTAAAGTTTCAGTCTGTGCCCTCACTTAACCTGAGGCATGCTTATATTGTCATGTGATGATATTATGCATAGCTGAACACAGCAGTGTTGTTGTGACCCATATACCTGTTACCACTGTAATTGTTCACTTTTAGTAACAAGCTGAATATATTCCAGTGGATTATTTTTTGAAAGCTGAAAGATGAGTAGCACATTGGCTGCATCCCACCAGAAACCTGTTGCTTTCAACTTTGCAAGGGCCCCTCAGATGAGCATTGTGACTATGCAATTACTTGGCTTCTCTTGACACCCCAAAATAAACCTTTTCATGGATGGAAATGTATATAGTTTTATAATAGCTATAGGATAAGTCACAACAATAAAGAATTAAGTTAGGTTTGTTATTCAGTTGCCCGTATTCTTACATTGAGAAAGCCTTTTTTGTAATTGAGCTCCAAGAAACCAAAATGTGGTGTTGGAACCTAGAGCAAGGAGGTGAGAATTGGGACTAGTTGTCACATATGAAAACAACAGTTGTATTTTTGTTATTAGTATTCATTGAGCAGATCATGGTCTTTACAAGAAACTAACTATAGTACATCTTAGAGATTTAATCGTGTTTCACTTTATCTTTTATCCTTGAATTTGCCTTTGATTGTCCAGTTAAATGTTAACCTTAGTTGCATTTGTGTTACACCTTGACGTGGTAGTGTTTTTCTCCATGAGATGTGGATATGCTGTCTCATTGTGACATTCACGTTCCCAGACAGATACAAATATGATGATAGCTGAAGCAGATTTAAAAATGCAAATCTGGAGAATAATTTTATACTTCTGCTCACTAGGGCATTTTATAAATATCTATCTTTGAAGCTTGTTTTAGTGTGTTTAGCAAGATATCTTGTAAATTCATGGCAACATTTGTTCAGTGGATTGTTTTCCTCTAAGAGCAATTTATTACCTTTAAGTATTATTGTTGACAGTTTTTTGTAGTCAAAAGGAAATTGGACAAAAATATACAAAACTTTAAACAATCCTATATTTTTGTGTCTTTGTTAGTGCTATCGTTAAAGTAGAACAAATACACAAAATTAAATTTACCACTAATTTCACTAACAACTCCTGGTAATAGAAGGGTTAGATGCTAAGAAGATTGTTCAGGTGATATCTTTGACTGTGATGGAAGTTCAAATACCTTTAATCAAATTCTTTATGTCCAATGCAATTTCTGTAAGCATCACTGTTACCCAATCACTGTGAACAGGATAGGATTGACATTTCCAAAGTAGCTGCATCAGTCAGGTGGGTAAATGACTTGCAGTTTAAGCATTCATGCTATAGCCAAATATATAATATTATGCATTATACATTTCTGCCAATATTTAAACTTCTTAGCCATTAGTTAGGATGCATTATAAAATAGCAACTGAATACCAGATATCATAAACTGAAACAAATAAACATGAATACTCTTTAATTATCAGATGGTGGAATTTTTATAGGCATTGTCTATTGCAATACAACTGTTCTAGTTAATGCAGTCTTGCATTGGTCCTTCAATCTGGCAAGAGCAGTGTCTATAGTGTAGCTGTTGGGAAACTTTGGAACAACTGTGGGAGGAATACAAAAATTAAAGGCAGGGTATGGAAATATTGGCTTATATATCCAGGTTTTATTCCTGCTGATTTGTGGATATGTACAAATGTAAAGCAGTTCAAACCCCTAACTGGTGGATTTACTGGCAGTGTGTGCAATTGAGCATGTGTGCCAATGCTGATGTCTGCAGGGTGGTGACTGTATATTCACACATTTTACAGTGAGCTGTGCTGCTCAACTTGATCATGGAAAAACTCCTGGTGTTAGCTACAGCAGTGGTTACAGTATAGGCTATTAACCCAGACATTGTAAATTCAAATTACAATCTGGTAAGGTTGTGAGACAGTATGGTTAGCATGTGGCCTATATCAGGACACATTGTCCATGGAAGCTCCTGAATTATTATAAAAACGCTACTGGTTCACAAATGTCCTTCAAGGAAGGGAATATGACTCTAGTCTTTGCAGACTATGTAGTTGCCTCTTATTGCCCTCAGGGCAGTAAGGGATGGTGAATAAATACTGCTTCAATGTATAATCTCCATCCCAAGGACCAAAAATAACTTTTGAGCCAAAACTGCATTGGTTAGTTGTCACTATTAACTAGTGACTTCTCTTTCAGGGATGGGGGCAGGAAGATCAAAAAAGACATGCCTGACAATGGATGTCAAAATCTCTTTGTTAGTCTTTGCTTGATGACAGCTTTCTTGTAAAAGATTTCCTTTCTTGTACTCAAATTGAAGCATTTCTTTTCGTGACAAAATGTCATTATATCTCGAGCAAGTTGATAGAGTTTAGGTGACAGTTTGAAGTATCGATGAATGTTAGAATTTGCAACCAAATTTTAAAAATCCTGAAACTGACCACAGTGTAAAAAAAAATCTAATATTGAGCTATTTCTTGCTGCTGAACTGTAATAAACACTTCTTAAAAAGTGTCACTTGAAGATCCTTTCCATGCATAGATACAGATTTTGCGCTGTACGACTTGAGACATTCATTTTTGTTGACTTGTGATATTTCCTCTGGATAAAATGTTGCATGATTGTTAAATTCTTCATTTGCAGGGTTGAACTTTATCAACAGCATAAGCCTTATTCATTTCTCCTGTGTGTTACATGTATTTGGACGATTGGATTTTTTTACTGACCATAGCATTTTGTCATTGCGATGAGCCAATTTTCTTCACCCTTTACTGTGATAAGGTTGCTGAGAAATAATTGCAGTCAAGATGTTATCGTACATTTTTCCACTCAGGCACACCCAAATTATTAAAGCGTATATACATGTTATTTGGGTATATGTGTGAAGTATTTGTGCATGTTACATGCCACCTTTGGAACTAGGTTCAGGAGGTCAAATATTTGTTTGTTTGTTTGTTCACTTCTATCATCAAGTCCCTATTGAATTGACACTAGGTCGTCTTTAAGACACTAATGATTGATAGGTATGCTGGTAAATGCTAGTTAAAGCCTTCAGATTAATAGATTGTGGATGGTGGTTTGACCCGAACTGACTCAATTGATATAAAATTAAATTAATAAAATGGATATTTATAAGTATGCAAAGTTCAATGGTAGTAATGTTGAGAGTTATGTAACTCTTCTTTCAATCAGATATACCTATACAAAGAACCTGGTTTCAAATTCTCTTTGTAAGTTCTTCTCTCTCTGATTTCTTTCCTCTCTGGCACCGATGGGTGGCTGCACAGCTGCTTGAGAATTCTGAGGATTAGTGACAGAGACTTCAGAGAGGGTTGGTCTAAGTTGCCTTGTGCCTGTCACTGTACTGTGCTCTTATCCAGTGTGTAGGCGGAATACATAGCAACTGACAAATACCTCCTTCGGCCTCTGAAGTATGAAGTCACACAGCACTGCTGGGGAGTGGGGCCGTTGCTTTGACCTCTATCAAGTAAACTCCAATTAAAGCACATACTCCCACTGAGGGTTAAACTGGTTTTGTAGAGGATATTGAGCACAGATGTGTGACCCCACGCTGAGGAAATGTAGACTCTTGTGTCACTGGGAATTTCTTGCTTGAAAAAAAAATGTGATCAACAAAAGTGCACCTATATGGACATCACAGGTGACAGTGATCTGTTTCATAATAGCAAAAGAGAGGTTTCACAGATTAAATCTGTAGAGATTTTATAATAAATATTATTTATGAGGATCTTGAGCTGGATTTTCATATAAAGGCATTTCTATAAAGTTTGTTCCTGTGAAAATTCAAAACAGACCCTCAATGCACTAAAGAATGATCAAACATTTTTTAGTATTGTTGACAGAAAGTAATTTCTTAACTATCATGCTAAATGTGTCCCTCAAGGCACAGTAAAGGTAATTGCATTGTACTAAATCTGATCTTAATGTGTGTTTGATCTGGTTAATATTGGTGATTTAATAGATAGTTTTTTAAAACATTCTTGTCCTATCTAGGGACAAGTCTTTCCTTTGTATTTTTTTCCCTTTTTAGCAACATGGGCTGGGATTTTATACTTCAGAAAATGACAAAATGGAAATTGAGGTGAGGGAAAGGTGTCAGGTTGCCCACTCCCTCCTCTGAACAGTTGCGTGGGGGGCGCCTCTCATGCTTCAAAATCAGCAACCGAATGGCACTTAAGCACCCTTCCAGATTTAATGGTAAGTACAAGGGGGACATGGAGCTTTGGAGCCTTGGCAGCTTTTAAAGGGTGGCAACAGGGCAACAGATTTTGTCATTGTTACACTCAGCAGCTGTGCTTGAAAGGGATTGGACAGCCACTGATTTGGGGTTAAGGCTTCCTTAATGAGATAATGCTCCTGGCAGGGTGCTCACTGGAGAGGGCCTGAGAGGGTGTGAATTAGGCAGCATTGCACCAACTACTGGCAGTTTGGCCCAGTCATTGAATATTCCAGAGAAGAGCCCTCCAGCAAAGGGGAAAACCTTAAGGTGGTTGGGTGGGGGGGGGGGATGCGTCCACACAGTTTGGGAGAGCAGCAAGGACAGCCTTGTGATGGGGAAAGCAGCAATGTGGAATGAAAGTATCCTATGGCCATGGTATACAGACAAAAGATGAGCCACCTGCAGATGATGGAGTGCAGTATTGCTGAAGACTGGGCCTCACCCATGAACCTGTGACCGATCTGTGCACAATGATGGTGGAGGAGGTGAACTCTGGTTGTACGGTCATCATCCGATGGCAGTGGGCGCCAAGCTTGTGACCCTGAAGTTGTGTGCCTCAGATTCATTCTAGGGGCCAACTGGAGACATGTGCAGCATCTCCCAATTAACCACTCATCACTCCATCAAGGCAGCAGCAGGTGCCCTGTTCACAAGGACCAAGCAGTACATAAACGAACAAACTGATGTGGATAGTCAGATCGAGAGAGCCAGAAAATTTGATCCCATTGCTGGCTTCCCTCTGGTGCATGGTGTGATAGACTGCATGCATGAAGCCATCAAAGCTCCTGCAGGCCAGCCAGCGGCCTTCAACGGGGAAGGATTTCATTCCCATAACATGCAGCTCCTCTGTGACCAGTAGATCCTGCAGGTATGTGTATGTTACCCTGGGAGAAGGAACAATGTTTATATTCTCTGCCATTCCCATGTGCCACATCTTTTTATCCCCACTGTGTGCCATCAAGAATGGATGCTTTCCAACAAAGGTTACCCATTGAAGAGATGGCAACCTATATCAGTGAGGACCCTAGGACAAAGGCAGAGGAGCACTATAACACCAGCCACATGGTGACCAGAGCCACCAATGAGCAGACCATCAGTTTTCTCAAAATGGAATTCTGGTGCCTGGATTGATTGGGTGGGCCTCTTCTATATGCCCCAGCAAGGGTCTCTTGGATTGTGGTGGCCAGTTGTGCTTTACACAATCTGGCACTACAGAGCGGGGAGGCCCTGGCTTCTGAAGGCATAGTGGAATGTGAGGTGTCCTCAGTTGATGATATGCTGCACCATCCCGACCAATATGGGAGGCCATTTGGAGATTGCCAAGAAATAGGACAATAGGGATGCTCAGGGGGCAATTATCCTCACTCGTTCCAGCTGACCCTTGCCATTGTAGCTAACTAGCCAAATAAAAATCCACATTCCCCCTACACTAATGCAATTCACCTCTGCTGTAAACACAAACCCCCTCGCCCACTGGGACCTGGTGCTTCTGTAATATGCAAAAGATGAGCCCTTCACACACCTCACACTGGATTTCCAGCATCTGCCGTCTCACAGCAGGCTCCAGAGGCATGTTATTAATATGAGGCTCAGCATGGGCCTGGCCTCTCACTCTTCTGAGTGGTAGTGACCTTGGTTGTCACAGCCTCTGACAGCTGGTCAAGCGTGTGTGTGGTGCTGGTGCCAGATTATGAACTTATGTATACCCACCAGTATCTGCGCTGGTGGAGGGTGTGAGGGAATAATATGATGCTGCATCCTCAGAGATGGCAGCTCTCTGATCTAGTGGTTGACCTGAGAGAGAACAGAATGATCAGTGTTTCTTGCTCCTTCAGAAAGGAGCCCAGTAATCTGCATCTCACATTGATGTCTGCACTTTGGAGGACACATGAGCATCATCCCTCACACTCGCTTGAGGCTTCCCTTGTGCTTGGTGATGAGGCTACCCACCCTCCTGTGACTGAACTCCAGCCTCATTGCCCACAATGGACCAGCCACCCTGTTGGCCAACTAGCTCTTGAGCCCCTTCTCCATGGACGTCAGGATGGCTATGATTGGAACTCCTTCATCGGTCGGGCCCTCTTCCTCGTGTCCTGTGCCCACCTGCACAGGAGCATGGCAGAATAATGTTAGCCACACCAGAGCGAACACAAGTCATGCAGCTGTGTCTGTGGCCAATGGTATGTCTGTGGCATAGGCCACTCTGAAGCTACCTTGCGAAGATTAGTGGTACCCGACTCATGCCCCTTGACAGAGCTGTAGCCATTCCTTGACAAGGAAATGCTGCAGTCTGACCTCATTATTACCGCCATGGCAGCTCACCCTCCCCATCATCCACGCCCTCATACATATCCATTTGCTGCTCCCCAAAGGGAACTGAGTTAGGGTACTCACCTTTACATAACAGAGAAGCTTGTTGATGTGCTTGCAGCACTGCAGCCAGGTTCTCTGGACGACCCCATGACTGCTGACCTCCTTCCACCCAGGCTTGCTTGTTTCTGTCCTTGGGGAAGAGGACCACTGCCTTTCCCGAGTAGACTGGAGGAGTCATCAGTGAACCATAGAGCCACCCGGATCTTGCTTTTGCCATGCCAGCAAATGCAATTCTCCTGCGGTTTTCTTCTGAGGACACTGCAGAGGTCACTAGTTACAAGATGCTGGAGGGGTCACAGATAGCTGGATGCTGTTGGATGCTGGAGAGGTCACTGGTGACTGGATGCTGGAGAGGTCACTGGTGACTGGATGCTGGAGGGGTCACTGGTGACTGGATGCTGGAGAGGTCACTGGTGACTGGATGCTGGAAGGGTCACTGGTGACTGGATGCTGGAGGGGTCACTGGTGACTGGATGCTGGAAGGGTCACTGGTGACTGGATGCTGGAGAGGTCACTGGTGACTGGATGCTGGAGGGGTCACTGGTGACTGGATGCTGGAGGGGTCACTGGTGACTGGATGCTGGAGGGGTCACTGGTGACTGGATGCTGGAGCGGCCACTGATGACTGGATGCTGGAGCGGCCACTGGTGACTGGATGCTGGAAGGGTTACTGGTGACTGGATGCTGGAGCGGCCACTGGTGACTGAATGCTGAAGGAGTCACTGGCGATTGGATACTGAAGGGGTCACTGGCGAATGGATGCTGGAGGGGTCACTGGTGACTGGATGCTGGAAGGGTCACTGGTGACTGGATGCTGAAGGAGTCACTGGTGATTGGATACTGAAGGGGTCACTGGCGAATGGATGCTGAAGGGGTCACTGGCGAATGGATGCTGGAGGGGTCACTGGCGAATGGATGCTGGAGGGGTCGCTGGTGACTGGATGCTGAAGGGCCACTGGTGAATGGATGCTGAAGGGGTTGCTGGTGAATGGATGCTGGAGAAGTCACTGGTGACTGGATGCTGAAGGGGTCACTGGTGACTGGATGCTGGAGGGGTCACTGGTGACTGGATGCTGGAGGGGTCACTGGTGACTGGATGCTGAAGGGCCCGCTGGTGAATGGATGCTGAAGGGGTCGCTGGTGAATGGATGCTGGAGGGATCACTGGTGAATGGATGCTGGAGAAGACACTGGTGACTGGATACTGGGGAGGTCACTGTTGACTGGACGCTGAAGGAATCACTGGTGACTGGATGCTGAAGGACTCACTGGTGATTGGATGCTGAAGGGGTCACTGATGACTGGAAGCTGGAGGGGCCACTGGTGGCTGGAATATTGCAGACCTGTGTCTTTGGAGGATGGTTGCTAGGAAGATTGATAAAGCAATGACCATTCATATCAGGACTCGGATGCTGGCAGCGGGCAATGGTGTGGCCGCTGTCTCAGTGCCCACCTCCAGCCACTGAATGGTCAGCTACCCTGCCTGCTGGACATTAGTTGGCCAACTGATACTAGATTTCTATGGAGGCTCGAGCAGGAGGGCCATCAGCACTTGTTTCCAGTTCTGCTTTCCCTTTCCCACCTGTTCCCATAAAATCCCAGCCATAGGTTCACCAAATCTGTGAAATTGTAAGCTGTCAACTTCCCCCCACCCGCCTTGTGATATAAATTAAAGAAAATAGTGAGATGCCTATTATTGGCATTTCCATTTTTATAATATTTATGAATTTTGCTGATAAAAAGACATGTTGCCAAAGCTTTTCTTCTTGCACTCATTAGGACAAATGCAAGAATGCAAAATTTTGAACAGTCACAACAATTTATACTACAGGAGTAAAGGGTGCTGATTGGTTGGCAAGTCGATTTTGACCAAGGCGTTACCCTGAAGAAAACAAAGGGGAATTCTAGGCTGCATGCTTCCAGCTAATTCAAAAAAGATGCAAAGATGAATGTTTGTTGCTTCCAGCAAACGTAAATGAGCCATGTTATGAGCTTGACTGATTATCTTAAATTGGTTATTAATTTATCTATTAGCACTCTCAGGATTGTTAAGCAAGTGCTGTCCAATTGCAGGATCACATCTAACAGCAGACATTTTGTTTTGGGTTTTGCAAGTGCAGGCTGGTATGAGTATGGTCTGTACTCTGCTTATTACAGAGGAACATGATGTTTGATTTGCTCAATCATCGAGACTTAAGGCCTACATACCTGGCATCAAAGTGGCACTGAAATTCATACATGGTGTTGCTCAATTGTGTGTAGATGGGAATTTTTTTTTGGACTGAAGGCAGCATTCTAATAGTGGAAAATAACTCTCACATCACCACTGCATAGTTATGACCGTTTGAAATTCGGCTTTCTTGCATTTGTTCTGATCAGGGTAAGACAAAGAGCTTTGATCAGCAACATGTCTCTCTTATCAGCACTATTCAAGTTCTGTACCACCAAGCAACTATTTATGAATTTGCTTTGTTCACTTTAGCCTTGTGTGAAATTCCAACGTCATAAATAAATATCTTCTTTTTATGCAACTGTACTAAGTATAATTTGAACTGCAATCTGTTAAAGCGAAACAGCTTAGTGCAATAATAACGGCACTTGTGTTAATTGCAGCCCTCCTCAAATGTCAGTTAAATTTTTATGCTACAGCTAAATATGCAATGTTTATGAGAGAGAACAGAACAGTATTTGTAACTCTTTCAAAATGACCTGGGTAAACCATGTGCTATAAGGGATAGTTGAATTAAATAGCCTTTAAAGAATTAAGAGTTGGCTCCCAGAAGTTTTCAAATGAACTTTGAACATAAAAGCATGAAAGACACCCACCATCAGAATTAAATGTTAGTACTCGTATTATCCAATTTGGCTGCTTGGCAGTGCATGAGTGTAGATTGTTGAATAAAGCCACAGTATTCCAGATGTAATGCTCAATGAAACAGGAACAAAACACAACTACTTTCATTACCATGCAGGATTCAGTCCCTCTACAAAGTTCAGCCATCTCCATACTAAGATATAAGACTCTATTTGAAGCCTGCAGTACACACACACAGTTCTGAGTACCCAGATCTCCTCAATGTGATTTGATGCCAAAATTGATGATACAATGTAGTACATTTTACTAAATAGTCCTTATCGCATTTTTGGAGAGATTTTGTGTGGAGAAGGCAACACTTTACATTTCTGTAGGCATTATTGATTTGGAGCACTTCCATGTCAAGCTAAGCGGAGCTACAGCTTCCTCTCTAGCTGCGTCTGAACTCCGGTCTTCATGTAGCACCCTCTACTTCACAGTGAAACAATTTAATTTCCCACCCAAACTCTGAAATTATCATTTTATACAGATTAATGGTAGTTGATACGTGGCCACTATGAGTTGATTTTTGACACCCCAAGCTCATTTACTCACTAAATCATCGAATGACATAGAACAAAAGGAAGCCATGCAGCTCATTGTGTCTGTGCTCTTTAGAAGAATTATCACACTCCCCTGCTCTTTCCCCACGGCCGTGCAATTTTTTTCCACTTCAAGGGCTGAATCTTCAGGTCGGCGTGCAGGGGGTGGGCTAACATGCCAACGTGTGAAATGATGTGTGATGACATCAGGCTTGAATCCCGACGTCCTCGCACACTGTCGTGCTATTTTGTTCGGCGGGCGCACGCTGCAGTCGGCTGCGCACCCACTGAAATGTCATTGGCCTATTAAGGCCATTAAGAAAGTAATTAAACTCGTTACAAATGCTGCCAGTCCAACCTTAAGGTTGGCGGGCAGCCAAAAAGCCCAAGCAGCCTTCGCGTTTTCCAGGAAACCTCATCCACGGGCGGGATGAGGTTTCCTGAAGCTTTTATAAAATCAATAAATGAATTTTCCCACCTTTACAAACATGGCCCAACTCATTTGACACTGTCACATGAGGGGACATGTTTAAATAAATTTTTACATCATTTATTAAACTCTTATTATCTATTCGATCTCCCTGAGGCAGCTCCATGCCACAGGGAGATTGCTGCGCCCATTCGCACAAGTCCCGACTCTGCCCCCTACCTCCGCCTGCACAGGTAGCGCTGAGCACTACCGGCCACATATTATGCCCACCCGTGCAAAATGGCGGTGTGCAGCTGATCGCGGGTAGCGATCGGCTTCGCGTCCGCCCGCCCCTGCCCAGCCCGCCTGCCATAGGAAAAATCCAGGCCGAAATATTTATCCAATTCCCTTTTGAAAGTTATTATTAAATCTGCTTCTGTGTTTTAAAAAAAATGTTTTCCTCGTGTCACCTCTGGTAGTTTTAACAATTACCTTAAATTTGTGTCCTCTGTTTACAGGCACTTTGCCACATGAAACAGTTTTTCCTTGTTTACTCTATCAAATCCCTTGAACACTTTTAATGTCTGTCCAGTTATCAGACAATATCTTTTTTCCTTTTTCCATTAATTTCTCCCTTTCCCAACTTACCCTTTGAATTTTTCCTGGAATGCCATTTCATTGGCGCTAATTCTCTGCCCGTGTGGCTATGCATCCAGACATGAGGAGGCAACAGCTTATTCTGCCACCACTGAGGAAAGGGATTTGGGAAATAAGGAACAAATCAAAGATGTAGCTTCATCCTGCCCTCACAGCCTCAATACATACACACCCACACACACACACACACACACACACACACATACACGTCCATTTATGATTACTGAATATTGATTAGTTGAAATCCTGCTGCATGTTTCTGTCCCTTAACTCAGGATGCCAAAACCAATTAGAGCATTCCTGCTACAATCTTGACTGAAGTTTTAAATCTGCAGACTGGGAATTGAATCTGAACTTGTCTTGATCTATGTGGACCAGTTACTCACTGTTTCACCAGCTAAGGCACCAGGGTAGCTATTGGATGATTTATGTCTATCAATTCATGTTGGATTTAAACCTAGGTCTGAAACAAATGTTTGAAACCACTACACCAGTTAGGTGCATTGTGAATTATTGATGGCTCATTAAATTTGTACACACATTTTACATAACTAACTTTAAAGGTAGAATTTATTTGCACTATTTCTGGGGTGGGGAGCGATATATGTTCTAAAATCTAATGTTCTACTCTGTATCACTTGGATTGTATGTTATGATAGCGTCATGTTTGCCAAGCTAGGCTCTTCTCATTATGTTGCCTGAGATGGTCACTTCTGCTTCCAATATCATGTCAAGCTCCTTATCTCATGAAAGCCAATATGATCCCTATGCCTAATCAATAGTGATTTTTGTGTTTCTCCAATCCTCACATGTCAGGGACATCTCTTCAGTTATTTCCTTTTTGTGTCTGTAATGTCTACCCCCTCTGCTGATCACTTATCATGTTGTAATTAAGGTGCTGCCTGTTTTGCTTAGGTGCTCTACCTGAGTGTCAAGAGAAAGCCAAACACTGAAACTGGAAAATAAGGCATCGGAAGTTGGCAGCATGCCCGCCGACAATTAGCAGGCCTTTTAAGACCATTAACAATCTAATTTAATTAATTTTTTCGCTTACCGTTGGTGGGCAGGCAAATAGGCCAAGTGGCCTTTGCATTTTTTGCAAAACCTCATCCACGGGCGGGATGAGGTTTCGATCTGTCAATAAAAAAAATTATCATACTAATTTATAGCATGTCCCTGCTCTTGTGACAGAGTCACATGTTTTTTAACACCTTAAAATTCTTTATTTTTAATTTTTTATATCTTCATCTCCCTGAGGCAGCTCTGTGCCTCAGGAAGCTTTTCCCGCACGCATGCGTGAAGTTCTCCGCTCGCCCTCCTACGCTCCCCAGACAGCGCTGAGTGTTGCAGCATGCATTTCACGCTGGGTGGGCCTTAACTGACTTCATGACGCCTCCCGCCCACCCCTGCCAAGCCTGCCCAATGAGGGCAAAACCCTGGCTATAAAATACACAAAGATGAATGTTCAAGCATTGGAGGATCTGGGACAGTGACCAAAAATGTGGTGAAAGAGTTGAGTTTCAAGTAGGGTAATTAAGGAAGAGGGACAGAGGATTTACTAAGGGAATGAAGAGTGTGGGGCTTAGCAGAGGACAGAGCTGCCATTGGGGGAGGCACAAGGGATCAAGCTAGAGCTTTGAAGGAGGTTGCAGAAGTAGAAAAGAGTGGGGCCATATAGTAATTTGAACAACAGGATTATAATTTTAAATTGGAATTCCAGGGCTTATACAGGTCATCAGAGACTGGTGAAGGGTGAGGGGACTTGGTAGCATAGAATATGAGTAGTGTAAAATATGGGAAGCAGGTTTTGGATTAGTTTAATTTCCTCCAGGGAAGCATCTGTAAGATGAAAGTTTATTTGGCCCCGTCACAAATTCAAACCTGAGTCTGATTCCTCCACCCTGGCTGTTGTTTTTGGGTGAATCAGATTGTTCACAACCTTGGCATCTGATTCCATTTCAAGCTGAACTTCTGACCTCAGACAATCCATCCCAAAGAGCATGGAGGATGGGAAGAGGGCCAGGATTGCATTGGAATGCTTAAGCTTGGAGCTGACAAAGGCCTGCATGCAGATTGACCACCCAGAAGGAAAAAAAACAGTTTGGACCAGTACTCTTATTTCCCAGTTTTTACTGGTGTTCTACTTTAAGGTATACAGGACCAGTTCGAACCACTATTCTTATTTCCCAGTTTTTACTGTTTTTTCGTTCTGGGCAAGGCATGAATGGAGGTGGGCTATGTTATGAAGGTAAAAGTTGGGCAGTTTTTAGGATGGTGGTTCAATCTGAGACAATGTCCAAGGAGCAGATTGGAATTTATGAATGCCAAGAACAATTACTTTGATTTTGCACAATGTATACTGGAGGAAATTTGAAGTTCAGCCAAAACTGGATGTTGGATCAGTGAATACATATAAAGAGAAAGTGGAGGGGTAGAGTTGGAAGTCATGAGCTTACTTGTGGAAGAAGACCACATACACTTCAATTTTGCACATTTGGAGTAAGGTCCCATTGAAACCAACTTTGCTCCAATATACTACTGGCAGTGAAATCCATTCAAGGGTAGGAATTTGATGGCAGATTGGCATTACATCAGTTCTTTAATAACATGAGAGTGTTTTGAATCGGCCATATCCTGACAACCTAATTGAAAATGACTACGTTTAAGAAAGCTTAATGTTGGTTCACCTTGAAACGGTAATGTCAAGAAGTAATACTGAAACTTTCAGAAAAGGAAAGGAAAACTGAAGATGAGTCCACTGTAGTTGTTACTCTTTGCAACCTGAAGAATTTACTTAAGGCGTCAGTTCAGTCTTGCTGTTTGGAAAGAAATACATCAGGTTCCAATGGTAATTATGCTATTGCTGTACTTATTGGCTGCCTGGAAGATTGAAATGCAAAGTTGGAGAAAATACCCTCAGCTACACCCATGGGGAGGTGAGTTTTCAGCAACGCATCTGTTTCTGAACACTGGTTTTTCGAGATTTTTTAAAATTTGTTTTTATTTAACATAAATATCCTGCCTGTTGCCAACCTGAAAAGCTCTTGCTCTGCAACTGATGCAGCCTAAACACATTTTGCAGACTGAAATTCCTGTAGATGTCTCACACTCAGATACAATGGCAATTCAGATAAACCTTCAAACTATGTTTGAAATATGTGTCTTATACTAGGAAAACTGTTATCCATGACCCATTAATAATGCAAGTGAACTGTTGTGCTAAGTGATTTATTCCTGAAATCCACTCAGACTGGCATTTTCACTGCTTCTGGAATTCTTCCTGCCAAATTGTGCTACTTGAGCAACAAACTATGATGCACTTACAAACTGCAGAATTGTTTGTAGAATTTGTCACAGGACATCATACAGTGTCCAAATCTAAATTAATATTTCTACTACTTATGAATCAAATCAATAAAGCATGCACGGTTTTATAGGGTAGGTTGAGTTTAGGTTTTTGTATTGAGTATTTTCAGGAGGAAATTTCTGTTGGATTTGATTTTTACCAGTCTAAACTTGATTTGCCAGCAAAGGGCTGTCTTGGGTCACAATCTTAGTTGTTTCCATGTCATTCTACTTTTAGGAGCAATGAATGCATAACAACAATACATAATGTGTACTTATAATGCTTCTTTTAACATAACAAAATGTCCCAAATTGCATTGCCATCATCCCAACTCCTTGTTGCCCAGAAAATAACATTTGAGATTCTGGTCTTAATCTTCTCTTTCTCTGTAACCTCCTACTAATGTGAGAAGATACACAAGAAGAATGTGTATTTATGGAGCATTTTTAATGTAATAAATGTCTGAAGGCACTTCATATGAGCATTGTAAAACAAAATTTGACATTGAGCCACATTTCGTAATCTTAGGATAAATAGCCAAAAGGTTGGTCAATGAAGTTTTAAGGATCATCTTAAAGGAGAAAAAGAGGTAGAGGGGTGGAGAGGTTTAGGGAGGGAACAGCAGAGCTTTAGGGAGGGAACACCAGAGCTTTAGGGCCTTGGCAGCTAAAGGCACAGTCCCCAATGGTGGAGTAATTAACATAGGGGTTACTCAAGGGACCAGAATCAGAGAAGCACAGATATCTCAGATTGTTATGTGGCTGGAGGAGATTACAGAGATAGGGAAGGGTGAGGCCATGGAGGGATTTCATAACAATAACGAGAATTTAAAACTGAGGAATTGCTTAACCAAGAGCTCATATAATCAAAGAGCACAGGGGTGAGGAGTGAACGGGAGTTGATGCGAGTTCGGGTATGGACAGCAGAGTTTTGGATGACCTCAAGTTTAGTGAGGGTAGTGGTAGGTCAGCCAGAAGCATGTTCGAATAGTCTTGAGATAGCAACGACATGGATGAGTTTCAGCAACAGATGAGCTGAAACAGGGGAGAAGTAGGGCAATGCTACAGATTTCGAAATTGGTGTTAGTGATGGTGCAGATATGTTGTCAGAAGCTCATCTTGGGGTCAATATGACATCAAGATTGTTAACAGACTGGTAAGCCTCAGATAGTTACCAGGAAGAGGGACAGAGTGCGTTTCTAGGGAATGGAGATTTTGAGGGGCACATGGATAAATGAAAATAAGAAGGGGCCAAGGATAGATCCTTGGGTGATACCGGAGGAACTGATGCAGAAACAGAAAGAGAAGCCATTACTGGTGATTCTCTAACTCACTCAGCTTTACTTCAACAGGGCTCAGATGCAAACTCCGTCCCTTCCTCAGTAATAAATCTACCTACACCACAGAATGGAAGTGTTTCTTACGCCTCATTTCAGTTAGTATAGGCTTATGCCCTTACTGGAAAATAGAGAGCTACCTCTATTATATTACTATGGTTAAGATATGTCAGACCCCTTAGACAATCAGTTAATAATAAAAATCAACAATCACTGATGGAGTTTTGTTACTGTAACTCTAATTGTCAGTGATTGCTGTTCTTAATGATGAGGAAACTTGAAATGGGATGAAGACAGTGGATGTGTGTAAGACATTTTGTTTTTCCATCATGCCTTTATCTGTTTTTATGTTTAATAATCAGGTCAATTTGACCCTGAACTATTTTAAAAATAGACAAATTTGTAGGTTGAAAAGAGCCAGTTTGAAGTTTTGTATTTAAGTTTGGCCTCAAAAGTTGGCTCAGGTGTTGATGCCTTAGTTGCCTATGTCACAGGTAGAAGGTGTTTTATCAATTTGGAGTAAATTGGAGTAAATGTAGCTTTTTTGCTCAACAAAACAAAAATACCTGGAAAAACTCAGCAGGTCTGACAGCATCTGCGGAGAGGAATACAGTTAACGTTTCAAGTCCGTATTGGACTCGCAGATGCTGTCAGACCTGCTGAGTTTTTCCAGGTATTTTTGTTTTTGTTTTGGATTTCCAGCATCCGCAGTTTTTTGCTTTTAGCTTATTTGCTCCCCTGGTGGTGCACCTCAAAAATGCAGGTTCAGCAGCTTCACAGTTGACAGCCATGCATAGTCTAAAGTAATGTGGGTTCCATTGCTTGCTAAAGATCGCAACAGTGTGATCATTCCCAAATTGCTTTGAATAATTGTGAGCTGGTACAGTCTGTTCATATCTGGAATTTGGAATTTTTCTCAAAATAAACTTTGCTATGATTTGTATCTCTGAAGAAGCTTCACACGGACTCGAAACATCAACTCTGTTTTTCTCTCTACAGATGCTGTCAGACCTGCTGAGTTTTTCCAGCATTTTTGGTTTTTCTTTCAGATTTCCAGCATCCGCAGGATTTTGCATTTATCTTTGCTATGATTTGGCTTGTGTAAGTCTTAGATTAAGTATGTGTTTGAGCAAATTTGATAGGAAGAAAGAATTAATTAGCATCAGGCTTCAAATTGTGAATAATGAATGGAATAGTAATCACAAGGAATTTGTTATATTTTCAATAGCTGCACTGGTTTCATTTACATATGAGAAAATATGTTTGCAGTAACCAAAGGAAGTGACCTGAACTCAGATTATGCCATAATAAGCAACTTCAAATCTAGCTGACAATTAGCTCATTCCTTAGTAAGGACTGTATTAAGTTGTGTTGTTCCTCTAATTGAACTCGTGGAAGATGAGACAGAGGCTGAAGTTATTGCTAGTTATATCCATCTGTATAAAGCACAGCTATAATAAAAATTGCACATTTTACCAATATTAACCCTTTGAGTATAAATGTCCAATGAGTGCGCAATTTATTATATTATTATTAATCATATCCAAAAAAAAGAAAATCAAGTTTACTCTCTTTTACTAACTTGATATGAGTGGCTAATTTTCAATTTTAATAATCTCCTACCAATGTCAGCATATGGCATGAAAAATGCTTCAGTTTTCATTACATTTTAATGGAAGTGAATACAATAACTAAAATATCAGGCCTTAACCTTTACTTTATCATCTGTGCTGTTGTCCACATCTGAGTTAAAACACAAACCAGCAATGAGGAACTATCAACTTGGGAAAGATCATAGTGGGATTTTTAGCTTTCTTGACCCGCTGGATCATTGGGAAAGGGGTGCCCCGGTTCTGTGTGGGAAACCTGGAAGTTGGTTTCTCACGACTCCACAACATGAGTGTGACCCCACTGACAAGTTTCTCACCCGATTGACAGGCTTGGCTTCAAGTGGGGCGTGGAGAAGTTTGGGAGAGGGCACAGAATCAGATAAATCCTGGCCCCAACTCTGATTGGAAGACACCCGATTCCAGTGTGTATGGGGGAATGGGGAGCTGATGCCAGGTTTCCCAGGTGCTGGGGTCTGATTCCATGGTCCTGGGGAGGGTTCCAATCCAGAGTCCCAAGAGGGAGGGGAGGACAGAGGCCAGGGAGGGGGGGAATAGGCCTGATGCTGGGAGGATGTGGAGTATGGGGGTCCGACCCCTCGTTGGGGTGATCAAAAGTGCCAGGAGAGTGTGGTTTTCAATTACGGTGGAAGGTACACTGGATCCTGTGGCTAAGTGGAAAGGCACTTCCATCCTTGCCTAGCAGTCCATTGCTTCAGTTTAGTTGACGGATTTCCTGAGGCCTCTTGAGAGTAGGTTGCAGCCTCCACGTCCTGCCTCCGTTAAAGCTGGAAGTTGGATTCAGACTTTACGCACTTTAAACCACACCCCTAACCCAAGCCAAAGCCGTCCACTTTGTTGGGGATTAAAATTCCCCCTATGTGTAACTGTTGGGTGAATTGATGCATTGAATGGAATACTTAGTGAAGCTTGAGAATGTGCAAATCCACATCAAAAATCAAAAGGATTTTCAGTCTGTTGCTTTGAACAGGCTGGGTACCATTTCCAGAATATGTTTTATGCAATACATCAGAGTTCCCTAATTAGCAGCCAGTCTGAACCTAAGGAGCAATTTTACATCTTTTGTTCACTTCTGTGAATGGATCTCAGTGGCAAATTTAGCATAAGGAATTTGATTTTGGTTTCAGTTGGTAGAGGGGCAGGTTGTTTTCTGCTTGGGTTCACACTAACACGTTTCAAGCCGCGGTGCCTCACAGATCAGGTATCACCCAGACGTCGCTCTGAGGAAGAGTCACACAGACTCAAAACATTAACCCTGAATTTTCACGTCGGCATGTGGGGGGGCGAGCCTGGCACGCCAACGCGTAAAATGACACATGGTGACGTTGGGCGTGCGTCCTGACATCACTGCGTGTCATTCTGATCTTTCATTCGGCGGGTCTGCACCAAAGGTGGCTGTGTGCCCGCCGAACTGTCAAAGGCCTATTAAGGCCATTAGGAGATCAATTTAGATAATTGACAGGGCTGCCTGTTCAACCGTAAGATTGGCGGGCAGGCGAAAAGCTTAAGCGGCCTGCGCATTTTTCAGGAAATCTCATCCACGGGCAGGATGAGGTTTCTCGAAGGTTCTATTAAATAAATAAATATTTTTTTTACACCATTCATAAACATGTCCCAGCTCATGTGACACTGTCACGTTAAATAATTTTAATCATTCTTCATTTAAAATTTCAACATGTACTTAATCTCCCTGAGGCAGCTCTCTGCCTCAGGGAGATTTCTGAGCTCTTTGGTGTGCATGCGTGAAAGAGCTCAGGCCCCAACCCTCCCCCCATCCGCACAGGTAGCGCTGAGTGAGCCTAAATTGGCCCACTCGTGTAAAATGGCAGCGCGCAGCCAATCGTGGGCAGCGATCACCTCCTGACCAGCCCACCCGACAGGGAGAAAATTCTCCCATTTGGTCCTCTCCTCATAGGTGCTGTCAGACCTGCTGAGTTTTTCCAGCATTTTCTGTTTTTATTTCAGATTTCCAGCACCTGCAGTATTTTGCTTTTATCAGATATCACCCAATTGTTTCTGAAATACAACCAGAAACTGCCAATATTGTTTTAAATTGCAGTGTTCTTCCCAATATCATCAATGTACAGAATTACACTTCAGAGATGTGCACAGTTTTTTCATACACCGATCTATGCTTTTTCCTCTTAAGTTCTGAATCTGACTGTCAGGAAATTGTCCTGATATTGACATACACTGCAATAAATATGTTAATTGATTACAGCTGAAGCCATCTCTTTTGTGTTTTAGGGCAGCTGTGGAGTAGTCTTAATCAGAAGTTGATTGCTTATTGACAACCTGTTAGCCAATGGCAGATAATTTTGCATGGAATCATAGCGTCATTATGGCATATAAATAGGCCATTAGGCCCATCAAGTCCATGGTGCTCTCTGTAGAGCAATTCAGTCAAATGAACAAGTGAACTAGACCAACTGAACTTAGATCAACAAAATTATACACCATAGAATGCACTGTATAAGTCAACCTGGCATGTAAGACGACCCATTTTTTCAGCACCAAAATATATGTTTATGCCTAAACTTCACATATAAGTCAACCTCACCACACCCTGCACCCGCCCCCCCCACATAGCACCACCCACCATTTTTTCATTAATAAATGCACTTCTAGGGCTATAGTCAGATTAGGAGTTGACCTGAATTTTTCAGCTCAGGGATACATGTTTTAGGTTACACTTGCCTTATAAGTCAGCACATGGGATCAAGCAGACAATATGGGCCATTTTGCCAAGAAGATGCATGAGAGTTTAAAACATGTCTAGACAGTGCATGAAGACGAACAAACAAAATTGGGTCCTCCTGCACCAACACCATAGGTTTACATTTTATACTTGGCATATACGTGGAGCAGGCTAGTCCAACCTTTTCAGATGGGGGGGACCATATTTCAAAATTTTTCTCACTCAAGGGGCTAATGAGCAAATTTCAGAAGGAAATACTTTGGCACAATAATAAACGTGAATTTGAAAATAAAACTGAGGTAAGAAAAGAAACATCTTACTGAGCAAAAAATGAGTAATAATACTGAGTGTGAATGTGTTTCCCATTCACTCCCAGTCTTAGGGTGTTCACTCACTCACCCTCACCCATTGTGAGAGTGGATGAGAGTGCATGATGGTGTGTAAGGGTGAGAGTGGATGAAAACCCTGATACTGGGGGTGAGACAGACTGATAGACACACTCTGTGCTCGCACAACACTTCCCTCATAGTCTCTCTCTCTCCTTTCTCACAGTCCTCCCCACACTCTGTCACCCTCCCTCCCACACTCTTTCTCAATCCCCACACATGCTCACCTGCCCCCTTCACTTTCCCCCTTCAGACTGTCTCTCAACTCCCCCCACACTCTCTCACACCCACCTTACACACGTTCACCCCCTTACACTTTCTCACAAGCCTCTCACACTCTCTCTCTCCACACCCCCACATTCTTTCTCCAACCCCCTCACACTCTCACTCCACACCCCACACTCTCTTTCCACTCACCTCACACTCTCTCTACAAGCCCCCTCAAACCCTCTCTCTCAAACCTCCCGTACACACTCTCTCAGCACCTCACCGCACACTCTCAAAGCCCCCATCCCCCGCTTCACACACTCTCCGGTCACTCACTTTCTCAGACACCTTTGGCTCTTGCTCTCTGGCACCTCCACTCCCTTGATTACGCTACCCGGCATCTCTGCTGCCTGGGCCCTGCTCTGGTCCGCCTGTGCTCCACCCTGGATGCCTGAGCCCCACTCCAGCTCGCCTAAACTCCGCTCTGGCTGTCTCACACCCCGCTCCAGCAGACATCTGAGCCCTGGCTCCCCATCTCCAGTACTTCCACTCCCTTATCCACGCTCTCCAGCACCTCCACTCCTTGATCCACGCTCCCCAGGCCCAGGACTCATCGCCGCTGGAGTTTGTTGCTCCTCCGATCACTAGTGAGCCTATCGGCAGCAAAACATGGGAGAGAAATGGCCTGTGATTGGAGGAGCAATTCCAGAATCTTCCATTCAAACTTACCTGTTTGACCAGTATTTTGAAAACTAGTTCTGGGGGCCACATTGGGCCCGCAGGCCGTATGTTGGACAAGACTGATGTAGAGTAAAAAGTTAACATCAGGAGCACCCAATACTAATGTACCTCTGATGTAACTATGATGTAATGACACATGATTAAGTAACTAGATCTGGAGGGAAACAGAAGTACAAACTCATGTCGAGTTACTGAGGTGTGTTTAGATCTGTAAAATGCAAGAATTGTTTTTACAAATTGCAGCCAAGTAGCTTTCTTAGGGTATCAGGCAAACCCTAGAGAAGCCTCATTTAGACCCCAAACTCAAGACAAAACAATATAAGTCAACCCCCATTTTTGGAAAGATTTTTCAAAGCTTCAAAGATCAGCTTATATGCTGTGATATATGGTAATAACAAAATTCACATCCCTGTGTTTTAGTTATTACACTGAGGTTAACTTTCTATTAGGAGCAGTGCAAAAAACGCTCATTGAATGTCTTGAATGTGTGCATGCTTCCCGCACTTGAATTGACCAGGTTTAAATTCTAGGTGACACAAAGTTTAGGAAAACACTGATGATTTTGATGGTGTAATGCATCAAATGACATCCACCTTAAACAAGACTGTAACATTCAAAGTTCAATTTGAAACAAAATATGATAAGTTGTGTACAGTTCTATTCAGAATGTCTTCAACTGGGTGTTGAATGTGTCAATTTTTAATTCTAAGTCAAATGTTATTTTTTTAAATATCCTTTGGGCATGTTATACAGATTGGCAGAAGTCTTATTGTAGTCAATCTCCAGCAGCTATGTTACATGAGTAGAAAATCTGCTAAATTCTACAGACTTGCTTTCTACAGAAATACGACATGAATTTATGCAGTTCATTAATTCCATTCATATCTGTTGAATAAAACAAATCCATGATCTTTGTTTCGTTTAAATCTGTTCATACCCAGTTAGACAAGCCAGATTTTTGATTCTTATCAAGATCTGCTCCCATCTATCTCATCCTCCAGTACTTCCTCTCAATCATTAGTCATTTCTTAGGCATTTGGTGGACAGTCACAGACTGTTACCCATACATTTAAGGGTTTCCCATGAACCAAAACAAATCAGCAATGCATGAGTTTGACCCCCAACAGAGTTACAAAATATTTCCTCTCTAAATCATTTTGCTGTTTTAAAGAGAGACATGGATTTGTATGGTGCCATACACTGCTCAAGGCTTTCCAAAGTGCTTTACAGCCATTATGTACTTTTGAAGTATAGTCACGGTTGTAATTTTGGAAACAGGACAGTCAGGCTTCTGCAGAAGTATTCTTCCACAAACAGCAGTATGATAATGACCAGGTAACTTTTTTTCATAATGTTTATTGGGAATTCGATATTTACCAGCACTTTTTGAAATCTGAATTTTGAAATTAACGCCATCTGTGCATTTTAACCAATAATACAGTGGTTGCATTTGTACATTTACACAAAATCATGCCCTTTCTCTTAAAAATTTGTTGCCAAATATGCCATTTGTGGTGGAATCTGGTTGTGGCTGTGGGGGAGTTATAGGTTTTAACCAAATCTGTAACAAAGAGGAAATTGTGAGAGAAAAAAATTACAGCTGCTGGAGTGCCTCATGGTGTCTTGTCTTAAAGTATTACCAAATCTGTCTGACATAATTATATGTAAAGATTTTGTAAATCGAAGTTTGTGACAACAGTTAACTTTTAGTAGCTTCTGACCCCTGAAAAATGCATATACTGGTTGCTGCGCTATTATTTCATTAGCTCACAAAATGCCTCCAATAATTTGAATCATAAAATTAAATATGTTGTAAAGTGTGATTTGTGATTATTTGAAGTGGATGATGGAGGCGGTGGGGCAGGGGTGGAGGTAGTAGGTGGGGAGGGGTGGAGGTGGGTGGAGCTGGTTGGGGAGAAAACTTAGGCTGGTGTACTGGTTTTCAATCATTCTCTGTCTGTACATTTTATACTAGGCGGTGAAACATTATTTTCCCCAGCTGAAGCAGTTTAGAATTGAGTTAACAACTGCTTCTATATGCGAGTTTTGATCTTCTCTTCTTGTTTGGAAGACAGCAAAAATACAAACTCCAATCATAGGCCAGGATTTTCCGTTCCCGACGGTGTTGGGCGTGTTTGGTGGCATGAGTGGACAATATGGTGCAATCAGTTTAACGAAGGCGTGAAACCAGTTTGCGATCATCCGCTCAGCCCACCGATGATGGACCATGTTTCCTGCCATTGGAAGTCAGGAACCTCATTGTAATACATCAGCATATCATTATAAGGCCAGCCCACCAGACTCGTCCCCCCTGCTGGATTGTCCGCCCACGTCGGCAAGAAAACACGTGTTTCACAACAGCACATAAGCGAGGTGCATCTGGTGGGCTGCACTTAGCTCGGGACTTCAAGGTTTGTTTGCCTACCTTGCTTCAGTCAGCACTCGCAATCATCAGTGCCAGCTTCACAGACAGCACCACATCACTTCTAGGGGGGCTCATGGGTAGGTTTACCTACAAGAGCAATCCATATGTGGATGACTTTACAATGGCTGCAAGGCTGGGGCTTGTTTGGGGAAGGGGGAGAAGTGGCCTCAGGCCAGGGAAGAGGCTGCAGGACAAGAGCTGTACTGGGGAAGGAGGGTATCCTAACATGTGTGTGGGGACACATGTCAATCTGTGCAAGTGGCCTCAAGAGGGCTGAAGAGGCATTCTCCAGAGGAGCTGTGGCCAGATGGACATGTGAGGGTATGTGTGTGAGGATGGACGATGATGTCCTTTGAGCTGGCAGTGAGTGAGATGCCAGCAAATGTGTGTAAGTTTAGAGTGATGAAATGGTTGCCATACCCTGGCTGCATGGATGAGGTCATTCATCCTCCATCTGCATTGGATGGCCATCCTCTTCTGTGCAGCATTGGCACTGACCGCTACTGCCACTGCCTGCCATGCTGGATTGGTGATGCCACTGCCCAACCTGCATCCAGAGCAGGGGTAGAGGACATCACAGCAGGCCTCCATGGCATCCATATGGCATTCCAGTGATGCATCATTAAACTTGGGGGCTGCAGTCTTTTTGCCTTTGGTGGACAACTTCCCTGCAATAGTTGTGGGCTGGTAGCACTGAAAATTATGCATGCGGCTAGGCTTTAAATATGGTAGCCGGCGTGATAAAGCAGTGAGGTGATGGCGGACGGGCTCTCAGCTGCCCGCCCGCCATGGAAACAGTGTGTTTCCCAGGAATGCATAAATAATATGGCGGGTTTGGGACGATACGGTGCGAAAACCCGCCATCGTGGCCAATGGATAAAATGTTGCTTTACCTGCCCTCTACCGCACTTAGTGCAAATCTGGGATAATTCCGCCCATAGCCTCATAGTTCAGCAGCTAAGATTTTGTAAATTAAATGAACGCGGATTGATTTCTATTCTTTACACTTAGTGTTATTTTGACAAGTAGTTTACAAGTGCAAGAAAAATTATTGGCAGAGAATTCAGCTGTGAAAAGGCTCAGTGTTCCTTGGAAGCTGAGAAAGTAAGTGAGTGAGTTAGAGACTGCTGGATATCACAATGACACTATGCAAAAACTGAAAAGGAAAACCGTGAAAGGAAACAAGAAAGAAAACTGTTTCTAAGTTTCTAAGGAAATGAAAAGTGAAACTCAGATCTGAAAAGCAAAGCTTCTGGGCAGACTGAAATTGGTTAAGGCCTTATAAAGGAACGCAGAGACATCCAAGCTCGGTGATAGCAGTTGATAAGTCCAGTGGTGCAGTACAGGCAAGCTGAGGAAGACAGAATCAAGATCCAGTAACTTTTTTTTAAAAAATAAGAAATCCAAAATCCTAGTTATTTACAAATAGAATGAAGGCACAAGATTCCAAGGTTTAAAACAGAAGAATTTTTAATATACAAGAACCAAAGAAAGCAAACACTAAATACTCTCTTAGATAACTTTCTATACCCTAGCACACAGAATGAGCATAGGTTAAACATGAACTAACAGGCAAATTGTGGTTGATTATAAACTATAAATTACATATTAAATGTCAGATACAAATAAAACAGATCCTACGAATTGACTTGGCAGTCCACACAGCATACAGTTAATCAAACTCAGTCACAAAGTCGTTCAAAACTCTGTTTTCCTTATTAAGAAGTTCAGCCCCTCCCCTAGGATGTAATCTTATCCCAGTTGACAGCAGCACTCAACCAACTTGAATTCCATGGACACATATTTCACCTCAAATCTTGCACATCTACAGAGTGTTCTCAACTCAGTCTGGATGGCTTAGATCCACCAATGTTATCTTCAATTAAGAGAAACAGCTGTAGTAACTTATTCACAATTTTGGGATCTGGACTCTATCTTCCTCAGCTCCAAGTACTGGACTTATCAACTGGATGAGTCTGTGTCCCTTTATATAGCCTTAACCAATTTCAGTCTGCCTGGATGTTTGCTTTCCAAGTCTGAGTTTCACTTTTAATTTCCTTAGAAACTGGGAGGGTCAGCTTCCTTTCATAATTTTCCTTTTCTGTTTCTGTCTTCAGTTAGGGTCTGCCTCAAAAAAAAAACAAATTTTGAAAGCACAGATTCACCAAGCTAGCAGATAACAAATCGTTCCAGAATTATTATTTTGGAGAGATTTAAATGGTTCCAGCTGCTGAATGGTTAAACATTTATTCTGAATGGGTTCAGCCTCCTTGTCCAAATAAACAGTCAACTAAAGTGCAGAAAATGTAGGACAATGTACCATGTAAGGTGTTGACTTCCTTGCAGTAGTGTGTAAACCATATGATTTTCATTGGTCTCTGCTTTACATGGACTTTTTTCTAGATTTGCGCCTCTTTCTGACAATTTCCCTTCATCGGGGTACTTCTGTCATTAGCCAACTCATGATCAAATGCTTAGCTGTGATGTTTGAGCTGTGAATATACCCATTTAAAATGTGAACCATAAGGAGCAATAAGCATTTCTATTGTAAGTGCAGTAGTTTGTCTCCAACATTTGTGTTTTTTTCTGCAAAGTGGAACTCACTCCACATGGCTTTATTTGGATACAATACAGATTTAGTACTGGTGAGATCAGAATCTCATTCTTTTGCTGTAGATTTAGTAAGCGACAGCAAAGTACATCCACACAAATGGACTCTCCATCTTAAGAAAACACAATTGGAATTTAACAGGTAGGGTTACACAGAAATAGAACAAATGGCTGTTGAGATTTTGGTGAAAGCTAATGACCTTGGTGAATTCCCATTCATTCTGAGGATTTTACACAAAATTTGATTGAAGTGGTCAACTGTGTAGCATTATTCTCTTGCGAACAAAAGCATAATTCTTTCCGAGACTTAATACCCTGGTTTTAAAATAATTTTCTTAACAACTAATCCTCAAGTTCCCTTCTTGAAGGAACTGCTCTCTTATTAGAACCTATATCTTTACTGGGTGCTGAAAGGGGCTGTTCCAATTTACTAGGATTGAGCAGCTGCAATTTCTGAGCAATCGACACTCATAATCACAGATGGGAACCAGCTTTTGGGGGAACCACCTATTGGATACAATTATGGCTATCGAGGAAAAAATGTTAATATTTTATTTGCATGGCAGGAAATTATCACTCTGAAAACATACAATGCTAAACAGAAAAAAATGTCTTTTGTCATCATAATTCCTCAATCTTCTTTTTTCATAATCCTTTCTTCTTCAGCTTTATTAAGGCAGCAAGTAAGGTCACTGCACTAGTGAGTAAGGTCAGAACATGTGAAGTCACAGAATGTTAGCTGGCTGCACGACAGAAAGTGGAGAGCAGGAGTAAAGGGTAGTTATTCAAGGTGGCAGTGAGTAAGAAGTATCCCACAAGGATTCAGTGCTGGGGCCATTGTTGTTCATAATTTGTATCAAAGATTTAGATTTAGGAATCAAGAACACAACTTCTAAATTTGCAGACGTCAAATTGGAAGGGACAGTCGACACTGAAGAGGACTGTTGTAGGAGACATTAGTCAACTTCCAGGATGGGCATATAATTGGCAAATGAATTTCAACATAGGTAGGTGTGAGGTATTACATTTTAGTTAAAAAGAAGTCATATTACTTGCAAAATAAGAACCTTAATGGAGTAGGAGAGCAAAGATCTGAGTACAAATACACAAACCACTAAAAATTGCAATGTAAGTCATTAAGGCCATTGCAAAAGCAAACCAAGCACTGGGGTTTGTTTTTAAAGGGGGAGAATTGAGTTTTCCTAAATTTGTATCAAAGGTTGGTTAGACCACACTTAAATTGGTACAATTCTGGTCATATTATATAAAGGATTTAAAGGCACTGAAGAGGGTACAAAAAAGATACAGGAATTATACCAGAACCGAGAAAAGATGAACAAGCCAGGTTTTTTTCTTGCATGAAAAGAAAAAGCTGAGGGTGACCTAATGGTGATCTTTAAAATTAAGAAAAGGTTTTGATAGAATTGTCACAGAGTGGGCATTTCCATTTGTGTGGAAAAGCAAATTTGAAAAAATAATCATTACCACCATGAATGGAAGCAAATTAAGCCATTGGCATAAACTAACATACTAATTTTGCCCACAATTACACTTTGTATTTAAGTTTCAAAACTGAGTAAGTTGTTTTAAACATCTGCTTCACATATCTTATACAACAAACACTTGAAGCATGCTTTACTGTGCTCAAATATTGTCACTCCAAACCATCTGCCATGATATCCAGAACCCGGTATTACCACCCATATGAACCTGTCTTCAGGTTATCTGTGAACCAAGCTACTTAATGAAGCGCAGACATTACCACAGTATGCATGTGCATTATGCACTACAAATCTAATGTCTGAACATGTTATGTGGTGCTACAAACTGGAAAAGGCCAATAAGCGCAAAAAGGCAAAGGGTTTATCATAAGTATCCCCATTCTGCTTTGGCAAATCCCCCAAATCTATCTCTCTTCAGAAATTCCTTTCAATTACTTAATTGCCTGTTTCAGTAATTTCCCTCAGCGACCAAGCCCAAAATATTGTTACTGTTTTGATGAAAAGTTCTCCCTAGCTTCCCCTTTTACTCGTAACTTCGAAATTTTTAACTGATGTACCTTGGCATTGGAACTTCACACCATAGACAAAAATGTACCTTGAACATCAATTTTCAAGATTGTAAATAGAACACTTTGATTACCATGGTTCCCTTTAATACCCCACTAAAACAGACTTTCTTGGTGTATTTTTCATAACCTAAATTGTTGTTACCTCTCAAGGATGATAATATTCTTCCTGTCCTTGATTTGGTGACTAGAACGTTCCATAGTCTTTCAGAAAGACCTGACCGAGGCCTTATACAGCAACAATGTAGCTGTTTGATTTGTACTTTGTCTCTTGACTAATTCAACCCAGTACTTTATGTGTGCTTTTTTAAAAATGCAGTATTATAGCTGTGCTACAGACCAGTTTGCGATCATCTGCTCAGCCCACTGATGGTGGACCATGTTTCCCGCCATTGGAGTCAGGAACCTCATTGTAATACATCAGTATATCATTATAAGGCCAGCCCACCAGACTCGTCCCCCCTGCTGGATCGTCCGCCCACGTCGGCAAGAGGCGCCGAGTTCAGATTCCGCCATGGAAAGTTGCATAATTGAATTCAATAAATTTGGCAGAGGGGTTGGCATCAGGTAAAATGACCATTAAAGCTGTGAGATTATTATATCCAAATAATCTGGATCATTGACATCCTTCAGGAAATGGGACCTGCTATTCCTACCTACATGTGACTCTCATCCTACACAATGTGATTAACACTGTTGCCCTTGAGACAATTAGGGATTGGCAATAAGTGTCCTGCCAGCATTCTTTACATCCCAAGGAAAAAGTTTTTAAAAGCCTTGTACAACTGATCCAATCCATTTAATCTATTTATCCATTATAACTCCTAAAATGTCTCTCTGATCAGCACACTGAATTATCGCTCCATTTAACACACGTTTACTAACTCATAAAATTACAAGGTGGATATAAGTGACTAGCGCCACTGGGCCTAATCTAACTTATCCCTTCAGAAAGAACATACAGATATAATTTAATTGTCTCTTAAATGACACCGATTTTTTGCCTCTTCTACTCTGTGCTGAAGTTCATTATGTATGTTGACCATCATTTGTGTAACGAGCACTCCCTGGCATCAATATTAAATTTGAAGTAAGGCTCTGAATTTACCTTTGATGTACGAGTTATTATTTTAAGTAACTCCAAGATCACACCGTTGCCTCCTCCTTAAAATCACATGAAGCCCAAATTTTTGCAGTCTTTCTTCATAACTCATTCCTCGGATGAACTATCAGCCTCTTGATTCTTCTCTACACCAGCACCTGGACTTGAATGTCTCCCTTGTACTTCAGTGACTAAAACTGAACACACTTTTCAAGAAGCAGTCTGTATAGTTTCAGTTTGGCCCCATCATTTTGGATTTTTAGTTCAAAGGACGTTTATTTTGTTGATTGCTGTTCTGCATTGACTGAATATCATAAGCACTGAACCAACATTTTTCCACTTCACTTTGGTCTAATTCAGCACTATTCTTGGAGTGCATATATGTTTTCTTCCTATGTGCAATATTTTACAGGTTACATGTTAAATTTAATTTGCCACTGATCCAACCACCTACATATTCAGAGTAATTTACTTAAAGGGTTCTTAGTTGCTGCTTCAAATTTGAGAGCACCGCCCCAATGTCATCTATGAATTTTACCAGTGAAATTCTGAATCGGAACTGCTAATGTAAATTAGGAATGCTTTTGGGTCTTGATAATGAACCAGGGTGTTCCAAATATTATTTTCCATTTATTCTGACATAATTTCCCAAATAAGCATTTGCGGCTTCTATCCCTCAGCCAACTTATTCATTTAAAGACTGTTTATTATTTTATTCCTTTTTGGAGTAACTTCTAAAACTGAATAGCAGAAAGCATGAAGTAAGATCTATTTGAACATGGAGAGCAGAGTTTTTTCATGCTTTTGGAGGTGGGACTGAGGGTGAGGAGGGCCGGAAAGTCTCGGAAATTGATGTGTGGCTGGGATTCAGAGGTGCTCCTGCCCTCTGCTGGCTCTCCCCATTCTATGATTAAAAAAGAGTGGGAAACCCCTTAAATCTGTGGGTAAGTAATAAACAAGTGATAGAGATTGTCAAGAAGACAATTATTAGCTGTTTTAATACAGAATCCTGCATTTTCTAGCCATGGATCCTGTTAGCCACTCACTAGGGTTACCAAGCCGAGTGCATAGTGGGAAGACCTTCTTCAGTGAAACTGACAATCTGTGAAGACTTTGATTAGTTACACTGAAGAGCTCCAGTCAAGGCCATCAGAAAACTGCTGTTCAAAGTACTTCTCCCAGAGAGTGGTATCACTATTTGAGGGCTGACCGACAACTTCTTGGCTGAAAGCACTTCACCTGTAGCACTGCCATCTCACCTTCAGCTACATTTCGCTGATACCAGCCTTCACCATGGCAAGGGAGCAGCTTATGCATCTCCACCTTCCACCTCTGAGGAGGGTAAGGGCAGAGGCCACATCATGGCCAACAGCAACAGGAGCAACATCAGCAGCAGCACCAACTTTCTTCTCTTCTGCCAAATGCCTGTCCACAGGGCAGAAGGGATGGACACCAAGATCCAGCTGGAAGTAGGTGAGATTTCCAACACAGGGCCTAAACAGGCAGAGGGTCAGTTCTCCTGACATGCCTGAGCACCAGTGCTTCAGGAGGTTCAAGCTCTCATGGCAGATCATTAATAACATCTGCTGCCTCATGGAGAAAGAACTCCTTCCTAGTGGACCAGATGGGAGTGCATTGCCATGGCCGATAAGATGCCTGTCACTGGAGGACCAAGTATTATGCTCTCTTCTGTAAGGTCAGGAAGCAGAGAGGTGTGAACACTTGGAATGGCATGCGCAGTGAGAGGATGGCAGCCGGTGACTAGTGGAGTTCCACAGGGGTCAGTGTTGAGGCCACAACTTTTCACTTTATACATTAATGATCTAGATGAAGGAACTGAGGGCATCCTGGCTAAGTTTGCAGATGATACAAAGGTAGGTGGAGGGACAGGTAGTATTGAGGAGGCGGGGAGGCTGTAGAAGGATTTGGACAGGTTAGTAAAATGGGCAAAGAATTGGCAGATGGAATACAACATGGGGAAGTGTGAGGTCATGCACTTTGGTAGGAAGAATAGAGGCATAGACTATTTTCTAAATGGGGAGAGAATTCAGAAATCTGGGGTGCAAAGGGACTTGGGAGTCCTAGTCCAGGATTCTCTTAAGGTTAACTTGCAAGTTGAGTCGGTAGTTAGGAAGGCAAATGCAATGTTGGCATTTATTTCAAAAGGACTAGAATATAAAAGCAGGGATGTGCTGCTGAGGCTTTATAAGGCTCTGGTCAGACCACATTTAGCATATTGTGAGCAATTTTGGGCCCCGTATCTCAGAAAGGATGTGCTGGCCCTGGAGAGGGTCCAGAGGAGGTTCACGAGAACGATCCCAGGAATGAAAGGCTTAACATATGAGGAACGTTTGAGGACTCTGGGTCTATATTCGATGGAATTTAGAAGGATGAAGGGGGATCTAATTGAAACTTACAGAATACTGAAAGGCCTGGATAGAGTGGATGTGGGGAAGATTTCCATTAGTAGGAGAGATTAGGACCCGAGGGCACAGCCTCAGAGTAAAGGGAAGACCTTTTAGAACAGAGATGAGGAGAAACTTCTTTAGCCAGAGAGTGATGAATCTATGGAATTCATTGTCACAGAAGGCTGTGGAGGCCAGGTCATTGAGTATATTTAAGACCGAGATAGATAGGTTCTTGATTGGTAAGGGGATCAAAGGTTACGGGGAGAAGGCGGGAGAATGGGGTTGAGAAATTTATCAGCCATGATTGAATGGCAGAGCAGACTCGATGGGCTGAATGGCCTAATTTCTGCTCCTATGTCTTATGGTCTTATACCATAATGGAAGCATGGATGCAGGAGGGCTATAGAATGAGTGTTAGTGTCTGTATTGACTGCTCAGATGGTGATGTGAGTTTCCTGAGGAGAGAGAAATAAATGGAACTACAAGGTGTATAGACCTGAGGCATTCTGTGCAAGAGAATAATGGGCAAGTGAGAATGTCGAGCTTGGCATCTGAAAGTGTAATTCCATTCATCATTCATGCCCTCCTGAGGTCCTGGAGACTCTAAGTGCACCATCTGAGTTGCGTAAACTGTCATCAGATTGTGTCAAAAAGTGCAGAATACCCAGTTCAATGGATGAAGATTTGTTGTCGTGGAGGGATGATTCTGAAATCAAAAGTGCCACATCTGATCCAGAGTGTGATACTTACAATGATGCCAAAGTGACTCAAAGTGAATGAATTCAATTAACTCTTTGCATCGGATGCCGAAGACAGTGAATTTAACAGCTTTCAAAATGCTTTAAATGTTGTTAAAGGTATCTTTGTACAAATAATTTGTTCAATAAACCATGTCACATTAATTTAATATGAATTACTGGTGTTATTTTCTTTCACATTTTAAAATGGTGACCACCCTCTCCCACACAGCGGTTCACATTTTTTACCTGGCACAGAAGTTGGCTCCCATTTTTGGAGTGATTTTTGGAGGCTTCTGCACTTATATGTTGATATCTCCAGAAGACTTTTTAATTCCCTTTTTATGTTAGCTGCCAGTCTCTTCTCATACTGTCTCTTTGCTGCTGTTTTTTTTCTTTTTTCACTTCCTCCTCTGAACTTTCTATATTTAGCCTGGTTCTCACTTCTATTATGAAGCTAACATTTGTCATATGCACTCTTTTTTTTTGTTTAATCTCACCGTCTATCCCTTTTGACATCCAGGGAGCTCTGGCTTACTTTGCTTACATTATATATAATTTCCTTTCTAAGACTAAGTATTTCTGTATCGTTTGCATCATAAGTCAACTGCCGAGTTAGAATGTTTTAATATATTCCAACAATCATTTAAATTAAGAAAAGTCTTAATTGTGGCATTGTGCAATAATAGGAAAATAGGAATAGAAGAAGGCCATTTAGCACCTAATATATATTCCTCCATTCATTTAGATCATTGTTGATCTGAGACCTAACTCCAAACCCCAGCCTTTCCCTGTATCCCATAATACCTTTGGTAAACAAAAATCTCTTACTCTCAGATTTAAAATTGACAATTGATCTCGCAGCAATTGCTGTTTGGAGAATGGAGTTCCAAATTTCTACCACCCTTTATGTGAAAGAATTTCTGAATTTCTCTCTTGGAAGACCTGGCTCTAATTTTTAGACTATGCCCCAATCCTCGTCTCCCCGATCAGCAAAAATAGTTTCTCTCCATCTCCCCTATCTGTTCTTCTTAGTGTCTTGAAACCTTCGATCAAATCACCCCATGACTCTTCAAAATACAGATAAAGGTAGTGAAAGCCTGATCAGGTATACGCATCAAAAATATCCAAATATTCAGGAAATGAGGCATTTGATTCTATGTACTGAATCAAAACCTATTTTATTCATGGGACTGAAGGAAAACACCACTTTCCTTTTTTAGATTGTAGTGTGCTGCTGAATCCTGCTTGGTTCCATGGAGGCTTATATTTTGAGCTGTTACCAACGGCAACTCAATAGACCCACAAAAACTTAATGTAAAAGGCTTGGTTGCACATCTAAATTGAGACTGTACTTGCAGCAGTTATTGACAGCATATAGTCAGTGTAGAGCTGGAAAGGAATTTTAGATTTCACTTTCCACACTCATTTACTGAGCCACAGGATAACAAATAATACCAAGAGCAGAATTGTCCCAGATTTTCCCTAAGTCTGGTGGCGTGCAGGACAAATGACGTTTTACCCGCCAGCCGCAATGGCAGCTTTTCACACTGCATCATCCTAATCCCACCTCATTAATCATGCATTCCCAGGAAACACACCATTTCAATGGTGGGCTATCACCTGCCATCACCACTTTGTCATGCTGAGCACCACATTTGAAGTGCAGCCACATGCACACCCCTCAGTGCATCCAGCCCAGGACTGCTATAAAGAAGACATGGCCCTGAAAGGCAAGGAGACTGCAGCCCTTTAGTGACGGATCCCGCGAGCACCTTTTGGACGCCATGGAGGCCCGCCGTGATGTTTTCTATCCCCGCAATGGCCACAGGAGGGGTAGCAACATTGCCACTTAGGCTTGGTAGGCGATGGTAGTGGTGATCAGTGCCAAAGCTGTACAGAAGAGGTTAGCCATCCAATGCAGATAGAGGATGTATGATCACATCCGTACCGTCAGGGTAAGACAACCATCTCATCACTCTAAACTCTCACACTCGAGCCCATCACATATTCACTGGCATCTAATTCACTGTCAGCTCAAGGGACATCAACACTCATTCTCTCACACATACTCTCACATCTCTATCTGGCTGATCTCCTCTAGAGACTGCCTCCTCAGCCCTCACCACCTTGAGGCCACTTGCACAGATCAACTTGTGCCCCCACACACACCCTGGGATACACCACCCCCCCCCATTACAGCCCTCACTCTGCAGCCTCTTCACTTGCCTGAGGCCACTTATTCCCCTTCCCCCAACCAAGCTCTAGCCCTGCAGCTGTTGAAAAGCCATCCCCACCCTATGGCTGGTCTGAAGGTAGAGACCTGCCTGTGAGCTCCCCTAAAAGTGTGCAACGCCTGCCGCTGATGCCTGCCACATGCTCAACAAGTGCTGCCCAAAGCAAGGTTAGCAAACAAACCTTGAAGTCCCCAGCAAAGTGCAGCTCGCCAGGTGCACATCGCTTATGTGCAGTTATGAAACACGTCGGCGTGTAATCACCAATGTGCTGGATGAACCAGCATGGGGGTTGTTTCCAGGGAACTGGGCTTATGATGATATGCAGATATATTATAATGAGGTTCCCAACGGCAGGAAACGTGGCCTGCCATTAACGGGCAGAGCGGAGAATTGCAAACTGGTTTCACAATGTCATCATATTGTCCGCACACACCGCCAAACATGTCCGACACCAGCAGGCACGGAAAATTCCACCCCAGAAGTTAAAGGATAAAGTAACTGTAGTAGGATAAATTTATTAGGCACTTTACAGTGTTCCGGACTCAAGATCATAATCACTGTCCTCGTTTTCTCAGATGGCAGCTGTGGGTGATGACTCCATTCCTCTCTACACATTCTCTAAACCCATTGTTCATTTATTTCCTTGTCCTATAACCTTCTCCTTTTACCTTGCAAAATCATCCCTTTCCTCAATTTAATCCTGCCTTCCACCTATCACAGACCTTCCCTTTGTTACAGTTATGCTGGAAAGGAAAAAATTGTCATAGAAATCCTACTTCTTTTGATGGCAAAGAAACCCTCATAAGTGTTTCTCAATTCCTTTCTTGCATATGTTGTCAGCTTGATCCTTCTAGAGGTATTGCTGTGGCTATAATACAAACTACAAAACTATTGATATGATTTTTTTTATCCGGCAGACTGGGGAGAACTGTGGAATATGAGTATTTCTAGATAGTCACCACTGATCTGACTGATCCATTTGGCATGCTCAACTGACCTAACCTGAGGAAACTGCTGTTCATGTTTATGTGACTGGAGAAAATTGCCTAAATTATGCATTATCCCCATGCTGGAGTAATTAGGACAGCCCTTTTACCGTAACTGATGGAGTTAAAGAAGGATATGTTATAGTCTTTGAATATATTTCCGCTTTAAGTCTCAGAGATCATAGACTTCATTATGTATGAGCTTTGGCTTGCAATGACTTTTGCTGTGGAATTTTACATCAAAGGTATGCAGCTTATTAATGACTGATTTGTCGCAGCAGCAAACAATTATTGCTTTATTATTACAAGTAAAGAAAACAGATCACATGTCAGCCAGCCCAGGCAGAGCATCATACTAAACTATCACCACTTATAATACCGAACAGTATTATAATGCATTATTAATAACGCATATAGGACCTTGGGCTTTATAAACAGGGGCATGGAGTATTAAAGTAAGGAAAGTTATCATGAAACTTTACAAAACATTGCCTTGGCCCAACTGGAGTATTGTGTCCCTTTCTGGGCAGCAGACTTTAAGAACGATGTAAGAAAATTGAAAAGGCTGCAGAGAAGATGTACGAAAATGGTTATGGGGTTGAGAGACTTCAGTTACATGGATAGGTTGCTGAAGCTGGGGCTGTTCTTCTTGGAAAAAAGAAGATTGAGAGAAGATTTGATAGATTTGTTCAAAATCATGAGGGGTCTGGGCAGAGCTGATAGGGAGAAAATGTTCCCATTAGCAGAAAGATTGAGAACTAGAGGGCAGTAATTTAATGTAATGGGCAAAAGAACCAGATGTGAAATAAGGAAACATTTCTTTCCAGAGCAAGTGGTTAGGATTGGGATTACAGTGCCTGAGATTGTGGTGGAGACAGGTTCAATTGTAACTTTTAAAATTGAATTGGATAATTATTTGAAGAGAAAAAAGATGGCAGGAATGGCACTAGCTGAGTTGCTCCTGCAAAGAGCAGGAACTCTCACAATGGGCCAATTGGCCTCCTTCAATGTTGTAAACATTCAATGATTCTAAATGTGAACAACAGCCTCACTTATTTGCTTAGTATGTTGTCATATGATACACAAATAGATGAAGTGTTATTACATGTGAGAAAGCCACCTATGCTTAAAAAAGTGGGGAAAAAAGTTTAAAGTTAGCCAAATTTATCATCACCAATCTATTTGGATGTGAGTCTCAAATGTATTGTCATGATATTTGTCAGCAAGTTCTAAAATTTGAGGTCCGCAATGCGTACCTAATGACTGAACAAACTTGTCAAATGTGAGAATCTTGCATGTGTAAAGACTGCTAGTATTGAAGCCATGCTGCTAAGTGCTGTTGTGGCAAAGATGCACAATATTACTAGGATTGTAATTTATGAAGATCAATTCCTTTAGATGATGGACATTATATAGGATTTCACAAACTATTTATTCAAAATCTTAGCAGAAATATTGCACTGATTGGGTGGATGGCCAAACATGGCCCATAAAAATAAGTCTCTAGTACGCAAAGGTAGCTGGCGGAACTTCCCCCTCAATTTTACAGGCGGCAGCCAATTCAGTGGCTGCTGCGAGGTTGCCATCCTATTTTGGATGGCAGCTTGACAAATGGCAAGTAACATTCATGCCACACAAGAGTCAGGCAATGACCGTCTCCAACAAGAGAAAATCCAACCCTTGATTTTCAGTGGCATTACCATCACTGAACACCCCTCTATAAACATCCTGGGGGTTACCATTGACTAGAAATTGAACTGGATTAGTCATATAAATACTGTGGCTACAAGAACAGGTCAGAGGCTAGGAATCATGCGATGAGTAACCCACCTCCTGACTCCCTGAAGCCTGTCCACCATCTACAAGGCACAAGTCAGGTGTGTGATGGAATACACCCCACTTGCCTGGATGAATGCAGCTCCCACAACACTCAAGAAGCTTGACACCATCCAGGACAAAGCAGCCCACTTGATTGGCACCACATCCACAAACATTCACTCCCTCCAGCACTGACGCAGAGTGGCAGCAGTGTGCACCATCTACAAGATGTACTTCAGGAATTCACCAAGACTCCTTATACAGCATCTTCCAAACCCACTACCACTACCATCTAGAAGGACAAGGGCAGCAGATAGATGGGAACACCATGGGAACCTGGAAGTTCCTCTCCAAGTCACTCACCATCCTGATTCAGAAATATATCGCCGTTCCTTCACTGTCGCTGGGTGAAAATCCTAGAACTACCTCCCTAACAGCACTGTGAGTGTACCTACACCACATGGACTGCAGCGGTTCAAGAAGGCAGCTTACCACTACCTTCTCAAGGGCAACTAGGGATGGGTAATAAATACTGGCCCAGCCACCGAAGCCCATATCCCACAAATGAATAAAGAAAAAGGCCAGGCCTTGTACTTTTGCCACCTCTCCGAGTGTAAGCTCTGAAATTGGATGTATCTTTGACTAGACAACTGCTTTACTGAAAATAATGATATGCGTGTAAGATTTTGATGATTTCCATCCATGTTGGTGCAGTGTTTTAGCTATCTGTCTCAGTTATAGACATGCATATGAGTGAAATGCACATAAATACATAGTATATATAGTATAAATTTAAAGCAAGGAGAATTGCAGAGTAAAATAAACAGATGAAGTAGAGTAAAATAAACAAAAGCAGAAAAAAGAAATGGGCTTGATAATATATCACAAGAGCACAGTAAAAGCAGCAGAGTACGACAAAAGAAAATAGTTAGGAGGAAATAATGAAGGTGTGAAATTATTGAGATGTGTATTGATTGGGGAATTGAATAAAACTTTAACTCATGGGTCACGCATAATCACATTTACGTTGAAAAGTACTGTATTGGACTGAAATGGTAAAGATCTGGAAAAAATACTGGTTTTGTGTTTGGTAATTTATGATCCAGTCATGGCACAAAAACGTGATAAATGCAATCAATTGTCCGAAACCTGTCTTTATTATTCTGCCAAACATCTGCTGGCCTGAAGCTCAGTTGGTGTCAGATGAGTTTGAATGAGCATTGATTCTGATAAAACTTCTAGGCCCCTCTTTCAACTTCATTCTTAGCATTTTCATTGCTACTCTGAGTGTGCATGCATTATGGAATGCATGCGCCCTGGAATGCATGCGTCACGGAATGCATGTGTTGCCCATATTTCCTGTTTAATGCAGCACCGGCCATTTTTCTATTAAATATCATCAGCAATTGTTATGCTTACTTGCTTGAAGAAGTATGTTTTCAAGTTAATTCTGTAGTGCCTATTTCAATTCTACTGCGCTTTTCAGTTTAGTATCATCTGCATATTTGACCAGTTTACTTTTGGTTTCTGAGTTCAATTTATCGTTATAAATTAGAAACATCAATGACGCCAGCACTGAACCCTTGGGCATCACATCCACCTGAAATTGACTTGTCTGAGTACCCATTGTATTGTACCCTGTAGCCAACTTCCTACATACCCACGATTAATACTGAGTTCTCACAGCCTTTATATTAATTTTTCCTATGGATCTTTGTTAATTGACTTAAGAAAGTCTAATACAGCAAGTTAGTAAGGCTTATCAGTTATCTTGAAATATTGCTCCCTGAAAGCAATCAGGATTTCCCCCTCCCAAATTTATGTTGACTTCTCTCCACTTGAGTTATTGTTGTACAGATAATCTTCTAAGTTTACGCCAGCTAATTGATTCTATTATTTTATTTGTTATTGTAGTAAGTTCGGTGGATGTTTCCTGTGCCTGATTTATCACATTTTTGAATATGGCCACCATGATGACTTCCAATCTACTGGTGCTTTGTTATGAACTCATAATGATATAATCCTCACAGATCACCTCCCCAGTCTCCTTTAACTGCTGGGTTGCAGATTATCTATCCCTTAGAATTTATTTTTTCTGAGTCTTTTGGGAATTGGAGTGAGATTTTGCTGGAACTTGGCACGGCCTGTTTACATTGTATGAAATAATAGAAAAATGAACTTTCTCATATTTTCTCACTGCTGTGCCTGATTTATTTATAGAGTTTTTCGCTTTGTCACCATATGGCGTGGAACCATATACTCTAGAGATTGTAATTTCTAAAGGACAGGTTGAAAATTAACAGAAAAAAATGTTGGGCTATGGGGAAAAGGGAATGAGTCAACACAGACATGATGGGCCAAATGGCCTCCTTTTGTGCTATAACCATTCTGTGCTTCTGTGATGCATCCCCATTTCCCACACAAACAGAAATTGTCAATAGCAACTAGAAATTCCCAGGATGCAAGGGCAAATAAAATACTTATCAAAGACATGCTCTTTTTGCCCACAGGTGCCAGTTATTATACCCCGAGAATTAAAGCATACTGGAGTAAATGATATCTTTACGGAAGATATTCAGATGGATTTGATGAAAAGTGGACTATTCTAGCCCTCATAACCTCATGTGTCCTTAATTTGAGCAATTTCTAAATTTGTAAAAAGGCAACAAAAATACATGTGAAATTTGTCTTTTGAGCAGTTTAGTATAGCATTGATAAGGAATGCCAACAAGGCAGACACCGTATTAAAACCTCTAAAAGTAACCGAGCAGGTAACACATTCAGCTCTGGCTTAAATGCCCTATTTGTTATTCAGTCCTGGCTTTGATTTTTATCACACACGAGGTCAATTTGAATTTGTCTTGTTAAAATTTGTCAGTCAGATAATGTGTTGGTTAGGTCTGTAGTTTCATACTTCTGACAATCCTTTTGACATACTTATTTTGCTAAGCAAAATCAATTTCAGTACATGCAGGTTAGTTTTAGCATCTAGCAACTGCTGGGTAGCCAAAACAGTCAGGGTGTCTTGAGACAAAGTGTGAGTATAACCAGACACAATGCAGCTGTTGCCTGAAGTCCAGTGCACACATTAAAGCTGGGCAATAGCCTGAGACTGATATGATAGCTGTGGGCTTGGCCATTTGTATTTTATGTCTTGAAACAGATGATAACCTCGGTCAGCTTCCTGATTGATGAGCAGTACGTGGGTAAAACCTTTAATTCTTTTACACAGAAGACGTGAAAACAATGGGCATACAGTTTAATGTTCCAGAAAATTCCTGACAAAAACGTCAGTATGGAGTACAACTGATTATTTCGCTTATTAGGTTTATCGATCAATCTTTTGATTTTTTTTACATTGATAAATTGGCCTACAGTGATGCAACACTGCTGGTGAAACCAGGCAATATTAATCATTTGTTTCTGAGAGGTAAACTGTGCAAGTGATGTCTTTCTCAAAACCCACCAAGTGTTACCCTCAGGGTTACACAAATGACCCAAGAGAATTCAGTAATAACTGCATCACAGTTTAAGGCTACTTATGTAACCCAGAGGGTAATATTTAATAATTAATCAAAAAATAGGTGTTAACATATACATGGTGGATGAGAATATTACAGAGCTGTCACTTAATAAGGAAGTTATTTTGGTACTGTTTATTACAATCTAGAACAAGCTTTTAAATAATCTATTACACCAGGAGTATAATTCTAGAAAAAAAATGAATAAATAATTCCACCCCGGTTGCATATTCTGAAAATACATTTGCAACAGTGGACCGAGTTCTAGCATTTTTCTTGTGATTTCCTCCATTTCACCAGACTATTATTCTGCTGGTGTGAGTTACAGAAAATCACTGAATGATTCAATTGTGATTACTTCAATTGTGATTATGATATATAAGCATTTTCTCTGGTTCTGAATGTTGAAGAGGTGGCATAGAGAATGGAAAAAATTCAGCACTGACTCAGTATGTTGGGATACTAGTGGTGATAATTGTCTGAAACTCCTTTTTTTTATGAGATTGACAGCTAAAACACTAATCAAAGTATTTGGCCTGTTGGAGGAATGAGCCCCCAGAAATGTCACTCCCTTGGGAAAGAATTCTGAGGAAACATCAGTGAAGACAATGAAATTTGTCTCTGAACTTGGATTTGCCAGTTTTCCATCTCTTGATGGGCGGAGCAGAGTATGCCGAGGGCTGTCGGCATTTCTCCTTCCTGCCCCCATGTGGTTCGGCAGTGAAATACTCACACAGATTGTTACCAAGCTCCTCCAGGTATCCCACCTCTATTAACCCAGCTATACAGTACTTAAATCTACAGGGTACATGTGCAGGTGCCATTTTAAGCTACATTTGGACCTCTCAGTGCCAATTTCAATAATCACTTTAGGCTGGAATTTTTACCCTGAAATAGTTCAATCAACAGACAATGTATCTGTTTGCATTTGGCAATATCGTTAATGTTTCCCATCCTGATTACTATGTTACCTGGAGGTCAATGTCAGGTAACATGACATGGTGGGACAGACGCCTGTGTCAGTGAATTCCTACGCAGTGAATATGCCAGAAGGAAATCAGGTACCTCCTGATAGAAAGGGGAAGATGTAATCTATAAGACCAACAGTTTGATTTTAACAATAGAATTTTAGATAATCATGCTTCCTGATAGCATTCCCATATTACTGAAGATTGGAGCTGTATATCCATGCTAGGCTTTAAGCAATTGTTCCCCTATTGCACTAAGCAGAATTTCCATTCTCCTTCCCCTTCTGCATTTTTGTCCTCTTCCTCCTCTCCTCTTCTTCCTTCCTCTTCCCAACTCCATCTCTCTCCTCCCAAGTACCCTTCATTCCTCCCCTCTCTCTTTCCAATTACCCTTCTCTGACCCCTCCACCAATCCCCAGTCCTCTATCTTTACTTGATCTAAATAGTCAACTTGACTCCCTGGGCAGTATTTAATGCTCTACCCCTAAGGCATGTTTAGTGGTGGTGGGGGGCATTTAATCAGGCAAGAGGGTGGCATTTAATCAGGAGGAGGACCCCACCACCTTCCTACCAATTCAGACCCTTAAGTGGAAATTAATGTCCGAATAAGGACCTCATCCTGCTGCTGCTGGTCTTAAACTAGTAGCAGGCAGGGCACTCACCATATGGGAAGCCCTAGAAGCAAACCCTGTCAGAGTTGCTTGCGGGCTCCCGAGCGGGAAAGGGTGGTCCCTCATTCAAAGGCATTGTGCCTGACCGATGAACTTGACATTGGGTGGACCTTCTGAGAGCCAACCCTTGCTGTCCTTGCTGTTGAACCCTCTCCCTCATGAGCCTCACTTTGCGACTCCCATCCTGCTATTATTCATGTGGCCTGGGACCCTTAGTGATCCAGGGCCTCAGGTGGGTGCATTCCTGGGATTGCTTCCTGCAATAACAGCTGCCAGCCTCTGATTGGCCAACAGCTCTTGGGGAGAGACCCCTTATCCCAGGAAAGGCCCACCACTGCCCAGTTAAGTGCCTGATTGGCACTCAATACAGCGGGCCTTTCTGAAAGGAGGTGATGCCTGGCTCTCACCAGCTCTCCAGTTGGCAGGTGAGAGCCCTGTCGCCAGTATCAGCTGACACTTTGTGCTCCCTCTTCAGGGACACTCAGGCAAAGGCATTGCTGTAGATTAGAGGTAGGCATTTGAACTTTTGTGAAGCTATAGCTGCTTTGACACTGGTGGGATGATTGTGTCAACAGTTTCTGATTCACAGTTCACTGGAACCTGGTGGTAGCCCCAATATAAACTTTGCAGATCCACTAAGCCTGGTTACTGTAGTGATATCACTTTAATGGAATATGCAAATGAGCAAGTAGCCAGGATGCAGAGCAGCATATGACCAGCAGCTAGCACTGTGTGTGCTGGAATTGTAGCTGTGCTGGCCTTGTGAGTAATAGTTGCTGAATCCATCAAATAGATCTGTCTGCTGAGCCATTCTGTACTGCATTTTCAACTAAACCAACCTACATATGGTTTACCAGTCCTGGTGTGAGATTGGAGAGTTTATGTAAAGCAGACATAGAAACCGACTAGTTAACAATGCCTGGACTTAGCAAAGCTGACAAGTTTACATTGGGGTTTTGCTGAGTGCATGAAAACTAAAAATGGTCTATCATTTTGTGCAGGGCAAAGACTAAAAGTTGAAAAACTACAACACATGCAGTCACTAGCATTGCTTTTCAATATTTTGAAATATCTGATCCAAACATCAACTTACAAGCAGTTTGAAAACAATTACAAATATTAAGAGCACTCCATGGGCCACTGCTGTGATGAGAAACTCCTAATTGGTTCTGTTCAATTTCTTTCCCATAAGGTTTCTCCTTGTTAATTTCAACAAGATATGACCCTTTTTAATAATCAGTGTTTGAAGTATAAAAATATTTCTTCATTATAATAAAAGCAAAACATTTTCTTCATTTTTCATAATTTAATACATATGGCATATACAAATTAGGTGGAGATATAAAACATGGAAGTCATGATTTAGTACCATCTGTTTTCCCTGCACATTATGATTATTGTAAATCATGATAATTGTGATCGATTAGCAGAAAATGATTAAAGACGGTCATAATGAAGCCTCTTTACTTGAAACTCATGGTTCAAAATAATGTATGCAATATCACTATCAATCAATATTCACACTTTAAAACTACTGTATTCTCTGAACATCTAAGTGAAATCCTGAATAAAGTTTTGTGGTATGATTTCCATTCCCATAAAAATCCAAACATGTCAGTATTGTTTTACAACATTGTCACTTCTGAGAGTGCTTCCAACATTATATTCACCAGAGACTGTGTTGAGGCTGCAAGAGTTGCAGTATACACAATTTTATGTAATGCTTCAGTCCATCCCTTTAATGTTTTTTAATGTTTTAACAATGTTTAATGTTGGAATGTTACATTTTTATTAATATCCTTCCTTACAACAAAATCACAGGCTTACTCAATTCATTCTTGCAGTGTTATATTTTCAAAGCAAAATGGAATTTAATTCCTTTTACCCATTAATTGAAAGCCATTTCTTAGTTATCGGAAAAGCACTTGTGATGAATTAATACTACAGGAATTTAATCAAATCTTGTCTTTTTCTCGAATGATTGAAAACAGATCATACCTTTATCTTCACTTACAACAAATATATAAAATATAATCCCTTTTGCTTCAGTGCATAAGAAAGATTTATCTCTCTTCATTTTGGTTTACTTGAATATTTTTAAGAGTTTTATCTCCAAACCATATGAAAGCTTTTACTTTAGGATGTTAATATATGCTGAACAGTTCTATAAATGTGTAATAAAAACAAAAAACTGCGGATGCTGGAAATCCAAAACAAAAACAGAATTACCTGGACAAACTCAGCAGGTCTGGCAGCATCGGCGGAGAAGAAAAGAGTTGACGTTTCGAGTCCTCATGACTCGAAGGGTCATGAGGACTCGAAACGTCAACTCTTTTCTTCTCCGCCGATGCTGCCAGACCTGCTGAGTTTGTCCAGGCAATTCTGTTTCTATAAATGTGTACTTCACTCCATTTACTCTGCAAAGCCACAATATTACACTTGACTTCTATGCAGGACTATGAATTGCTGGAATTGACCCCCCCCAGCCACCTGCTCCCAATCCTTCCTGAAGGTGGTCCTTCAGGACCTCCTGCCCCCTCACACCCCCCCATGGAACCATAGCGTCCCTCTTTCTGTCCAACTGCACCACTAAGATATCTGGTGCTGCATCCAAGAATTTAGAGCCCTCCCTTTGCCCTGGTGTTCCATTTTATTTGTTTAGAATTGCAGCAATAGTATTCAATAGTATCATCCTGTATTCCAATGCAGTTTTCCTTGAAAAAAGGCAGACTGCCTTTAAGAACAGAAGACTGGCTGCACAAAGTACTACCAGCACGAAGCTTCTTGGCTCCCTGCCGAGCACAATGGCAGCTGGAAGCATTGGAGCAATTTGGCCCAATGTTACTATAATGTTTTTACCATTGGGTAAATGAGGTGGCAGAACGAAATTCATGTACTGCCTACCTCCATCAGAAACAGTGCTGGCAGGTTGTGAATTGTGACTCACGTACCAAAACAATGGGCAAATCAATCTGTAGCCTGTAAAAATGATCTGTGCTTATTAAAAAAAAACTACTGCCTCTTGATTCTCATTATGTAGAATTTCTGATACAAATATAATGCTTAAATACCATTGAAGTAGGAAATGTCTCTTTACCTCATTTTTAATATTCACACTGAAATAAAATCAATCCGCCTTCAAATTTCTGAGAGGCAGTGTTTAGAAGCCGAATTAGCTTATACTAAACTAATGCTTTCCTTTTTGCAGCTTTCATTTAATTTAGATTGAATAACTTTGACAGACATGAAAATAAAATAGTTGATCCATTGATTCAGACCACACTGTATGCATCCCTTTCCGAGTGCAGGTATAACATGCTAGTTATGGCCTCCTGTTCATGTAGAACACCAATTTTTAGCATCCATCTTAATGTCCAACTATCCAGATATTCATAATAGACAGCAGTGGCTGACTGTGGATGAGTTAATGTTACAAGCTGATAACTGGAAGATAGATTTTTGCTGTGCCTGTAGCATTTATTTTTGTAAGAGAAAAATGTGGTAACATATGTCCATCTCATTTATATGACAGTCTACTTCTTAGAACAAAAATATTGAATCCCCCATTGTTGCCTATTATGTGTGTTTCTATGGCTGGACTTTATAATAAAAGCTGTCCGGCTGAGTACATGCTTCTTACCTATATATCAAGTGGGTGCTACTGGAACCCCTCTTGAAAAGTAAAAATCTGGCTTTTGAACCGTTCTCCACTGCCTACAACATCAGGTACATCAATATCATGATGTGCAGTCATTCTTAAATCTGATCCTGGTCCACACTTGTTACAAGTTTGATTCAAGTATTTACCACCTACTTAGAAAGTATGCGACTAAATAAATTGTAGTGAGCACCCATTGTTTCCTGACCAGTTCTATTAGCTGTACATAGTATTGTATATAATGTCATTTGAGTTTTCTCAGAATGTTAAATTAATTGGATGTCAGACTTGAAATATTACTGAACCAAAGCTAATTGTTTCTCTGACATAGATCAAGTTTGCAGTGAAGCATGTTCCCAGTTTCCTAGCTGAGTACGGTTTCACATTTTCTGCCAGATGCACAGATATAAGTTGCATAATTTGCTGCATTCTATTTGCATTTTGTGATGCTTGATTCCATTTGACATTTCACATTTTACCAAAACCTAATAAGTGTTACTTACCTTTACTAGGAGAACAATGAGTAACCTAATGTCTCCAAAATAAGTTGCAGCCTGCAGAAAATGAATATTGCTCAAACAATAGAGACCCTTCTTTCAGACACACTTGGCTGCCTCTATCGCGTGGCACTTTACTAGAAGAATGGTCAAGCTTCTGTTCCAGGCACCCTTACTATCTTGCAGTCAGTGAAGCTATTACATCAAATGTTCTTTACTTTTATACCTCTGTGTTGCCTTTAATGTAATAAAACAACCCAAGGTGCTTCACTTACCTGAATGCTAATTAAGCAATTATAAAAGATTTAAGAGAATTGATCAAAAATATAATTGAAATGGTTGTGAGATGACTTATAAGGAAGGGAGTGAAGTAACAGGACAGAGAGCTTTTGGAAGATACTTCCAAAGCGTAGGACCCAAATAGTTGAAGCTCTGCCCTTGAGCACCAGGAGAAGAGCATGGTGATGAGTGGGGTTTTACATTGGACAGGATGTGGGAGTCTAACCAAATGAATAAAGAGGCCTCTGTGTTTTACACATTTGCTTTACCAATATGATATTGAGAAACTTTACTAGAACTGAAAAGATTTGTTTTAGATTATTAAGACAAGTGCCTTGGCATAGTTTGACATTCCATGACAAATCCTGGAGATTCCTCTATTTAATCTCTGTAGTGTAGTTGCCAGTCTGGTCGCAGTAATAAAAATGGCAGTAGCAGCAAAACACCAGGGCCTGAATTTTACCTTTGGTGGGCGTGTGCAATCGGCGGGCCCGGGAGCAGCTGGGAAACGGTCCGTTGACTGCAATCCGCCCCCGACTGCGATTTCACACTGGCTAGCCAATTAACAGCCAGCCAGTGTGAAATGCGCACTGAAAAACTCAGCACTGCCGGGATGAGGGCGGGGTGAGGGCGGGCAATGATGTCACCGCCAGTGCGGATGAACATTGCGAGAGAACCCCCTGAAGGCAGACAGCTGCCTTAGGGAGCTGCAGACCTTCAAATTATGAAATAAAGGTTAAAAAGCTGCCAAAAAATGTCCATGCATCACAATCAAGCACCTAAAAATATTTCTCATAAAAATGCTGTCCACAGATATTTATTTTTACTTTATTTCATAACAGAGATTTCATCCTGCCTTTGGATAAGGTTTGATGAAAAATGTAAAGGCTGCCTGGCTGATTTGCCCGTTTGCCAACCTTAAGGTTGGACGGGCCATGAAAAATTGGAGATAATTGCATTGTTTTTGGGCTTAATTGCCCTCCTAATTGTCGGTGGGTGCACTTCCAACTTTTGTGTGTGCCTCCCGAGCGAAACATCGCGCGAGTGCATGATGACATTGGGATACTCGCCTGATATCATCTCGTGTGATTTTATGCCCAATCAGGTCAGGCATGTGCCCGCCCCAACGGGATGTAAAATTCTGCCCCAGCATTTAAATTGACACTTTACACAACAAATCACTTGCCCTACAATAATTGTTCCTTAAGAGTTGCTGATTGCATTGGAGCCAGGCTGCACTTAAGACATTTGTTGACATCATGAAAATCACAATTAGTTACAGAATACATCATGATAATGCAAAACTTTTTTTGTTGCATTTGACCCATGAATATTTCAAGATATCTGTGTCTATGACGAATGCATTATCTCTCCTCAAATTTATTTAGAGAGAAACAGCATAAATTAGATAATTGATCTGTCATCAGTAAAGCTAAAGTAATAAAGATTGGCCTGCTCACAATTTTTGTATCTTTACAAGCCTCAATTAAATTGGGAAAGTAGAACTGCAGTTCGAACTAAAAGAAAACACTTATTTAAAACATTTTACCTGTCTCACTATGAAAGGTAATTTTTGTTTTTTAAATTGGTTACTGCGCCTTATGGTATCACTTTATTTTTAATTTATTTTTTGCTCATTGAAATGAGAGTTGTTAGAACAGGAAAACAGATCTTTGTCCATTTCAGTCAGCTGGTATCAGCATCAAACACTCACAATTCAAGTGTGTATTCTTTTTGGTCATTGAGTGTCTGATGTCAACAGAAGCTGTTCGCCATGATTAAAGATCTCCGATTCAACTTATCAGTAATCCATGTAAGCAGATAGGTGCACAGTGAGCTAGGACCACTATAACCATTAGAACATTCACTCACAGGTTATCAGGGAATGACCAGGAAGAACCCTGACTCCTTTCCACCTCTGGTCTAAATTCTCCAATTGATTATCAGGGACCCAAACCAGCTGGTTAGTTATCAACAGCATCATAAGATACTATGGATCTACCGCTCAAATATCAAATCCAGATTTGGCAAAGAATATTGGCTCTGTTCTGAATCCCATGACCAGATATAGCATCTTGAAACAAACATTCCATTTACTGCTCCACAAATGATAGTCCCCAGTTGCTCATTAGACAACTTATATGCAACATTTGAGCCCTTGCTGGTGGACTGCAAGATTGGACACCCAGGAGGGACCTTCTGTTATCGCTGTTGGCAAGCTTGGAGGCAGAAAGAGAATGTAATTAGGCAGGATGGTGGTGTACCAGAACCCTGACTCCTTTCCACCTCTGGCAGAATTAAATTCTGGGCGGGAAGGCCCATGGCCAACTTCTCCGCCCCACCGTCAGTTGAGGCTTTAATGACCACTTAAGGGCCTCATCCTGCCTCCGCTTGTATTAACCTAACTACAGGATGGCCTGTCAATATGTGGCATGTATAGCAGCAAAAACTGTGTGGCCAGCTTGCCACCTTCGGGGGTGGGGTGGTCCCTGATTGAGGGGCTGGACATCAGGAGTGGGGGGGGGGGGGGGTTGCTGTTGAGAGCCAACTCCCTGTTATTTCTGCAGACCCCCCTATACCTCTCTCCCCATGACCCCCACACTGCGAATGCCTCCCTGTTTTGGCTTGCATTGCTCTATGACCCTGGAATTCCTGTAGTTGTTCTTCCTGCAGCAGCCACCACCTCCCTTGTGGCGCTGCTGAGCACAAGAGCTGCTGTCCTGACTAGGCAAGTCTTCGGCACCCAAAGTCTTGATTCCAGGGGAAGGCCTGCCACTGCCTGATTGGTTTGTGAATCAGCCTCCCTTCCGGAAAAGAGGTAGTGTGGGGTCTCTCGCTGGCTTTCCAGCCCAACAGGCAAGATCCCTGACACCTCAACAAGATTCCATTCCCCAAATAAGGAATAGGCTGAGCAGCATAATTCACCATAAAATATTTGAGTGCATTGCCATCATTCTCCTAGCTTTAGCATAGACATCATACCCCAGAGAATACACTGAACAGCCCTACAGGTTGGGAGATATGGAGCAGCTTGCCGCTCGAGGAAGGGATCGAGTGCTGAATATGTGAGCATGTGTTTGTTTACTCAGTCTCCAGCTAATGCCTTCCAACAGCTGTTATCACAAGCCTCAAGGTTTTCTCATTATCTACCTGACAGGCATCTGTTGTCCGGATGGTGGAAGGACCTCTGCAGGACCAGTTCATGTATAGTGAAGCTGTCTGCAAAGTAAAGCTCCCTCTAATCAATGCCAATGTTGTGTTTCAGTTCCAATTACAGAAATCTGCTGTGCTGGCCTGACTTTTCATATTTCCATAAACCAGCAATCCTGTGCTCTCTCTGCCAAATTTGCAGTAGTTTAGTGCCAAAAGTACACCATTAACCGAAAACGATTGCCCATATTTATCTAACGTAGAACCCTTATACTTGGCAGACTTCTTTCCTGCCGGTCTGAGGTGGGTTTAGAGTTGGATCCCAGAGCGGGATTGAAATTGGTCTATGCCAGTCAGATTCAGAATCATTCGGCAATCCATTTTACACCACACTTGATTTTCTTTTCTATTGACTTCAACTGAAAAGCAAATCTGTCACAGTGTATAATGGGCTGCTACTTACCTCACCCATCTCACACTACTGGATTGGACAATTGTAACCTGCGCTGTTTCAAATGTACTTCTGTCTCAAACGAAAGGACTCACTGTTTGGTCCACCCCGTTATTAATATCAGTCATATATAACTAATGCTAATAGTGACCAGATTGTAAATACTTATTAAATTTGGCATATGGAGTAATGTTTCAATAAGTGCTGGTTACTCCTACGGGTGATGCTGGGTTTCAATGTTCAGGGTGTCACTCTGCATGATAAATGAGCTGCAATTTTATAAGGAGAATGTGTTACTATATGATTGTTTGATCTGGTCACTGGGTTTGAGAAATGACTCAACATGCCTTCTGAAAAACTTTTCATCTATTTATTCTACCTTAACTGAAGTTTCAAAATAAGGGCTTATACAAAATTTAACAAAATGCACATTTTGTAGTGGCATGAAAATATTAATTCTTTGATTTCTTTTGATGCCTTAATTGAAACTTTTACTTAAACGTCTCTACTTCTGTCAAAATTCTAGGCTCGGGCGCTATGTTTGCTCAGAGCTGTGGTTCTGTAGCTGAAGCTGTAAGGTAGAATGTATTTTTAAAAATTATAATAGAGAATCTTTTTGTGACAAGTGAAAATAGTGCTCTGATTAGACACTTGGAGGGTGTGTCTCACATGCTGTGAAATGCAGAATGTGAATTAAGCTGGGGATGGAGTACGCAAGCAATAGAGTGTTTTTCATTTAATAGATCAATTTTAAAATAGCACCAGTTGAATTTTGAAATTAGCTTATTATCTCTCTTTTTTTGACAGTTGCAAAATGTGAATACTAATGGTGTGCGCCTGTGAGATGGTGATTCTGTCTACATGTATGAGACTGAGGAGCAGAGAGAAAAACAAATAAAAAGGCAAAAGAAAGTTTTTCCCTCGTTATTATTTCATTTATTTAAAACTTAAAGTTAGAAATTTGTTTTCTGCTTGGCAGAATGTATTGTCCTATAATCTTAAACATTAGTTAAATCAAGCTATTTTTTCAGCCAGTGTTTCTATCGCCTTTTATTTGTTGTGGTTTAAACTCTAGAACTACTGGAAAGAGGCAGCCTAGGAATAAACATTTTATGCAGCACATCTTCAGTTGTGAGTTGATCACATTCAGCTCCATTGAGAAGATGGAATGAACGAATGCTGTCCACAAACCATTGTCTGTTTCAGGATGTCCTACTGGGTGGAGTCTCACGCAACAAGTTTACTCCTAGACATTTTTAGTCAGCAGTTGTTCAAGAGTTTCACTTGCCCTTGCCAGAAGACACTGAGTCATCCTTGTAAGATCCTCCAGTATTCACCTGGATGGTGAGAATTAGCAGGCTGTTTTGCTATGGTGGGTGTAGGTGGGAGGGGACAGACTGTATTTGAGCCTGATCCTGCCCTCCATTTTCTAGCTGTGAGTGATGAATAACAATTAGTAGCAGGAATATCAGCAGATTTCTGTCTTATCTCCAGCCAAGGATATTAATGCTAATTGTGCCCAAAGTGCCAGGACAGCTGGTTCCATTTAACTCAGCGTGGGGTTAGGATTGAATCTGTGATCTTCCCAGTTTTTATAGCACGCTGTCACACCTAGAAATGCATTAACTCACTGAACCATTGATAGCCATCAGTCTAAATAACTGTAATAAGCAGTGACAGAACGACAAATAAACAATCAGCTATATTCTATTGCAACGCTTACGACGAAATCTCCTAATTTGCTATTTACTGTTATTTTGTAGTGAAACTCTTGAAGCACTCTTTTGTGAAATGCTGCTTCCAAGTAGCACCCAAAGGTGGGGACAATGCAGGGGATAAATTGGTGTGAATTCTTTGCTCCCCTTTTGCTCTTGAATATTTAAACATGTGAACAACTTCAGTGGTTCTGCTGGTGCCTGTTCTGTGCCTGAAGAGGGTGCAGCAATGTAAATTTAATGCAGCGATCTCTGTGCTAAAACTTCCAGGTGCAGTTCAGAGACAACCTGTTGCCAGAAACATCTGGTGGTACTGATTGCAGAGCTGCTATTTAGGAACACAGGTACAGGAGTCGGCCATTCAGCCCGTCGATCCTACTCCGCCATTCAATTTGATCATGGCTAATCGTCAAACTCAATGCCACTTTTCCACACTAACTCTATATCCCTTGATGTCATTAGGCACTTCCTGTTTTAAGGAACAAGCTGGTATTACCAAGAGTGGTCTTTAGTTTTAAGATAAAAGCAAAATATTGCAGATGCTGAAAATCTGAAACAGAAACAGAAAATGCTGGAAAAACTCAGCAGGTCTAACAGCATCTGTGGAGAGAAAAAAAAGAGGGCAGAATTTTGCCCTTGGTGGGCAAGCAGACTCCACCGCCTCTGTGGTGGGCGGGCAGCTGACCTCCGCCGCCGAAACGGGGTCCGCCGCCATTTTGAGTGGGCGGGCCAATTGAGGCCTGCCCGACAGGAAGCGCTATGCGCTACCTGTGTGGGGGTTGGGGGGGTGGGGGGGGTGGGGGGGGTAGGGGTGGGTGGGTGGAGGAATCCCCAATTGTCAAAGTACACTCTTACGCAAATGCACACAAAAGAGCACACTGCATCCAGAGGCAAAGTCCTGTCTCAGGGAGTTTACTGACAGGTAAGAAAAGTCAAAAAATAGAGAAATATTAAAATTATTAAAATGTCTCCCTCATGTGACAATGTCACATGAGATGGGACATGTTAATAAGAAACACATAAAGTTTATTAAATTTTTTGAAAACTGACATGAAACTTCATCTCGCCAGTGGATGAAGTTTCATGAATAATCTGGAGCCTGCTGGGGCTCCTGGCCTGCCCGCCAGCCTTAAGCTTGGATGGGCAGGGTCTTTAACAAGGTTAATTAGCCTGTCAATGGACTTAATTGGCCTTTGACAGGTCGGCGGGCGGACAGCTGATTTCATTGTCCGTCCGTCTTCCTGAAGATTTAACTGGACTGGGATGACATCGGGGGTTCCTCCCGACATCATCCCGCGTCATTTTCCCCTCGGCCCCGTCCCCAAATCGCCAAGGGTAAAATCCTTCAGAGAGTTAACGTTTTGAGTCCGTGTGACTCTTTTTCAGTCTGACGAAGAGTCATACGGACTCAAAACATTCACTCTGTTTTTTTTTCTCTCCACGGATGCTGTTAGACCTGCTGAATTTTTCCAGTATTTTCTGGTTTTGTTTGTAGTCTTTCGTTTTGTCCTTTTGAGCAACAAAATATTTTGTTTCTTCAGTGGTTGATGCAGAAGGCTGCTAGTGTTTTATTTACACTTTTGGATGGTGACATTACTTTAAAGTGCAACTTTTGCAATTTGGCTTATTTGGAAGTAGAAGAGGAGAAACAATCTCTAACTCCCTTCACAGCTGCTGATGCCATTTGCCTATTCAGTTACTCAGCAGCAGACGTTTGCTTCTCTATAACAGGATAGAGTCCTTCCCCCCCACCCCTGCCACTCCACTCCCCACCTCCCCCCCCCACCCCGAGTGCAGAACTGCTCAATGCTACCTGACACATAATAGCAAGCCTTACAGTCAACCCAATAGCCTCAGTATAGGAGCATCACTCTTCTGAGCCCCACCTCATATCCCTGTTCTCCCTCCCACTGCTTGGCACAATGCTGCCATCTCCCTTCATGCCAAATTGTATAAGTGACATGACTGGTCATTTGATTCCGCTGCCATTCCAGCAATGACACAGCAAGCAATATGTTCCCATTCACTGAGGATGAAACTTTTTCAATAAATGTAGTGACCAACAATGTGCTTCTAAACCACAAACTTTGGGCTGTAACTTCCGAACTTCAAGGTGTCGTATTAGGGCGGGGGATGGGGTACCCTGAAGATGCACTGTGGAATCTCCTTCAGAAGTTCCCAGGTAAGGTTTGCACAGCAATTGTCCAGAAGTGCAAACTTCCCCTGGGCAATTACTCTGCACTGGGAACCATCTGAAAATGTGATTTATATCGCAAACTTCAGATGATCCCGACTGGGTTACATGAATAGTTACCCAGAAAACGTTAGAAGAATTAAAACCTCTTCTAACTTCTGGGTAACTATTGTACTGGCCTACACCGACTGTCCACGGGACTAGACTCACATACCCAACTACTGCCCCCCGCCCCCCCAGCTGACACGGCTCCCCCACCACTGCCTCCTATCCCCCCAGGGGTCTCCCCCATCTCCCCAACTACCCCCCTCCCCAAGGGACTGCCCCACCCCCTCAACAGGAACTCCCCAACCCACGGGATTCCCTCACCTCCATGGGAACTCTGCTGCTCCCAGGCCCAACAAAACCCGACATCACCCCCTCTACCTGAGGCCCAACCCAACCTGACACTTCCCCAAGGCTTGACCGCCGCCCCCCCCCCCCCCCCCCCCCCACCTCACCCCGAGGTCAGACCTGACCCGAGGCCCCTCTGAGGTCAGACCTGACTCGAGGCCCCCCCAAAGGCTTCAACTATGTGACTCCTTTAATGATGTGAGTGCCTTTAAGGTTCATGATGCATTGAGAATTACTTTGCTAATATGATAGGATCAGAGTGGAACCCTTTTCATTTGAATTAGCCCCAAGTTCCAATTCTGGTGCTCCCCTCCTGGTTACAAATTGCTCCTGGTGGAAGGAGACAATGAGCCCAAAGGTTTCATGAGTGATAATTGTTCTATTTCAGATAACCAGGCAGTGGAGGATAGAGTTAGAGCCTACTCTGTGAGACACACATTACAAATATGCACCTCCAAACTCAACCACCACAACTTCAGTTTGTTCCTATAAATAAGAACACAAATGAGTTCCTAGTCAATGCCCACCACCAAAATACAAGTAAACACTCAATTAATGTACAGTTAGCATTAATATTCTTGAAGTTAGGACTCAACATGAATAAAAATTAAGTGAAGTTCCTCACTGTTAAGCTAAGCTTTTTGTTCTTCCTTGGTCTTCAGTCCTTCTATATATGTAACCTTTAGCACCAAAATAATTCATCAGTTACAAAAACAAAAATTGCTGGAAAAACTCAGCAGGTCTGACAGCATCTGTGGAGAGGAAGACAGAGTTAACGTTTCAAGTCCGTATGACTCTCCATCAGAACTAAAGTGAAATAGAAATGTGGTGAATTATAAGCTGTTTTAGGGGGGTTGGACTGGATGAAGCTGGATAGAGGGCAAGTGATAGATGGAGGCAAAGGAGAGATTGCCAAAGATGTCATAAACAAAAGGTTAAAGGGGTGTTGTCGGTGGTGATATTAGCTAAAGGATGGGCTAATGGTGACAGTAAGGGTAGAAGGCAGGATTAGCAAGTGACAGATAGCCCTAGTGGGGGTGGGGTGGGGGGAGGAGATCGAAATAGGCTAAAAGGTAGAGATAAAACAATGGATGGAAATAAATAATAATAGAAATAGGTGGGAAAAAAATATATATAAAAAAAAAAAATTATTAGAAAAAAGGGGATCAAAAAGAGGTTGAGGATGGAGGAGAGAGTTCATGATCTGAAGCTGTTGAACTCAATGTTAAGTCCAGAAGGCTGTAAAAAACCTAATCGGAAGATGAGGTGCTGTTCCTCCGGTTTGAGTTGAGCTTCACTGGAACATTGCAGCAGGTCAAGGACAGACATGTGGGCATGAGAACAGGGTGGTGTGTTGAAATGGCAAGTGACAGGATGGTCTAGGTCATGCTTGTGGACAGACTGAAGGTGTTCTGCAAAGCGGTCACCCAGTCAGCGTTTCATCTCTTCAATATAGAGGAGACCGCTTTTGGAGCAGTGAATGCAGTAGATTAAATTGAGGGGAGTTCAAGTGAAGTGCTGCTTCACTTGAAAGGAGTGTTTGGACCCTTGGACAGTGAGGAGGGGGAAGTAAAGGGGCAAGTGTTGCACCTTCTGCGGTTGCATGAGAAGGTGCCTTGGGAGGGGGTTGAAGTATAGGGGGTGATGGGGGAGTGGACCAGGGTGTCCCGGAAGGAACAGTCCCAATGGAATGCCGACATTGGGAGTGAAGGGAAGATGTGTTTGGTGGTGGCATCATGCTGGAGTTGGCAGAAATGATGGAGGATGATCCTTTGAATGCGGAGGCTAGTAGGGTGATAAGTGAGGACAAGAGGGACCCTATCATGGTTCTGGGAGGGAGAGGAAGGAATGTTCCACATACCCCATAAAGAGACCGGCATAATAACTGGGGCCCATGCGGGTATCCATAGCCACACCTTTTATTTGAAGGAAGTGAGACGAATTTAAGGAGAAATTGTTCAGTGAGAGAACAGGTTCAGCCAGACGGAGGAGAGTAGTGGTGGATGGGGATTGTTCGGGCCTCTGTTCAAGGAAGAAGCAGAGAGCCCTCAGGCCATCCCGGTGGGGGATGGAGGTGTAGAGGGATTGGACGTCCATGGTGAAGAGGAGGCGGTTGAGGCCAGGGAACTGGAAACTGTTGATATGATGTAGGGTGTCAGAGGAATCGCGGATGTAGGCGGGAAGAGACTGGACAAGGGGAGAGAGAATGGAGTCAAGATAGCAAGAAATGAGTTCCATGGGGCAGGAACAGGCTGATACAATTGGTCTGCTGGGACAGTCCTGTTTGTGGATTTTGGGTAGGAGGTAGAAGCGGGCAGTCCGAGGTTGGAAGCTGTGGAGGGAAGATCTCCAGAGAAGTCAGTTGCCTTGTTCTATTTGAAGATATCAATTTGTAGAGTAATTCCAATTTCAAAATAAAGCAAGACAGTACATTCCTAAATGGATTTTGCAATATGATTTTCTTCTGAATGTCAGAATATGACATCATTGTCAGATTATGATGTTGTTTCTCTTTATTTTCTCTCCTGTTTCTCAGCCTCTTCTCTATTGTTTAGTTTCTTCTTTCTGTTTCTTTGTTTTTTCTGTTGTTTACGTTTGTCACTTTTCTCTCCTCCATTCCTATTCCATTGACCCATATGACTTTTCACCGTTCCTATGGTCTCCCATGTACTTAGCAAATCTGCCTTTAATGACTGCGAATGTTTCAGCCTATCTTGAAAAAGCCTTGGTACAGAAAAGTATCCTTTCTGCACATTAAATCCCAGCAGAAGTGAGTATGAATCCAGAAAATCATTAATAGTGTATTATGATTCACTATAATAATAAATTATCAGCGAGGTTCAGCAAGCACAGAGATACCTCAGCATAACTGACATTAATTCAGCGCTGAAGTGTTTTTGTTATATCTTTATTCAAGGCCTCTTGGTCCACACAAAGTCAAATATCCATCTATTTAGTTTGTTTAACAGCAATGTTTGTACTTTTAAGTTGGCACTTTCTTATTTCATTGACTATTTTTTGATGTGTACAATTCCTTTTTGCATGCAATTTCTGAGGTTAATTTCTGAGATATATGCAGAGAAAAGTGGTCTTTTTCCCTTCTCTTGTGAATCATGTGAAACTCTAGTTCAGCAGCAGTGCTAAGTCAATAAATTAAAACCATTGTTCATGGCAACGCTACAGTGCAAGTGTACATATCTAATCAGAACTAGTTATTTAACCTTCAAGGATTAGCTTGCTGCTCGAACAAGAAACTCCTGCAGCCACACGTGGCTTCACTCAGCACTTCATCTTTAAACCAAAAATTGACACCTTAACTGTCCTTTTCCTAAATATTATCACACGCACCGTAAACCTCCAAGGAAATAATAAGGTTACTGATAGCTTCACTGATGCTTGAGTCTTTCTTACCTTATCTTGCCCCTTGCAAACTTGATTCCTGTTTTTCATGGTTTATAGATCATTCTTTTTATAAAAATCACTGTTGCCATCATTGTATGTTACGTTCTTCTCAGATTAACTCAGAAACAGGAGATCTCCAGAGCACAACTTTGTTGACATATTTTCCAGGAAATTTTACGTTCCTTTTCAGTGACTGTACAATCCATTGGAAAAGGTAGTTTTGAACACACTGCAGGAAAAATGAACTGCCTCTGCAGATTAGTCAAATGATCAGCATATGAGTTGCTGAATGCTACACAAGGATTTGAAAAGATTTCATGTTCCTTTACCCTGCCCTGCATCCCACCTGCCAGCACTTTGGATGAAAAGCCTTTTCATGTTTCTTCTGTCAAATCTGTCAAATGTTGCATGACAAGCTGCAAGTTTCTTCTAATTTCATTTTGTTATCAGAACTGTTTTGCTTTATACTGCTGACATAAAATTGGATCTTTATGGATTTGGCCATGTAAGCAAATTTAATGTGAAATCTGATGAACAGTGAATGCTGCTGCAAAACTTAGCAATAAGAGTTGTACATTACTGTAATACTCTTGATATTATTGTTCCTGAAGTAACACATTAAGCAGAGGGATAATGGGCAGAATTTAAGTTGCACCGCATCCACCCCCTTCCCCACCCAGGCTGAATTTTGGGGGCAAACCCACCACTGCTCCACTGAATTAGCCCGCAGCCATTTAACACTAGGTGGGATGTTAACTGGCTTAGGGCAAGACTTTCACCACATCTGAGGAGGAAACCCTGGTTCCATGAGCTGCCAGCCAAGCAAATAGCTTGCAGCACTCTGGTCCCAGCACCATCACTGGGAGCAGTGACGTCTATTGGGACAACATTCAGCCCCCAATAGCAATCAGTGCTGGAGATGGATGGGGGTAGATAAGTGGGGGTGGAATGGGTAGTTTCAGGGCCAGTCTACCAAACCCTGGCATGGAGGGTGCGGGGGTGGGAGGCCAGTGGGGTTTGGGAGGGTGAGTGTGGTGGGGACGGGCGGGGAGGGGGGCAAGTGGAAACTGATGGAAGGAGGCCTTGGGGGGAGTCCTCTAATGGGCCCATGAAGTAGGTCTCCCCCACCCTTGCCTGCCAGCACTCCAAGCAGTGAAGACTGCTGGGTTTCCCACTCAGCACTGGCCTCTTGTTGATATGGGAAAAATTGCAGTTGGGACGGGAAGAGACCCTTAAGTTGAGGGTTTTAATTGACCTATGGATGAGTGTGCTGCCTGACGCTCCCCCCGCCATGTGTAAAATTGTAGCAAGTGGATGGACAGGCACTGGAAAAGGCACCCATGGCCATACTTCTCTCCCCATCTGCCAGGTCACCCCCGCGGGAGGGTAAAGTTTGTCTAATGTTCCTTTCCAAATTCTCCATTATCTTTAGGTTTCTTTTATTGTTTCAGGTAATACACTTTTTGATTAACTCATTGCTTGCCATACAGAAATAAAAATGTCCTGCGTTAGTCTCAAGGACAGAGAGTTGTTTAGAATTTGAGATATTAGTTAAATACTTTAATTAGCTTGAGATCCACGCATCATGATGAAGCTTGTGTATCCAACTTAACTGCCATCATTCAGTAGTTCAAGATGCACAGCCTTTGGCAACATCTGCAGAGCTACTTTTGAAGTAAAATTCAGTTCTTAATTGGTGCTAAATGAATAAACTATTTTGCAGATGAAATTGGTAAGATCTCCAGGGACTATATTTATATTTATAAAAACTATGGAATTTCATGCGTGGATCTGGGTAAAGGTCCAGTTTAAAAAAGATAGCAGAGAATGGTCGTGATAGCTATGGATGTGTTGAGTGGTGTTTTGCAGGGAGATCGTCATAGGCTTATGACTGGGATACAATAAACAATTGCTAAACCTGTAGATAGTAGAATAGGAGAATCTGTAGGGACAGGGCACACAGTTGATAATTTGCAATCGGGTGCAGTTGGGAATACAGATGACAGTTCCATTCTTTGTGAAGCAATGCACATTGACAGAATGTGAGTTAAAAGTTCATTATGGAGAAGATAAAGTTGGCAAAGGGGCTTTGAAGGGCCACCTTTGAATAATAGCAGTAGATTTATCATGTACCATCAGTGTCAAAACAATATGGAGAAGCATTTAAAAAATATAAATGGATTGTTAGCACACTGATCGTTTATGATACTGAGTTCTTTAATGTAATTAAACAGCCTACGACACACCTCACCATTGCATAAGTTATTTGGTGGTAATTTATATGTCTATTCTATAAAGTTTACTATTAACTGAATTCTTTTCAGATGACGTCAGCTCATACACTCTGTTGCTTCTGATTTTCTCATTATGGAAATTTTTATTCAGCCTTCATCCATTTATCATAACCTTTTTATACAATAAATTCTTTTCAAATTGTACTTCTGTTTTTGTCTTTTTCATTTCTAAAAATATACTCATTTTTGTTCTTAACTAAAACGAAGCATTCAGTGTTCCAGAGCAACCAATAAAAAATAGTCATTAGATATTAAGAAGTTTGGCAAATGAAATGTGCATGTATTTTCTGGCTAAAATTGATATTCATGCATTGCATTCACAGATTGTTGTTAAGCATTAACAAGGAATGTAAAAAAACAAAATATTTTTTTAACTGATGCAGAAAAAATTTACCTGAAAACGTTTGCATCTTAAAAATGTAATATCTCAAAAAGAATCATTGTATTCCTTTAACAGGAGCCTTTGTTGGTAATTATAGGCAGAATTTTTCACTTGGCAAGTGGGAGCTCGCTCAGCCTGACCGAGCATGAAATGACACACGATGTCAGCCAAGCGTGCCAATGTCAACGCATAGTCACACGATAGTTCAGTCAGTGGGTGCGCACCGGAGCCGGCAGCGTGTCCGCCGACAATTATAAGGCCATTAAGTAATCAATTATCCTGAATTTTTCACTGCCCGTTCAACCTAACGATTTGCGGGCAGGCAAGAAGGCCAAGCAGCCTTTGCATTTTTGGAAACCTCATCCACGGGCGGGACGAAGTTTCCTAAAACAAATACAAATGAAATAGAACCATAGAAAAGTTACAGCACAGAAGGAGGCCATTCGGCCCATCTTGTCCATGCCAGGACATAAAAACTTTAAATTTAATTAAAAACATGTCATATGAGGGGACATGTTTTATTCATTTTTCCTGTTGTTTAATAATGTTTTCAATATATTCTTTATCTCCCAGAGGATGCTCCGTGCCTAAGGGAGATTTTTCAGCACTCTTTCACATGCGTGCGCGAAGTGTGTGCTAGACCTGCTTGCCCTCCTCCCCCCACCCGCACAGGCACCGCTCAGTGCTGCTGCTTGCGTATCACGCTGGGGGGGCCTTCATTGGCCCGTCAGTGTGAAATCGCGGTGCACTGTCAATCGCGGGCAGCGGTTGGCTTCCCGACCACCCCCGCCAATCCCACACGCCAAGAGCCAAATTCTGCCCTATGGATGTGACTGACAATCTATGGTAAATTCCTCATGATTGAAATGCATTATGAATTCTATTACTTCTAGATTCTTAAATAACACTTCCACGGTGTAGTTGGGAATGTTGTGTTTCATTTACAAAAAATATCTGTTGTGAAGCTAACTTAACAACAATGAACCTGTGCCTTACTGTCTGCCAGTGTGAATTAAAATAAGTGTTATAAATATAAAGGGGTTAATCTATTCTGTGTTCATTTATTTATATATAAGACATAGAAAAATTAGATTTAAAATTATCCTTCAGCCCGCTCGTCTCAAAAGAACACCTGTTCATGTCTAGATATTTTAAACTAAATGTAACTTCTAAACATAGTAAAACACGCCTTTAACTCTTTGTAAGTCAATAGGAATGTCCCTTTATGTTGCTGTTTGAGCAACAGCAGGTCATCATGTTACTGATTACTTTGTTACGCTTCTTTGCAAGCACTTTACTTACATTTTGTATTGTTAATAGATTTGTTAGTTAATCACGAGTGAAGTACTTATTTTGAAATATCAACATATCCAGTCAAATAGGATTTGAATAAGGGAATACAATTAGAAGCATGAACTTTATTCTTCCATCATTGTTTTGAGAATCGTTTGACACCTGTTTAGCACCACCAAGGGCTGTGTGTGTGTGTGTGTGTGTGTGTGTGTGTGTGTGTGTGTGTGTGTGTGTGTGGTGGGTGAGTATTATGGAGAGGATGTAGGGGGTTCAGCAGATGTAGGGATGCTGTCAGGCTGGTTGTCAGGCTGGTGAGCATTGTCAGAGGGTGAAGGGAAAGTGAACAGTGTCTGGGGGTGCGGTGGGGGTAAATATTGTCAAGGAGTGTAAGGTAGTGATCATTGTCGGTGGTGTAGGTAGGGTGAGCATCGTCGTGGGGGTGTAAGCATCATCGGGAGGATGTGGGGAGTGAGCATTGTCAGGGCATTTGGGAGGGATGAGCATTGTCAGGGGGTGTAAGCATCGTCGGGGGTCTGTGTGGGGGTGAGAATTGTCGGGGGATTTAGGGGGGGTGAGCATTGTCGGGTGGGATGTGGGTAGGCGAACCTTGTTGGGGGATTTAGGAGGTGAGCATGTTAGGGGGTGTGGGGGATGAGCAGTGTGCAGGGGGGTGGTGAGCATTGTCGGGAATTAGGGGTTGTGAGAATTGTCGGGGGTGTAGGGGGTTGACCATTGTCAGGGGTGTGTGTGGGTCAGCATTGTTGAGGGTTTTAGGGGGTGAGTACTGTCAGGGTTGTAGGGGGGTTGTGAGCATGAGCATTGTCTGGGGAGTATGGGGGTGAGTGTTTTTGGGAGTGTAGGTGGGTAGCATTGTGGGGGTTGAGCAATTTCAGGGGGTGTGGGGGCTGAGCAGTGTGGGGGGAGTGAGCATTGTCAGGGGTATGGGGGTGGTGAGCATTGTCAGGGGATATGGGGAGGTGTGTTGTCGAGTGGATATGGCTGTGTAAGCGTTGTCAGGGGTGTTGCGGGGTGAGCATTGTTGAGGGTGTAGGCAGGGGTGAGCGTTGTCAGGGGTGCAGGTGGGGTGAGCATTATCGAGGGTGTAGGCAGGGGTGAGCATTGTCAGGGGTGCAGGTGGGGTGAGCATTGTCGAGGGTGCAGGTGGGGGTGAGCATTGTCGGGGCTGTAGGGGGTAAGCATTGTGGGGGGTGGGTGAGCATTGTCAGGGGGTGTTGGGGGTGAGCATTGCCGTGGAGGTGTGCAGGGTTGAGCAGGAACCTAAAGACAACGACCCCAGAAATTCAGTGAACTGTAGACAAACCTCAAGGGACTTGTCTACAGTTCATGATGAAAACGGGGGCATGGCTTTGCTAAAGTTGCACTTTGCCACTAGGTCTCTCAGCTCACCTCGCTGCTGGATTTAATCTGTCGCTGGGACAGTTAGGTCCAAAGGCTCCAGCATAATAAGGTAATGGCACACTTTTTAAACAGGGTTGTCATGGGGCCACAAGATCTGGCCCAATATTCACAATCCGCCATACCTGACTACTCGCAGAATTTTAATTATATATACTTTCATAGATATGCATTTCATTCTGATCTCATAATTTCTAGTTTATTAAAAGTGCTTTGCTTTCTAGACTATATCAATCCTTTAACCATTAACAATGTGGGATGCTACACTTAGTTACATAAAACAAATGTACTCTGTCTTTATACACAGATTTTTCTTTCATTGTGCTGTGCCCGGTAATACATTTCCTTCAGTGCACACAATTGGAATATAGACTTGCATTGCTATTTCACTGGCACAGAGCACAGGTTTTCCCCCACACTGCTAAACTGCATTTCTTCTCAGAGTATTTCAAACATGCAAGAATTGTTTGGGGTTGCCATATTCAATCTTCTCTCCAATCTTTTAAGAGCATTTTTTACCAGTATTATTTTTTTTTATCAGAAATCTGCAAATAATTCATCTTCAATATGTTTGCTACCCTTTCTTCATGCCTCAAAGACTGGTCATTTAACATGATGCTGGAATCCGTCATTTGCAGGAGCAAAATAGATGAAGAACATTGTTTTGTCCCAGTGAAACCTCCCTTTTTCCACTGCTGCGAGAAATATTTGTTCAAGGAGAGAGATTTCATAGATAAACTATGTAGATTATGATGGTAAATGTGTACTTTAAGGGTTATGGGAATAACTAGGCTTCATGATAGTATCCAAGCTAAATGATTATGGTAAACAGGACCATTATTTCAGATTACCATGGAGTTTTTACACTACAATTCATGACTCAATGCAATTCATAAAGAAAACCCAATGTGCAATAAATTCAACACAACCCTTTGTTACTGTAGTTAAGTGTGCACACAGCTATCTTGACTTGAAATAATCTAATGGTTCTTTAGTTTTCTGCAGAAATGGAGGTAAATGAACCTGGTTATACCTTACTCTTGTGACAGATAAATTATTTTTTATTCTCAGATAAATGGAAGGTACAGTAGAAAACGAGTGACAGCACCATTTTTTTTATTTTAAAATGGCACTTAACATGTCTAAGTGAGGCAAAGGCTGGCTGGGGATTTATGGAAGCAATTTGTCTTGTGTTTGATGGCATATCAACAGGTTAATGGCAGGTTTTCCTGTCTAGAGTCTGAGATAATGAGCAGAATTTATGCTTGTCACTCAAGCACAGCAGAAAGTAGTAATGTGACACTAAAATTAAAATGCTGGCTTCTGACCAATCACTTGTTTGCTTTGTAATAAAGACTGAACATTGATTTATGTTTTTTTAAAATTTCCCTTATTCTCGCAATGTTTATCTAATGTATTTGAATACCGTGCTGCACAATGTGTAAGTTTACCTAGGAGGATCGCACAAAAGCCCATTTCCATCCCAAAAAAGGTTACAGAGTGGTTTACATCTAATGCATACACCAGTGAAAAAACTTGTTAATTGTGCTGGCTTCAGTGTTTTGAGCTGCCCTATTGAATGACTTTATTTACTGAAATGCATATGTTTGTAGCCTAGCTAATGCATGATAATACAACACATATTTCACTATGTATTTTGTTACTGTAAAATGTTGTTAGTTTCTACAAGCTAGGGTCTGACTACCCAGATGTAATTATGTTTACCTACTTTGTAGCTGTCCAATAACATTTGATTCCCAATCAGATGTCCTTATCAATTAACATCAATAATTGATTGAATGGTGTTGACCTTAAAAGAGTCTCGAAACTGTCTGGACTCTCGCAGTATTTATTGCAAAAGAATCTGGTCGGATATTAATTGGGCAATTGGGTGAATAACCAAATCCTACGAAAATTTGGCTGTTTGTGTCAGGCCTTAGCTGTCTCAAGTTAGACGAAATTGAAAATCCTACCTTTATAAGATAGACTCGTAGATGTTTACAGCACAGAAAGAGACCATTGGACCCATCGTGTCTATGCCAGTCAACAAAGACCTGACTATACCAATCCCATTTTCCAGCGCTTGGCCTATAGCCTTGGTGGCCATGGCCACACAAGTGAATATCTAAATGCTTCTTAAATGTTACGCGAGTCTCTGACTCAACCACCCTTTCAGGCAGAGAGTTCCAGACTCTCACCACCCTCTTGGTGAAAAAAATTCTCCTCAACTCCCTTATTAGCCTTCTACCTCTTACCTTAAATCTATTCCCCCGGTTATTGACCCCTCCACTAATGGGAAAACGTCCCTTCCTATCCACCCTATCTATATCCCTCATAATCTTATACACCACTATCAGGTCCCTTCTCATCCTTCGCTGCTCCAAGAAAAACAACCCCAGCCAATCCAATTTTTCCTCATAGCACAGACCCTCCAGCCCAGGCAGCAGCTTGGTAAATCTCTCCAGTGCAATCACATCCTTCCTATAATGTGGTGACCTGAATACATGCAGTGCTCCAGTTGCGGCCTAATCAGCGTTTTATACAGTTCCAGCATAACCTCCCTGCTCTTGTATTCTGTGCCTCAGCTAATGAAGGCAAGTATCCCATATACCTTCTGAACCACTTTATCTATCTACCCCGCTACATTTGGGGATCTGTGGATATACACACCAAGGTCCCTCTGATCTTCAGTGCTTTCCAGGATCCTACCATTCGTAGTGTAATCCCTTGCCTTGTTAGCTCTTCCCAAGTGCATTACTTCACACTTTTCCGGGTTGAATTCCATTTGCCACAGCTCTGCCCACTTGACCAGTCCATTGATATCATCCTACAGTTTATGGCTATCTTTCTTACTATTTACCCCTACCAATTTTCATGCAAACTTCTTCATCATACCCTCTACATTTAAGTCCAAATCATTTATGTAAACCGCAAACAGCAAGGGCCCCAGCACCGAGCCCTGCGGAGTTCCACTGGAAACAGACTTCCAGTCACAGAAACATCCTTCTCCCATCGCCCTCTGCTTCCTGCTGCTCAGCCAATTTTGGATCCAATGTGCCACTTTGCCTTGGATCCCATGGGCTCTTTAATGTACTAGTACAAAGGTACTCATGGATCTTGACTTGCTCTGGAGCACTGATACATTTGCCTGTTTTCAGTAACTGAGGACTGCCTGCCTTTCACTGAATCTTTGCCCATTCATTTTCTATATACACTGCTGTGTGGAAAAACTCTTCAGGAAATACACACCACCATCTATTTTTACAGATTTTCTTTTAAACCACAGTCACACTGTAAGAGGCGGGTAGCTTTAAGTTAAATAAGCTTTGTATGCTTTAGAATATGGTTAAATAGATTAACAAATTGAGTGTTAGGTATAACGGTGATACAAACAAATTGTTCTTGTACCTCATTATTAACTTAGATAGTCAGGCTTCTTTCCAATTTTTCCTTAGTCAGTTTATTGCTAATGGAAGGTTACAGGAAAAGGCCAAAATAGTTCCAGTAACTGGACAGGTTTGATTGGCAAAATTAAGGAGATGGATGCAGGGCCGGCATAAAGATATCGAGATCTGTGTTTACTAAGTGGGATATAATGGTTTCAACAGCCATAAAACACAGAGTATATGAGTGATAATAATGATGATGGGATTGTTGGGGTCTCCAGGGTTCCCAGGATCAATATTGAGGAGATGATATGATGACATTATTTATTAAATGCTACAGTGGTGGAGGGCCAAACTGGCATTGTGTTATGTAGCGTGTTGTGTCACTTTTCATCAGTTGCTTTGGTCACTGAAGAACTTGAAAGTACAAGTCTACTAACAGAAGAGATTCCACAATATCAGGTAACATCACAAGGTGTGATAAGACAATGGCTGGGATTTTGTGGTCAACGGCGAATAAAGAATGCTTGCCGCTGACCTCACAGAAAACTTCCTTGAGAGATCCGGCAACCTCTGAGACAAGAACAATTGATTGTAGGCGCAGTGATGTCATCAGCCTTTTCAAGCAATAGCTTTGAAGAATTCTCAGCGAGCCAGGAAATGAAAAGCACAAATAAATCACTTTTTTCAAAAAATTTAAAGAGAGCAAAATAAAGATTGGGACATATTCACAGGGTTAAGGTAGAAGCTGAAATATCATGAATAAAGTTTAGTTTAAAATCTAGTTTTAAGAAAATAGTAATTAGCATATGAGCATAAATGCATAAATGCAATCATTTCACAACATTCCTCAAATATAAAGTTATCTTTCCAGGGCCACATTGATTATTCAGCAATAATTATTGCTGACACCTCACTGGACAAGGCTTAACTTTTTAAAGGATTTTTTAAACAGTAATAGGAGTGCGGAGGAGGGGAAGTTCTCACCAAATCAATTGATTTCACTGTTTGCTGGCTCAGTGGACAGGGGTAATGGTGAGTGGGCAGTGAGTGACAGACTGCAACAACAGAATTTTTGCATTAATCTGTGCTTGCACAAAACCCACAAGTTATAGTCAGTTTCAGAGGGCTAATGATGACAAATGCTGACAGTTCACCGTCAAAAACCCAGCAAATTCCCGGCCAGTGAAAATCTAGAGCTGCTCTATTTAATGCAACTAAATGACCCATGGTTTTGTTAATCCAAAATATATTCTGATTTGGCACTGAATAGTTAAAAAGAGTATTTGTTTTGGAGTACATATTATTTCGAGTTTCTTCTAGTATTACTTAAAGAGAACTTTTACCATGGTAAATATTCAGTTGCTCATGTTTATTCAGTTCATTGCTGAATGTTAAAAATGCTTGGTAAATTACCCTTATCAGTACTGCCTCAGCATTTAATCTGCATAGAACCTGTTCTCTTCAAGCAATAGCTTTGAAGAACTTGAAAACTTAGGCCACTGATATGATTATAATTATGCAACATTTTACACATGTTAAAATTGCGTTATTTAGAGTTTATCAGGATATTGGTGCCTATCGTCACTTGTTATATTACTGAACTGTTAAGAAGTTCCAGCATTTCTCTAATGGAGATATTCAAATGCTAGAAAATTAATGTATCATGGAATCCCAATAAAAAATTGTGAACAGATGTGAGCATTTTGAACAAAGTAGAGAAGGATCATACAAGTACACAGAAGCTCTGCTTTGAGTTACTTTGATTTCAGGTAAATTGTCCTGAATGAATGTTTTGTTTTGTAAAAGTGGCATTTTCATTGTAACAATACTAATATCTAAAATTGCACATGTCTGCTAATACTAAAATAATGGCATAAAGGCCAGATTGTCATGTCAAAGAGAAATGTTGGTCTTTTATCCGTAACAAAACAGAAAAAACTAGAAATATTCAACAGATCATGTAGCAATAGTAGAGAGAACAGAAAGTCATTATTTCAGGTGTGAACCCTTTATTGGACCAAGAATATTGCTATGATCCAGTTTGGGACCAGTAACTTTTTGTTTAAAGTAGGCAAGGTTTGAAATCCCAGGTACTTACTAAGACAATAAAACTACAAGATTCCACAGTTTTTAAACAAACAAAAACTTTACTATAAAAAGTTAGCAAAGTAAAACAATTTACAATATCTATTTTATACTTCAACATTCAGGATTGATATCAGGTACATGGGAATTAACAGGCAAACTGTTGTTGAACATACTACACTGCACAATATATGGCAGATACAACCAAGACAGATCCCACAGATTTCTCACCAACCCACCTAGAAGTAACGTCTACTGTAAACTACACAATTTCGTTAAAACTCAGACTCCCTCACGAGGGACTTCAAGTCTTCACTTTCAAAGATCTAGCCCCTGAATTCCCTCTAAAAGTCACTCAACTCGGATTGTCTTAATGACTGCTCACCTCCTCTTGTTTTAATCTCTTCTGAGACCATGTTCCACTGGCATCCTGAGGCTGCACTCCAGCACCGACTCACAACTCAAGCTCTTCTGCCACACCAAGCAGAACACCACTGCTCTAAAGGGTTACATTTGCCTCAATGGCCCACAGCACGGAGTCACTGACCTTCCACTGCCTTTTAGCTTCCGTGAGCTTCTCCTGAGCCCTCACTACCTGGAGCCCGCCAACAGCAGCACTTTTGCTGCCTGATTGTTTTTGCACCATGCAGATGCACCCCTGATGTCCAGGATGACCCTGAAAAATAGAAAAGCTAGAATGGAGCGTGCACAGCCTGTCACCCTGCCATGCTCTGCACATGAACAGAACTCTTGGGCTTGCTGGGAATGCCCTTGGCCTGGAACAAGGTAATTCAACAGTTCTTAACTGTAGTAGTAATACTATTCTTGTTACAAACTCCCTCTATCCATTACTTCAAGAGTGATGGGATAGCTCAACTTCCAGCTTCCTTATAATAGTGTTTCATATAAATTGCCTGTCTCTTAAAGAGTTCTGCCTGCATTATCATCTTTGGCTTTGCATCATTGTCGATGATTCACATCTACTGCTCATCGTTTGTGAGTCTTAAAGTGGAAGTACAATCCTATTCAAGTATGTCATCCTGCCTAACATCCAACGCCTAATATCCAACTTGAACTAACCAAGGACTTTGCAAATCATACATATATCCCCCAGTGTGCTGATTACATTGTTCTTGTTTCTTATCTCGCTAATTATGTTACTTCATTGACTTTCTACTGGGACATAATTAGTACATCGTACTCTTCAAAATGAACTGACAAAAGATCTACCTTTTAACTATTTCCCAATCAATAACCTGCACTCGTTTCTGATGAAAAGCAATGGCTTGTATTTATTTTCATCACAGTGACAGTCGCACAGGAGAGCAATTATTTTACTTAGGCAAGCTAGAAGTGTTTAAAACAAAACAATGATAATCCACAGAAGAATATACATCAGCTCACCTGAAAGTATTCTACTGTCATTACCCACACAACCACTAGCCAGCTGCCTCTTGCCAGCTTTTGTACATTTGACAAATACATTGATAATGGGGGCATCTAAAACTAAAATCCTCATTTCATAATTCAATGGTTGAGAGTGAGGATGAAAAACAGGCCAAATAACTTTGGTTCAAAGCAGCAGCTGAAGTTCAGCAGCCTGAGGGAGTTGGGCATTGGGGCTGGGAAACAACTCCCAAGATCCAAGGCGAGGCTAGGAATCAGCAACTGCAGCTTAAAGCTGTAGCCAAGGCTACAAAGATGACAGGCAGAAGAGCAAGGTGAGACCGGATAGATCATTCCATTCATAAGCAAGGAGTAATCCAGTCAGATTTGTGAAGCGTGTAAAGCTATGAAACATAGCGCCACCCGGTTTCAGGAGGACTGAAACAAAGGTATATGGGAAGTATTCATTGTGTATACTCTGCAACTTAATAATTCCCAGGTGTGGTAGTGAAATGTGACCTTTCTGTAAGTAGGGGGAAAAACAGACTATATATAACCATTTTAACAAAAAAGCTCCCAGGTCCTTAGTAAAGATCACAAGATAATTGCAGATGATGGAGTCCAATCAACCTATAGTAGTTCATCCATGTGGAGAATCTTTACTTAATGTGGCATTACAATTGTTTCTTAAATGATTCCAAAGCTTTTACTTCCGTTACTCAATTTGAACTCCATTCCATGCATTAATCACTCTTTGTGTGGAAAAAGAACTTGTTGATATCAATCCTAAATCTATCCATTACTAAAGTGAGTTCCTTTGTCCTTTTCATGTAATTTACTGAGAAGTAATTTTTGCATTTTCTTTTTTTACACCATCAACTATCATTTGACTTCCATAAGTTCATCTCTTGGAAAGCTGCTTTCAAGGCAGAAAAGTCCAGGTTTACTCAATCATTTTAGGTAACTTAAAACCTCTGATAACTATAGGATGAGCCTCATGGCCCATCTGAGCAGCCTATTATTCGAACATTTCCCTTGTGTCTTGATGATCAGAATTGGACATGGTGTCAAGGTATTGTCAAGCTAGAGAATGGTGCTGTTTGATCATGGATACTTCAGTCTGTTCTGGTGATGTTGACTGGTTCATTGCCATTCTGCACTAATTAGGCATATTGAGCAGTTTGTTTTCTCGAACTCTTCGGTCTCTCTTAAGGATCACCCTTATATTAATTTGAACAACAATAACTTGCGTTTAAGAGAGAGAGAGAGAATATCTTTAATGCAAAAAAATTGTCCCAAGGCAAGGTACAGAAGAAAAACCCAACAAAAATCCTTAGCAATTTCAACACTAATCTTGGAGTAAGTGTATTGCCTATAATCCATTAAATGAAGCTACTGAAGTGTGACAGGAAATAACTGCAGTGCTTACAGAAGTGCATGATATAGGGAATACTTTTAAAATATTTAAATTAAATATCAGATGTGTCATGGTATTGGTTACAGTGAATAGGAGGCAATATTGAAAGCTTCGGTGGGAGTTGCCACAAGGGTTTAGAAAGAAACCTTTGAGCGATGTACTTGGCATTGGTGAACTAGCTGTAGTTTTATTTGGTTCTTGAACCACTGCAAGAAGATAAATAATTTTGGTCTCATATAGCAGTAATCTTTAAAAAAGTCTTTTCGCTGGAAAAGTCAGCCATTTGGCTTCCTACGCCAGGTATTGTTTATTGTGGGTGAACACTAATGGACCATTTGTTCATCTCATAAGCTTAATATTTAATTATATCAAAATGCAGTCAACATGACTAATATATAAACTGATATGAAAATCTGTTTGTGTTGCAGTTTTGTTTTTAAGTCTCAGTTTGTTTCCAACTATTTACAGTTATTCTGTTTAAATTTCACTAACTCTAGTTCTGGGAAATATACAGAAAATTGCTGTATGGCCACTGCACAAAACCAAATTGAATGGGGTCCCAGTCTATAAATTACAGCGAGTATGACTGCTTGAAAGATCAATTGTAAACTTTTTTTTTGGTCATTGTTTACCTATTAACTAGAGGATTAGAGTGTTCATAGTCCAAACTTCATGGGTTAAACATAGAAAGTGCTGGAGAACATTCAGCAGGTCATCAGGATACAGAAACAGAGCTAATGGGCCAATTATAATGGTCCTTGCCGACAAGGAGGACGGGCCAGGACAATGGAGGCCATGTCCAACAGCTGGTGGTGAGAAAGTGTCCTGCATTTAGTGAGGGGCGGGAAGGGCCTGACACTGGAAACCACCCAGTAGCATTGGGAAGGCAACTAGGCTTATTCAAGAGTCACATGAGACCAATTATCCCCTGAGCCCACCAGGATTTAATGGTGTTCAAGGATTTAGTTGGATTTGCATGGGTCTCCCATGCCCACAGAAAGCCATCCAGTAAACCCTGTTGAGGCCTACCCTCATTCACATGCCCTCAGTACCCAATTGAGGTTCCTGGAATCAGGAAGGGGCGGGTCTGCTGAAAGCCAACCCCTTACTCTTGGATCCTTTCCCCTCCCCTCACCGGTGATCACCTCCCTGTGACTCCTACCGCCTCCCATTTCTCTCTCCAGGAATCCAGCAACAATTCCTGGCAAAGGCCTCACTGTATTACTGGCAGCAGCCACTGGGAGCATTGGTGCTGTTGGCTTCTAATTGACTGGCAGCCCTTGGATGGGATTTCTGCCCTGCTGGAGCCTTAATTCAGTGGGAGTCCCAATGCTTCCCTGGTAAATGCCTAATTTTTTTGAAATAACTTTGGACCATGGAAAGCTGGTATGGGGCTCCAACAGTTCACCGACTGCCATAACTAAATTCCACCCAATGTATCAGATTGATAACCTTGCACTAGAACTGGAAGATGATAGACATTAGGTGTAGATTAGCTGGAGTGCTTGCCAACATTTTTTGTTTTTATTTCAGATTCTCAACATTTGAAGCATATTCTTTTTTATACTTTTTGAGTTTGTGATTTCTGTATCATTGGGCCTTCAGTGTGTATGTGAAATAGCAACAACAAGCCAGGCCTGTTACAAAGAAATGCTTGATGTTTCGAATTTGGAAGCATTGATTTACAATTGTGTTGCTAAAGCTTTGCATATTTACCAACAACATTTTCTGTTGAAGCCTTTGGCAATTAGGAGAACCAGATTATTATCAATGTCTAAAGGTTTTCCTTCCTCTACCTTTTCTAGCTAGTGGAATCCTGCTTCTTTGTGTAAATGGCCTTCTGAATGGGTCAAGTCATAAGTTTGCTTTTTAATGAGTCTGAAGAGGAGCACATTGCATGCGTTTATTCACTCGGCAGCTGTGTGAGATACTAATTATGCCCCACACACCCATTTTACTTCAATAATCATTAAATCCTACTCAGGATGGAAGATCAGAGCTGTAATTATTTGTGCATAAAGTAATAGATAAGAAAAAATGCATTCTCTTTTGATTAACGTCAGAATGAATAAAGTAATATAATTATAAATTGCAGTTTTGTGCATCCAGAGTAGGGACTGTAGCTGGCATGGCATTGCATAGCAGTTTCCCCTGGGGAAATGGGTTTAAGTTTTGGGCTCTTTTTAATCCTCTTTAATCCGAGACAGGTCATATTTTTACTGACAAGTTATTACACAGAAGACAGTTTTCACTTCAGAAAGAGAAAAATCAATGATTGCATTTGTAGTGTTGGAATTATTTTTTCCCTGTGGCAGATCTAAAGAGAGTAGATAGCAGTGACATGGATTGATGCATTGTGAAAATTTCTTAGGTTCCATTTGTAGACCCTAATACAGAATGTATTCTGTGGAACTACTGCATGTTTGAAACAATAATGCCACATAGGCCATGGACTGATATAAATTACAGTGATGTTGATGATTGGCTTGCTTTTGCTGAGATAATAATTGATACTTGAATTGACACTCTCCTTCCCTTACGCAAGCCTCCTTTCGGAACTTTCCCTGGATTTCTATATTTTTTTAAGTTTAATTAATTTCTTGTTGAAATTTGTCCATTCTGATTCTCACTATTATGCAGCCAGTCATCCAAAGCAGGATGACATATATGCAAATGCTTGACGGCAGTGGACAATTCTATTAAAGGACAAGCTGAATAATCTCTCTCATCTATACTTCCCTTTCTCTTATTTGTCTATGGACTCTATAGAAGTCAAACAGGAGGTGTCTTTCTGAGAGATTGTACTGGGAATAACCATTTCCCACACTGCTTCCCTCCTTGTATGCGTCTTGGTAGGATTTACACCCACTAATAGAATCAGAATTACATAGCCTGTTTCTGTGTTGTATATTCTATTTGGCCCAATTAGGTTTTGCAGGCGTTTATGCTCCACATGAGTCTTCTTCCATTCTATCTTGTTAGCTTTCTCAGCATATCTTTCCATTCTATTCCCTTTCCTCTCATGTACTTGTCTTGTTTCTTTTTGAAAGCATCTAAGCTATTTGCCTGAACCACTTCCTGTGATAGTGGGATCCATATCCTAACCACTCTCTGAGTTGAGAAATTTCTCTTTGTACTCTATTAGTACACTTATAAGTCTGAAAAGGAAAGTGAAGACTTTAGAGAAGAATGATTTGGGTAAATCAAGAAGATTGTGTAAGGCAGGGACAGTGAGTTTAATAACAGTATTAGGGCATTAGCAATGGAGGACACATCAGAGATAGATGGCACAAAATTGAAATTAAAGATGCTAAATCTGAATGCAGTAAACATTGGAATGGCGATAAGTGGATTTGATCTAGTAGCCAAAGATGTGGTTGTCTACCTTTAGAAAAGATAGACAAAATTGAAAAGGAGGTAGAGTAGTCCTAACAATAATGAATGAGATAATGGTAGTCAGGAGAAAGGATCATAATGAAGAAAATCATGATGTAGAATCAGTATTGCTGGGGCAAAGAAATAACAATAACAAAAGGCATAAGACGCCGATGAATAGTTTATAGGCACCCAAACAGTAATCATAGTGTTGGAAAGAGTATAATTCAAGAAATTAGAGGAGCATGCAACAAAGTTAATTTGATAATCCTGGGAGACTTCAATCTTAATAAAGGCTGGGCAAACCAAATTGGCAGAAGTAACTTGATGGCTGAATTCATGCAATACAGCTTAGACAGTGTTCAAGAACAATATGCCGAGAAACCAACTAGGGAATAGGCTATTTTAAATCTAATATTGTGCAATGAGACATAGTAAATAGTAATCTTACCGTGCAAGATCCTCTGTGGAAAAGGGCTCATAATATATAATTAAATTTCACATTAATTTGAAAATGATATGGTTAAGTACAAAAATTAGGGTCTTAAATTTAACCAAAGCCAATTGCAGAGTCATGAGGGTTGAGTTGGCTGATTTTATTTGGGAAGTTACATGAAAAGTTATGACTAGAAAAGCAATGGCAAATGTGGGAAGAAGTAGTTCATAATCCTAAACAAATGTACATTCCCTTGAGGCATAAAAACTCTGAGGAAAAGTGATGCAGCCGGGACTAATTAGATAACTTAACACTACTATTAGATTAAAAGAACAGGCTTGTTCCCAAAAGTGTATGCAAGTCTGAGGATTGGGAGGGTTTTAAAAAGCAGCAAATGATGAGTAAGAAATTGATAAGGAGGAAGAAAATAGAACAGGAGAAAAAAACTAGCAGAAAATAGAAAAACAAAATGTAAGTGTTTTTACAAGTATGTAAGAAGGAAAAGGTTAGCAATGGTAAACATGGGCTTCTTAAAGGCAGAGATGGGAGAGATGATAATGGGGAATAAGGAAATGGCAGAAATGTTACATAGCTTTCACAGTTAAATACACAAAGAATATATCAGAAATTGTGGGGAACTAAGGGTCTAATGAGACTAATGAACTTAAAATAATATTATTGCTGAAAAAAGAGACATGCTATCAAAGTGTTTCATCTTGCACTCATCAGGACAGCTTGCATTCGTAAAGAACAAGCACTGAAGAAATTAATGGGACTGAAAGCTAACAGATTGCTGGAAATGATGGCCTACACTGTAGGATTTTAAAAGCAATGGCTGCAGAGATATTGGATGCCTTTCTTTTGATCTTCAGAATGCCCTATATTTTAGAGAGGCTTCTGTTGATTGGAAGGCAGCAAATGTAATGCCACTTTTCAAAAAAGGGAGAGAGAAAAGGGGAACTATGTATGTCAGTTAGTGTGACAGCAGTAGTAGGGAAAGGGCTAGAATCAATAATAAGTATGTGGTAACAGGGGACTTGGAAAATCATCTTCTGATTAGGCAGAGTAAATGCAATTTTATTAAAAGGAAATTGTTTTTGACTATCTGTTAGTTTTTTTCAGGTTGCGACTAATAGCACAAGTAAGGGGGAAACCATTGGATGCAGCATATTTAGACTTTTAGAAGGCATTCAATAAGGTGCCACAAAAGGGGCTGTTACACAAGATGCAGGTTTATGAGATTGGAGGGAATAATTACCACTCCTTTCGCCATATGTTAGCTTTACTAAATTGTTTGTCTCTATGCCAATTTGTACATGACTCAGATAATAATCCCAAGATTATCACCTGTGAGGCCATGTCTTTCAATTTATCTCCTAACTCCTGCAATTCCCTTAGCAGGATCTCATACTCCTTCGCAGAATATTTTACTTTTTCTTTTGAGGATGATGTCTGATGCTCAACAGCAGTGCTTTCAGCTGAAAAGCTGCTTCCTTACTCGGGCTGTTAAGAGAGATCATTACCTGCTTCATTGTTTGGGGCAGGAGATGATAAATTGTGCAGTAGTTTCTTAAGACTGCCACAGCTTCTGTTTTTTTCCCCCCAAAACACCAGACACTTCATCTGTACAGAACAGATGACATTTTGTGATGGGGTTATTATCTGTTGCTAACATTTATCTGCCAGAAGCACAACTACTTTATAAACCAGTACTGGGAAAAAAAGACAGCAAAATCTACCCACCACTGATTTGTAAAGCACAACTCCTGTTTAGAAAGGACAGCAAAAATGACAGTAAATGTCATTATTGTCCATGCAGATAACCTACGATTGGTGGCTTCAATGGAGTTCATCCATATTTTAAAATTGAAAATGCTTCTAAATATGACTTTTCTTCATTTAACCCCAGCTTTCAAGGGTCCTTTGCTTGCAATGAAAGCTGGGAGCTCCAAAGAGTTGTGGCAGCCAAAACCTTAGTGAAGACATTGGGCAGAATATGATGCTTGCCGTGTGGGCGCGCCGATGATGTGAGGCATGCATCCCGGCATTGTCGTGCAGCCTCGCGATACTTCCTACAGCAGGCGCGCGGCCGGAGTTGGCTGCGCGCCCACCAATAATTAAAAGGCCTATTAAGGCCATTAACAATCTAATTAAATTCAAATTAATGCTGCCCGTCCAACCTAATGGTTGGTAGGCAGGCGAAAAGGCCAAGCGGCTTTTACAATTTTCAGGAAATCTCATCCACAGGTAGGATGAGCTTTCCTAAAGCAAATAAACATTAAATAGAAACCTTATTTTTGAATTAAAAACATGTCCCAGTTCATGTGACAGAGTCACATGAGGATGTTTTATTAAATTTTTATTCTCTTTATTTTTTTTACACAGCGCTTCAATCTCCCTGAGGCAGCTTCTTGCCTCAGGGAGATTGAAGCGCTCTTTCTCACGCATGCGCAAACTGTGCACTAGTCCCCAGCTCTCCCACCTCCCCCCTCCCACGCAGGGCAGGCTTTGATTGGCGGCTTCCTGACCGCCCCTGCCAAGCACCCCCGCCAAGGGCAAAGTCCTGCCTATTAACTTGGATTTTCTTGTCAGCGATGAAGGAAATTACCTTCAAAGATCCAACAATTTCTTTGGGGTAGATTTCACCTTTCCTGATTTTAATTTGATTCGGACACCAACAATGGAGTCCTCCAGTATCCAGCATCATTGATATCATTAAGCAGCTAAACAGCCAATCATGTTGTAGAATTATTACCAACAGCAAGCCATGAAGTAAAATACCTTTGTTATCTTTTATTTTTTAATCATTTTACAAAGAGCAAAATAAAGATTGGAACTTAATCATTTTACAGAGAGCAAAGATTGGAATCTATGCCGGGATTAAGATGGAAGTTGAAATATTATAAGGTTTTTTAAAAATAAAACTTGCATTAAAACCTATGGAATTCATATCATAAAAGAAAATTTTGACATTGCACAAACATAAAATTAGTTTCTCAGGACCACAGGAATTGTGTAGAATTATGAACTTATTTGCCATTAAAAACACCTCATTCAACAAGGTGGATTTTTTTTACAGCTAGTTTGATAAAATAGGGCAGCAGACGCATGGGAACACCACCACCTAGAAGTTCCCCTCCAAACCACTCACCATCTTGATTTGGAAATGTAATGCCATTCTTTCACTGTCACTAGGTCAAAATTTTGTAGCTTCCTATCTAACAGCACTGTGGGTATGCCTACACCACATAGATTGCAGTGATTCAAGAAGGCACCACCTTCAGCTTGCCACTACCACTTAGGGATTGGCAATAAATGTTGGCCTAGTCAGTGATGTCCACATCCTATGAATGAATTAAAAAAAAGATAGAATTTCACATCAATTCAAGTGATTTCAGAGGACTACCATCTTTGGGGACTTCAACAGTACCCCCTATGGAGGAGCAAGGATTCTCTGAAAGCAACCCTGGATTTGTGTGTTTAACTACACATTGGCAGATGCCAAAAGTTGCTGTCAGTTTCAGAGTTGTAATGACAACAAATGCTGACAGTTTAGCTCTCATTACAACCACAAAATCCAGGCAATTTTATATTTCAGTGTCACTATCTTGAAAAGACCACAAAATAAAGGAGTTGTGATATAGAGATTAGCTACTATGGATTTTTTTTTAAATTGGATACAGGGATTGTGAATCCATCTGAGGATGAAACTATTGTGAAGCTTTATCCTGACATATCCCTTTAAAAAAATTTCATCCCTAACATAAAAAATTATAGTGAAAAAGATCAAACCAGCATTAGAAGCATATGAAAACAACAGTACATTGAGACTGTTATGATCACCATAGATATCAATAACTTTTAAAGAAAAAGTAATTTCCAGTTAACAGCTGAAAGAATAGCACATCAAGATTTCATGTTTCGAAACTTTTACTGTAATGAATGACTAAAAAGACTATTGACTAAATACTATTTGCCTTTTGTAGGTAATGTATACTCTAAACAACAGAAAAGAGATTCCCCATTTTACTTTTAGCATGACTGAAAATTGTTTACAGCCTGATACCTACAACACTTTTCTTGGACTTTGGGAGACTCAAGGTCTACTCATGATATACTCGGACTGCTGCCATTGTCTCTAAGTGTAAATATCTTGCACCTTCTTCGCAGTAAAACAATCCAAGCCTTCCTTTGACCCCTAACAATTAAACCACCTAGGCCTACTGTCAGGTAGACTGCAGAGCAGGTCACATGACCCCTTTTATTTACCCTAAATTTAAAGCTGCAGCCTCAAAATATAATAATCTTATAAACCAAAAGATACAGTCCCAAAACATCATAATCTTATAAGTCTCAAAAGAGTAACAAGACATTTAATAGCTCCAATCGTAGTGTGCTAGATCCCATCCAGAGTTCCTGAATATGAATCCAAACTTATAACTCTAACTTAATCAAAAGATGGGATTCATTAACGTATCTCTGCCCACTTGAAATGGGCCTCCTGATTGTCAGACCTCCAATGACACTTATATTGTGGAACCTACCTTTCTGACTGACTGAAGGAAGAAACAAGTTCATAGTAATCTAACAAAGAGTTGCATAATTTATCAAACTATAGCGTGTTAAAAACCTGCAACACTGTGTCAAGCATTGCCAGGTGGCTGGAGTTGCTTGCAGAGTGCAAGTGGCAAATGCAAACTGCAGCCATAATGGGACTTGCTGCTGCCTTGCAGAACAGAGCAGGCAGCACTTCAGAGGACCAGCAGCCTCTGCGTGCACAAAAATGGCCAAAGGCCAAATGAAAGGGAATGCGCTCGATCCAGCACAAGATTCCCGAGGTCACAATTTTTTTTAGCATTAAAGAAACCTTCAAATTTTGCTTGCATTGAACTAGGCAGCTATATGTGAATATGCACTGGACTGTTTGGTTTCAGTGATATACAAATTGAAAATCATCATCTCGTCCTCCTTGGCCCATTAACAATTTCCTCAAGGAGCTCAACAGGATAAGCGGGTTCCCGCATCCCTCCTCTCTGCCCCCACTTTGAAAATTCAACGTGTTCCGGGCACTGACACACCATCCAGGAGGCTGTTTTCAAAGCATGCTCGCTCTTGCTCCAGCCCCCATAAGTAATTGAAAATATAGGCCGAGATGGTGAGGCATAGTGGTATTGTCACTGGACTAGTAATCCAGAGACCCATGGTAATGCTCTGGGGACCCGCGTTCGATTCCTGCCACAGCAGATGGTGGAATTTGAATTCAATAAAAATCTGGAATTAAAAGTCTAATGATGACCATAAAACCATTGTTAACCCTGCCTTGGAAATATATCGCTGTTCCTTCACTGTCGCTGGGTCAAAATCCTGGGACTCACTCCCTAACAGCACTGTGGGTGCACCTACACCACATGGACTGCAGCGGTTCAAGAAGGCAGCTCACCACCACCTTCTCAAGGATAACTAGGTACAGGTAATAAATGTTGGCCCAGCCAGCGAAGTCCACATGCCGTGAATGAATCAAAAAAAATGTTAGACAAGCAGTCTGATGGTAGAGAAGCAGTGGAGTAGTAGAGATGGGGAACTTTGTGTCTCTGGAATGCATGTGGGAGCTGAGTCTATGCATGCCATTGACAACGAGCTCTCCCCATTGTGTATTTAAGTGAAAGCTATCTATGTATATGAGGGCCAGGATTTTACAGCCCCTCCCACCCAGCGGGATATTACAGTTCCGCTGAACTGAATGGAGACTTAATTGGCTCGCCGCATCCGCTGGGGGGAGATACACCATGGTGGGGCTGTAAAATCCTGGCAGAGGAAAACAAGCAATGGAAGGCTATGTTGATATGATTAGATTGAAGTCAGGTTGGAGGAGGTTTGACTGGAGTATAAACACCAGTTTAGACTAGTGTAAACCTGCCATGCTGAAAAGTCTTCCCTGAACCGACCAACTTTAAAGAAGGCTGCCCTGCAGCCATAATGTGCTCCGGGTCAGTGGGAGGATGTCCCGCCCTTGAGAGTTGCCAGCCAATCTGGCCATCAGCCCTAGCAATGCAAGCAGTGCCAGAACTTAACAGTGGGTGCTGCTGGGACTGCAAGCATCTGCAAGAAGAAGAGTGATGGCGACCGGCGTGAGGTGTGTTCTGGGCTTTTAGGGCAGGAAGGGGTCAGGCAGCCTGGGGTGTTAAGGAGGGTGGGGGGTTTTGGTGGTCAGGCAGGGAAGCACAAAGGAGAGGTAACATCTTGTGGGAGCACCCCAATTTGCACAGGACACTCCCTGAAGGATGTAACCATCCCTCGCCCCACTTCCTGCCTTTTAACTAGCTGTGTTTAAAAAACGGCCTTCTCAATCTCACTCAGCTGTCACTGCGCAGCATATTATGGCAGTGGAGGGGTATTGAGGGTCTTAAGTGGGCAATAACTGGCCAGTTAAGGCCCTCAGTAAGCCTACGGGTAGGCGGCCTATTTGGCGCCTAAACCATCCCCCCCCTCTCTGCATTGTGGGGACCAGATTGAGGTTGGTGGGAAGGTGGTAGGCCTGCCAGCTGACGTATGTTAAGTGCCCCCCCACCCCTTTGAAAGTCCAGCCCTATGATTTAAATTGGATCCACTCACCCAATTAGTCCATATCTTCTAAGCCTGCATACTGGAAAACCACAAATGGTCTCAACTTCCAATGTACAATGGAACAGGCGATCAACAGTTATTTTGTAAGTTTTGTACCAATTAAATAAGTAAGGGGACTTGTCTATAATGAAAATAGAAAATGCTGGAAATACTCAGCAGGTCAGGCAGCATCTGCGGGGAGAGAAACAGAGTTAACATTTCAGGTTGATAACCTTTCATCGGAACTGGAAAACAGTAAGAGATGTTACAGGTTTCAAGCAAGTACAGGAGCTGGGAAAGGCAAGCGGGGAGGAAAAATCAGATGAGAAGGTCTGTGATAGGGTGGAAGATAGGAGAAATTAAATGTCAAAGGGGATGATGTTGCAAACCAAAAGGACTCAGTATTGGGACAAGAAACAAAAGATGGATCTAAAAGAGGTGTAGATGCCAACAGCAGAAGCATCACCAACAGCTGCTATTTGGAACAGTGGTTATGATCTAAAATTGTTGAACTCATTTGAGTCCAGAAAGCTGTAAAGTGCCTAAACAAAAGATGAGGTGCTGTTGCTTGAGTTTCATCGGAACAATGTAGCAGGCTAAGAGCAGAGAGTTGAGTGAAAGTGGGGATGAAAAGATAAAATGATGAGTAGCCAAAAGTTCTGGGTCACCCTTTGGGATGAACAGAGGTGTTTCAGTTAGCCATTTTACAGCCTTGAGTTCAACAACTTCAGATCATAACCACTACTCACTTTTTTGGACAAGTTACTGGTAATAATTTTGTGTTGTAATTTACAGCTCTCCTATACCAACCTTTTGTTCCTTTTCTTGTCCCATTACAATCTCCTTTGGCCTTGCAACGTCATCGTTTTTGTCATTTAATCTCTCCTGCCATCCACTCTGTCACAGACCTTCCCTCTTGTTCTTTTCCCTCCCTTCTTCCTTTTGCTCCCTCTTAAAACCTAATACACCTCTAACTCTTTTTTAGTCCTAATAAAAGGTCATCGACCTGAAACATTAACTCTGCTTTCTCTCTGCAGAGGCTGTCAGTGCTGAGCATTGCCTGTTTATTTCAGATTTCTAATATCCACAGTATTTTGTTTTTGACATGTCTATCTATAATGGCTGCCTGCAAGAAGTGGTCCTGATATTACCTATGCACAAATGTTGCCTCTTTTAACAGTAATGTATTGAGGACTGAAGTATATTTATCTTTCTCATTTCAACTATGATTGCAGACAAGCTTGTGAGATCTGCAATACTCCAAAGTCCCTGATCTTATCACTTGCTATAAAATGTAGAAAAATGCCTCACAGCATTTCAAGGACCAAATGGACGTCAAACATTCTTGCACACCATCCAAAAGCTTGATTATAGTGTCGTATTTGCAGAAACTCTTCTTGGTTGGTAATTCTTAAATGATGTTGATGTTCAGGACAGGGCCAAAGAAACTTCTAGTGGTGAGCATGAATAACACATAACTATGAATTTTGAAATTTTATTTTTATGCTGATGGCTGGTGACTGAAGTATATTTAATATGAAGCTTCAATAAATTTTGGTATTGGAAATTCTTTTCATGCTGTGAGTGAGCACAGACCTGGCTGCATGCTTATATAAACTAAGCAAGAGCAGAATCAGAAGCTGCCAAGAATTCAGTTACAGTGTCAGTGTGATAAGATGCAGGCTGAATTAGCTTCTGGTGCAGCTGCTGCTCTTTTCTTGTACAACTGGCCTTTAATAAGCATGATCTGATCTCAGGATTTGAAGAAAATTAGATATTCCATTCTGTAAATGAATGTTTTCATTGTCTTTGTTTCTTTTTCCCCCGCTGATTTTTTTTTTCAGCATTTTCTCATCATCACTGGAATTATTGGCAGGAACCTAGTTCGAGGCTGAACTGGTTTCTGAAGTCATTTAAAGAGCAGGCAATCATGTATTCAGAAAATTATGCAAAGTCAGGATCTGTTTGTGACAAACTGCCTCAAAGTTAGCTATCACATTTACAGTGATGCAAAACTAACATGATAACACTCATTTATGGTGATGAGCTGAAGTTGTTCCAAAGTTTTGACATTTATTCTACTTTGGGTCCAAGTTCTGCTCCATCTGCATTGCACGTAGTGTGAGGGGATCTGTGTGTGTTTTTTGGGGCAGAGGTCAAGGGCTACAGCTCCCAGGGCAGAATTTTGCCATCGCCGAGCAGGGGGTGTCGCCGACGTGGGATGATGTCAGGTGGAACCCCCGCCCCATTTAAATTTTCAGGAGGGCGGGGCGCAGCAAAATCAGCTGTTGGCCCCCTGATCTGTCAATGGCCGCTTGAGGTAGTGCCAGTAGTGAGCAGTGGTTACCTGCTCAGTACAGCTAGATTGCTGGGACCGTGCAGATGATTAGGTGCTGGGGTGCAGCCATGTAAACTTGGTGGGATGCAACCTGTGGAGAAGAGATTGAGTGCCCGGGAGATGAGAGCAGTTGTTGGGGCAATTTGAGCTGGAGCACTGTTGCTTGACAACTGGTTGCAGGCAGAAGAAGCAAGAGGGCTTCCAAGCTAAGTTGGAGTTACTGTTGCGGGAAATCTGAGGCTCTCTCCTGAAAGAGAGGAGCTGAAATTCCTTATGAAGAAGACAGAGTTTAAAGGATTTTTATGACGCATAGTTGTCAATGACATCTGGGTGTCTTGCTGAGAGAATTCAGGGGATCTGTCTTGGTTGTGTATGCCATTTAACGTGCAGTTCATGATGTGTTCAACTGCAGTTTGCCTGTTAATTCATGATTACCTCATGTTAATTCTGGATGTTAGAGCATAAGATGAATAGTATTGACTGTTTTGCTGATTCTTGTATAATAACATTTCTTAAGTTTGTTTAAAACTGTGGAATCTTGTGGCTTTATTCTCATAGTAAATACCTGGACTTTCCAACTTTTATCTACTTTTTAAAAAAGTTGTTGGGCCCTATTGTCATGAAGATATTAATGCATATAATATTTTGGAAAATATTTTTCTTTTAAAATAGAGGCTTAGTTTGTGGATGTGTCTTAATTGGTTTAAAACCAGCTGGTCTGGGTGCTTTTATGTGTACTAGTTTTGATATGTAAGAGAGATGGCATGCATTTGCATCTTTTGAATAGAGCATTCAAAAAGTAGGGTGAAAACAGATACCTACCTAGCAGCTACCAAGCAATATGTTTATATTACTAATAAAATTAATACTTTGAAAGGGGTTTCATTGTTAGAGAGGTTTAGTTCAGAGGTTGTTGATACATTGAGAATTAACATTCAGTGGGCAGTGGTAGTTATAACAAGACAACCGTTTTGGCTGTGCAGAGCAGAGGCAATGTGAGACCAAAAGGCAGCTGTAAGCCTCCAGCTGGCTCCATAGGAACCAAAGTGAAAAGAACCTTATTTTGAATTCGTAGGTGAAAATGCTTTGCCTGGTGTTTGGTTAAGTTTGTGGGTTGCTGTTGCCTTAATGGAGATTAATTTGGGAATTTGTTAAAAGTTATGATAGTAGTAATTTGTAGCCATGTGAAAAAAATGACTGAAATTTATCTGAGGATTTTCACTTCACAGAGACAAATCAAATCCATATTTGCCATTTCTCTTCATGCTATTGTTACAATCTGGTTAGTGTCATGACCGAAGCAATTGGTAAAGTGGAGTTATTTAAAAATTCAGGAGAGAAACTTTAAACAACTGTAATTTTAAGTGTTATATTTGAGATGCAACTCTAAATTCAGGACTCAGACCACCAGTTCTCGAGGCTTTACATTAAACTAAATGAAACATTTTATTAATTTACACAGATTAACCTGCCAGCGTCTGATTGGCCAGCAGCTTTCAGGGGGCCTTGATCTCATGGGAGGCCTGATGGTATCTAGGTAAATCTGAGATGGACCAGCTATTTTTATTCTACCCTGACAACTTTTTTTGTTCGTTATCTACTAAAATAGTTGATTGAAGCTAAAAGTAAAGTCTTAGCTTTAGATATAAAATCCAACAAAAATGTCTGAGCAAATAATATTTAGAATTTGCAATTTAGTTAATAAACCCAGTAAATTGAGTTGCATTATCAACTGGAGTATGAATTTAATAAAGCGTACATGGGTCAATATCACACACAGTGACAAGTATTTCTTAACTCAAGTACATAGAATGTGGATCATATGCCACACAAGTATCACCATAATCAGAGCAACTTTTTTTGAATATCCATTAATTTTCCATCCTTGTTTGCATTTTACATAGTCCTTCATGGACCTAAGAAATGATACTGAGCAAATTCCATAACTTCCAGTTTGTGTTCTAAAAATTCAGTACCTATGTGGATTTGTTACTGTAATAAAAGCAAGACCGCATTGTTGAAATTCCAGAATGCCCAGTGACAGCTATGACAACTTTTGGTTTTAGCTTTCAATTACTGATTGGAGTTGCACAAGAACACAGCTGTGTGTTAAATTTTTTAATTAATGGATATTCAAAAAAGGTTGCTCTGATCATGGTGATACTTGTGTGGCATATGATCCACATTCCATGTACTTGAGTTAAGAAATTTTATATCTAAAGCTAAGACTTTACTTTTAGCTTCAATCAACTATTTTAGTAGTTAATGAACAAAAAAAAGTTGTCAGGGTGGAAAAAAAATAGCTGGTCCATCTAGGATTTACCTAGATACCATCAGGCCTCCCATGATGTCAAGGCCCCATGAAAGCTGCTGGCCAATCAGATGCTGGCAGCACTCGGTTGCTGGCTGAACAATCGGGAGCGGTGACTGCTGCTGGTAATACTCTGAAGCCTTCACCAGGGATCGACACAGCATTTGTGGAGACAAATAAATTTCACAAGATGGAGGTCATGGGGAGCTGGGGTTGGATGCAAGGGGTGGCTTTCAGAGACACCATTACCCGTTGTGATACCGGATCTCTTGATCAGGCACTGAGTGCCTGTCAATGAGGGAGCCTCCCCTAGGAGGCTACAAAAAAACTAACAGGGTTTGCTGGGCAGCCTTCGGGAGGCATGGGAGACCTGCATAAGTCCCATTAAATCCCTGAGCCACCATTAAATCCTGTTGGGCTCAGGAATAGTTGAATTTAAATATCTTATTAATGAGTCCTACCCCCAGAAATGGTCCTGCCCATGTTTTCAAAACAATATTGTAAGATTCTTTCCAATGACTTTAATGCAACAAATATTGGATCTATGGAAGGCACATCTGAAAGGAGTACGTGGAGAATAGAATGAGAACAATAAAGAGAACACTATGCATTTATATATTACCATAAGTGTAGAAAAACACCGGGAAGCTTTTTACGAGGGTTTGAAGAAAATAAAATAAATGTTTAGCCAAAGAAAGAAAGATTTGGAAGGACATGCAAAAAGCTTGGTCCAAGAAGTAGATTTTAAGAACAAAGCCAGGGTGGTTTTGGGAGGGACACTTGCGAAGCAGGAGTCAGTGAAATGGAGAGTTTGTAGGGTGATGCGGATAAGGTAGCAGGGATGGGATGGGATTATCCATGAAGAAATTTAAACAGATGATGAGAATTTTGAGATGTTGGGAATGGGCAAGGTGGGTGAGTGGGGCTTAATGTGGTAGAGTATATGGGTAACAGAGTGAATGAGCTAAATTTTATGAAGGATGAAAGAAGTAAGCCATAGGAAATTGTATTCACAAAGTCTGGGGTTGACATGTGCAAGATGATTATGTGCTCTTCATTTTCCTTTTGTAAACTGGTAGAATGAGTCACCCAGTTGCAGAGGAAAATATTTTGACTTTTCCTGTTTCTTGCACATTGGAAAACATTGGAAACAAGTTACTTGTTTTGGTGCTCATTTAGTAGTTTACTAGAAGCCTAATTAGCGGCTGAGGGTATCAAGTGGGTGTAAATTAGTTGGACTTCCAAAAACATTTTTGATTAAGTTCCACATCTTCATTAAAAAATATATTTAAGGCTCTTAGAATTGATGGTGAGTTAGGTCCTGGATTGAAAACTGGTTTCACATTAGAAGCAGAAAGTGTATATATATGGAAGAAGCTCTATCTGGAGAGTACTGACTATTTAAATTCAGCATGGATTCTATTCCCTTGTTGGTAACACAATACACAAACTATTAATAGAAGGTAAAAACAAAAAAACTGCGGATGCTGGAAATCCAAAACAAAAACAGAATTACCTGGAAAAACTCAGCAGGTCTGGCAGCATCGGCGGAGAAGAAAAGAGTTGACGTTTCGAGTCCTCATGACCCTTCGACAGAACTTGAGTTCGAGTCCAAGAAAGAGCTGAAATATAAGCTGGTTTAAGGTGTGTGTGTGGGGGGCGGAGAGATAGAGAGACAGAGAGGTGGAGTGGGGGGGTGTGTTTGTAGGGACAAACAAGCAGTGATAGAAGCAGATCATCAAAAGATGTCAACGACAATAGTACAATAGAACACATAGGTGTTAAAGTTAAAGTTGGTGATATTATCTAAACGAATGTGCTAATTAAGAATGGATGGTAGGGCACTCAAGGTATAGCTCTAGTGGGGTTTTTTTTAATAATGGAAATAGGTGGGAAAAGGAAAATCTTTATAATTTATTGGAAAAAAAAAGGGAAGGGGGAAACAGAAAGGGGGTGGGGATGGGGGAGGGAGCTCACGACCTAAAGTTGTTGAATTCAATATTCAATCCGGAAGGCTGTAAAGTCCCTAGTCGGAAGATGAGGTGTTGTTCCTCCAGTTTGCATTGGGCTTCACTGGAACAATGCAGCAAGCCAAGGACAGACATGTGGGCAAGAGAGCAGGGTGGAGTGTTAAAATGGCAAGCGACAGGGAGGTTTGGGTCATTCTTGCGGACAGACCGCAGGTGTTCTGCAAAGCGGTCGCCCAGTTTACGTTTGGTCTCTCCAATGTAGAGAAGACCACATTGGGAGCAACGAATGCAGTAGACTAAGTTGGGGGAAATGCAAGTGAAATGCTGCTTCACTTGAAAGGAGTGATTGGGTCCTTGGACGGTGAGGAGAGAGGAAGTGAAGGGGCAGGTGTTGCATCTTTTGCGTGGGCATGGAGTTGTGCCATAGGAGGGGGTTGAGGAGTAGGGGGTGATGGAGGAGTGGACCAGGGTGTCCCGGAGGGAGCGATCCCTACGGAATGCCGATAAGGGGGGTGAAGGGAAGATGTGTTTGGTGGTGGCATCATGCTGGAGTTGGCGGAAATGGCGGAGGATGATCCTTTGAATGCGGAGGCTGGTGGTGTGATAAGTGAGGACAAGGGGGACCCTATCATGTTTCTGGGAGGGAGGAGAAGGCGTGAGGGTGGATGCGCGGGAGATGGGCCGGACACTTGTTCTCACGCTGAACAATTTCTCCTTCAACTCCTCTCACTTCCTACAAATAAAAGGTGTGGCTATGGGTACCCGCATGGGCCACAGCTATGCCTGTCTCTTTATGGGGTATGTGGAACATTCCTTGTTGCAGTCCTACTCCGGCCCCCTCCCACAACTCTTTCTCCAGTACATCGATGATTACTTCGGTGCCGCTTCATGCTCTCGTCAGGACTTGGAAAAATGTATTAATTTTGCTTCCAATCTCCACCCCTCCATCATTTTCACGTGGTCCATCTCTGACACTTCCCTTCCCTTCCTTGACCTCTCTGTCTCAATCTCTGGTGATAGACTGTCCACCAATATCCATTACAAACCCACCGACTCCCACAGCTATCTCGACTACAGCTCCTCACACCCCGCTTCCTGTAAGGACTCCATCCCATTCTCTCAGTTCCTTCGCCTCCGTCGCATCTGTTCTGATGATGCTACATTCAAAAACAGTTCCTCTGACATGTCCTCCTTCTTCCTTAACCGAGGTTTTCCACCCACGGTCGTTGACAGGGCCCTCAACCGTGTCCGGCCCATCTCCCGCGCATCTGCCCTCACGCCTTCTCCTCCCTCCCAGAAACATGATAGGGTCCCCCTTGTCCTCACTTATCACCCCACCAGCCTCCGCATTCAAAGGATCATCCTCCGCCATTTCCGCCAACTCCAGCATGATGCCACCACCAAACACATCTTCCCTTCACCCCCCTTATCGGCATTCCGTAGGGATCGCTCCCTCCGGGACACCCTGGTCCACTCCTCCATCACCCCCTACTCCTCAACCCCCTCCTATGGCACAACTTCATGCCCACGCAAAAGATGCAACACCTGCCCCTTCACTTCCTCTCTCCTCACCGTCCAAGGACCCAATCACTCCTTTCAAGTGAAGCAGCATTTCACTTGCATTTCCCCCAACTTAGTCTACTGCATTCGTTGCTCCCAATGTGGTCTCCTCTACATTGGAGAGACCAAACGTAAACTGGGCGACCGCTTTGCAGAACACCTGCGGTCTGTCCGCAAGAATGACCCAAACCTCCCTGTCGCTTGCCATTTTAACACTCCACCCTGCTCTCTTGCCCACATGTCTGTCCTTGGCTTGCTGCATTGTTCCAGTGAAGCCCAACGCAAACTGGAGGAACAACACCTCATCTTCCGACTAGGGACTTTACAGCCTTCCGGACTGAATATTGAATTCAACAACTTTAGGTCGTGAGCTCCCTCCCCCATCCCCACCCCCTTTCTGTTTCCCCCTTCCCTTTTTTTTCCAATAAATTATAAAGATTTTCCTTTTCCCACCTATTTCCATTATAAAAAAAACCCCACTAGAGCTATACCTTGAGTGCCCTACCATCCATTCTTAATTAGCACATTCGTTTAGATAATATCACCAACTTTAACTTTAACACCTATGTGTTCTATTGTACTATTGTCGTTGACATCTTTTGATGATCTGCTTCTATCACTGCTTGTTTGTCCCTACAACGACACCCCCCCCCTCCACCTCTCTGTCTCTCTATCTCTCTGCCCCCCCACACACACACCTTAAACCAGCTTATATTTCAACTCTTTCTTGGACTCGAACTCAAGTTCTGTCGAAGGGTCATGAGGACTCGAAACGTCAACTCTTTTCTTCTCCGCCGATGCTGCCAGACCTGCTGAGTTTTTCCAGGTAATTCTGTTTTTGTTATTAATAGAAGGTATTTGTTGTACTGTTATAAAATATTTTGACCATATCGAGAATTACCCATAACAAATATAAGGTGGATAAATAATGCTGAAAGAGAATTTAATCAAATAAGCAGATTATAGTGTAGATAAATATGCAAGTGTAATTTAGAACAGAAGGGACAGACATCTCGCTAATACATTTTAGAAGTTGGTAATTTCCTCAATAACAGTCTCAGAGCATCTGGGAACTCGAAGTTTCAGCAGGAAAAATCTATATGCTTTTGCAAGTGAATCAGAATGAAATGTACCAATCAACTCAGTAACTGTTCTCCACTTATATATGTGTGTCATGAACTGTTTGGATAATTAAGGACGTCATATGCAATTAAGCGAGAGAACTCATCTTATTTCAAGGAATATTTATAAATTCTTTGTGATCGTTTTAACTGAGAATGTATTCATGTAAATAGGTATCTGTAATGACTTGTTCTTTCATTTATCAAATCAAAAAACACCTGGGTATAATCCAAGATCATTCCAGTTGTCTTCAGGAAGTGGAGGGGTAGGTATTACATTTAAATTTGAATCTGTAGGTTTTTCTAAATAGGTGAGTTAAGGTAAGAGGACATTCTCATCTCTATTTATATTGCGAAATTCTGACGTGAAGATTTACAGGAGCTATTTCAGAGTTAAAGAAGTCAAACTGATTTTCTAATTCGAGGAGTAAGTATAACATTTAGGCCCACTGACTTTTCATGCTTAGCATGCATTGACTTCTGAAGCCGCTCTGACTTTCACTTATGGCCCAAGTTGCTACAAAGACTTTGATATTGAAGATTGGTGTAAAATGATATTAGAGATCGTCCACAAGAAGTAGAGGCAAATAACATAGATGCATTTAAGGGAAAGCTAGAGAGGGAGAAATGAATAGAGGACAGGGAATTCTTGTGTGGAGCATAAACACCAATATAGACCTGTTGGGCTGAATGGTCTGTTTTTGTGCTGTAAATGGTATATATTAGCTATGTCCAATTATCACATAAACAAGACCTGGACAATATCCAGGCTTGGGCTGACAAGTGGCAAGTAACATTCGCGCCACACAAGTGCCAGACAATGACATCTCCAACAAGGGAGAATCTAATCTTCGCCCCTTGACATTCAATGGCATCGACATCCTGGGGGTTACCATTGACCAGAAACTGAACTGGATTAGCCATATAAACACTGTGGCTACAAGAGCAGGTTAGAGGCTAGGAATTATGTGGAGAGTAACTCACCTCCTGACTTCCCAAAGCCTGTCCACCATCTACAAGGCACAGGTCAGAAGTGTAATGGAATACTCCCCACTTGCCTGGATGAGTGCAGCTCCCACAACACTCAAGAAGCTTGACACCATCCAGGACAAAGCAGCCTCCTTAATTGGCACCCCATCCACAAACATTCACTCCCTCCACCACCGACACATAGTGGCAGCAGTGTATACCATCTACAGGACACAGTGCAGGAACTCACCAAGCCTCCTCAGACAGCATCTTCCAAACCCACAATTGCTACCATCTAGAAGGACAAGGGCAGCAGACAAATAGGAACACCACCACGTGGAAGTTCCCCCATAAGCCATTGAGAACCCTGACTTGGAAATATATCACTGTTCCTTCACTGTCGCTGGGTCAAAATCCTGGAGCTCCCTCCCTAACAGCTTGATGGGTGTACCTGCACCACATGGACTGCAGTGGCTCAAGAAACCAGATCACCACTACCTTCTCAAGGGCGATTAGGGATGGGCAATAAATGCTGGCCTAGCCAGTGACGCCCACAACCCATGAACAAATACAAAAAACAAACGATTGATTTGACAGTTTGAAAGGATGCAAACAAATCAAAATGGACAACCTGTCAATAGAATTAAAATAAAACCTGGCACTAGTTATTAATTCATATTTACAAAACATGCTATAGGCTTTTTGGGAAAGACTATGGACAGAATTTCATGCCCCCTGCCTCCGAGCGAGTTCGGAAGCAAGAAGGTAGGCTGTCTGGTCAGATGGGAGAGCGCAGGATGGAGATTCACCATCTTCCTGACTCCCTCTAATCAGGTCCAGGGCAGGAGGGCTTGTAGGTAGCCTTAAGGGCCTCATCTCTCTGCTACCCCAGCAGCGAATGGCCAACTCACCATCTGGGGAGGTCATTCAACAAACCCTGTGGGGTTTGCTGGTGTTCTATTGGGGATGGGGGTCAGGGTCCCTCATTCTTTGGCACTCTGTGCCCGATCAAGGGACCTGACATCGGGATGGGGGGGCCCTGTAGGAAGCCACCCCAAGCTGCCCTTGCTTCTGATACCCATCCCACCCACACTCACCTCTCTCCAGGGATCCGTTGAATGGCAGCTCTTGGGGTAGGATTTCACCCTACTATGGGCTTAATCAGCAGGAGGCCCAATGCTGCCTGGTTAAGTGCCTGATTGGAATGTAATAGCTTTGGGCCTCCTAAAGAAAAGCAACACAGGGCTTCCTCCGGTTCTCTAACTGATGGGTGAGATCCCTGTTGCCTACATTAAATCCCAGGCCATAAAAGAAACACAACCTTTACCTTTGTTTTAGCTCCCAAGATCCAGTATTGGACTCCTGGAAACCAGATATGGGAATAACATTTTAGATCTAATACCAGTGTTGACTCAACTGAACATATCTGACTTTCTTTAAGTTAGAATTGGTTTCAAGATAAGTTATTTGTATGGCAACACGATTTGGTCCATGAAGTTGAGCTAAATGAAACCAGATGATACAACAATACAGCACATATTGGGCAGGATTTTACCATCGGCAAGCAGGGGCGGAACTCCCGATGTCACTGCGTCCCATTTAAAATTCCAGGAAGGCAGGGGCACAGCAAAATCAATTGCGCACCTGCCGACCTGTCAATGGCCAATTGAGGCCATCAGCAGATCAATTAAAGTAATTAGTGGACCTGCCCGTCCAACCTTAAGGTTGGCCGGCAGGCCAGGAGCCCTGATGGGAAGTAGAAGAAACATGAAACCTCATCCACAGGCGGGATGAGGTTTTGTGTAGGGTTTTAAAAATTCTAATAAAGTTTTTTTTGGAAATTATATGTCCCAACTCATGTCACATGAGGGGACATGTAAGGGAATTTTATCTTTTCTATTTTTAATATTTTTGAAAGTAGAGGCTGCACTTAGCCTCAGGGAAATGAGTGCGCTCTTTCATGTGCATGTGCGAAAGAAAGCACCCTCGATTTTAGGCATTCTCCCTGCCCGCACAGGGAACGCATAGCACTTCCCTGCAGACCTCACACTGGGCGGGTGGGCCTTAAATGGCCCGCCCACATAAAATGGCGCCACGCCACTGATCGGGGGCACCAATCGGAAGCCCAACTTCCCCGCCAACGGGGGGAAAATTCTGCCCATTGTTTCAAAGAGATCTTGAAAATCTTCAAAATGGACTAAAAGAAATGTTAATTGATTCTACATTCTGTAATTGCTTTCTATTTATTAGGCCACTTGGACAACATTACTCTTGTCAACAAACGTTCATTATAGTTTCCACAATTCATTTAAATAAAAATAGTGTGTCTAGCATTTGTCAAAGCATCATAGTTCTCAAAGGCTTCATAGTTACATTTTTCTCACCCCATTGGCTCATTGATTTGTAAAATACAAAAAAAAACACGTGAATCAGTATGAAATGTACCAGTCAATAAGCCACAAGCAAGAATAAAAAAAACTCAAGAAATGTTAAACATTATGCAATTTTTTTTCTTTGCACAAGTTTTGAAATATATTTCTTTAGATAACTGCGCTAATCAAAATTAGAAATTGAATTAACTCCCCTCAACCTCACCCCACCTTACTCTTAAGAGTTGGGAGCAATCAACTCAGTGCAGGTAGAGAATGTATACATATTTTAGCTGAGTATGATGACACATGTGAAAGAGTGAGAGTCATATGCAAACCTCCCTCGAAATAACCTAATACTTCATCATTGCCTTCAAAATGAATATTTTACCTTGCAAATAAAATAAAAGCAGCAAATGCCAAGTTGCAAATAAAAACAGAAAATGCTGTAAGTGTTGTTGTCAGCCATCCCGCCATTCGGAGATGACGTCTGTCTACTCAGGATCATGAGTTTCTGCCATGGGTTCATGTGACTGAACAGGCCGATTCTCAACTCACAAATCTTTGGGCACAGGAGACAAGACGTTCCACGAGATGGTGGTATCCAGAGTGGAGGATTTACTTCCTTTTCTTTCCTTCTCTGCCTCTGCTCTGCCTCAACATTACGACATTGTGCCTCAAAATGTGATGCAGCTTAATGGACAAGCTGTTACCATTCTGAATGAGTGTAAGCAAATTCCTCCCAGTCATTAATGTCAATGCTGCTGTAGTTCGAGGAGTGTTTCAGAGTGTCTTTGAAGCATTTTCTTTGTACTCTCCTGGAGTGTGGGCCATTTGAGAATTGAGAAAACAAGACCTAGTGGAGGAGATGCTTTTCAGCCACACGGACAGTATCCAGTCCATTGAAATTGATTTTGTAGGAATTTTGACTGAATTCTTGTGGAGCTGACTTCAAGAAGGACACTAGCATTTGTATGCTGATTCTCCCATTGAATCCGGAAGATGTGATGGAGGCATGCTGATAGAATTTCTCTAGTGCTCTTACATGTCGCTGATGCACAGTCCAGGTCTTACAGCTGTGCAGGAATATGGTGACAACAACTGCTCTGTACGCTAGAACTTTTGCTGACTTCCAGAGCTCTTTGTTGTCAAACAATTGCTACCATAGCTTGTAAAAGGCTGAGCTGGCATAGCTGATCGGCAGTTGGATCTCCTCATCAATGGTGGCTTTCTGAGAGAGTTGGCTGTCAAGGTATGGGAAGGATCAACATAGTTCAGAGTTTCTCCTTAAGCATATATGGGAGGTGGAATAGTTGGATGACCAGGTGTGGGTTGATATGAGTTTCATTTTGGCAACATTCAAGGACAGGCCAAGTTTCTTGTTTGCAGAATTGAAGAGATGAAGATTGGCATGCAAATCTGGTGCAGTGTGGGTACTGATTCTGCAGTCATCTGCAAACTGTAGATCATGTATGTCTATAGTGGTCAGTTTAGTTTTGGCTTTGAGGTGACTCAGGTTAAAGAGTTTTCCATTTTCCATCTATTTAATACTGTTAGCAGAGGACAGTTGATCTTTGGTGAAGTAAATAGTCACTTTCAGGGTGACTGTAAATAGGACTGGGGCTACCGCATGGCCTTGTTTAGCCCTTGTTCAGATTTTGAAGGCATCTGTTTCAGATCTCCGATTCAAGACAGTTGTAGCCATATCGTCATGAAGCAGTTCTATGATTGTGATGATATTTCTTGGACATTCAAACCTTTGAAGAACAATCCACAGAGCCTCACTTTTTACTGAGCCAAATTCTTTGGTTGGGTCGATGAATGCAATGAAGAGTTGTTGGTGTTGTTCTCGACATTTTTTTAGATTTGTCTGGCAACAAATATCATGCAGAGCAAGCTCGATGGGCTGAGTGGCCCACTCCTGCTCCTAATCCATATGTTGGAGGTTCCTCTGAAAGGTCTTAAGCTACACAGTGTCTCTGTGGATTTTCTTAGCCACAGAAAGTAGGTGATTCAGAAGAATGCATGCCAGAGGGAAATACCATATTAATTCCCACAGCTTGATTTATCTTCCCTCTTGAAGATAATTACAATTGTCACATTCCTGAAATCGGGGTGGGGGTGTGGGGAGTACTTTTCCCTCCCAAATCCGTAGGATGAGCGCATGGAATCTTGATGTGAGCAAAAGCTCAGCAGCTTTGAAGACCTCAGTTGGAATAACACTGGGGCCATAGTTTTGTTGTTTTTCATCCATTTGATTGCTTGTTGCAGCTTTTCCATTGGTGCTGGCTCACCCATGGATTCTATCATACGGTACTAGGGTGTAGACTGGAGAGTATCAGCTACCACTGTGGATTCACGGTTGAGGATCATTGCAAATGTAGAAAATCTGGAAATGCACAACAGGCCAGCAAGTATCAGGTCAGAATGACAACAAAAACAGGTTACTGTCTCCAGAATAAGATTTTTTCTCAGTATTATATCCAAGATTTTTTTTTCAGGAATAGATGTTGGTTGACTTGTTTGAAATTCTAATATTTTCTGTTATTATTTAATACTAGTAAACTGCCCCAGGCATGGCTCACAGTTAATTGATGAATAGAAATGGCAAGAAAGAAAATGTGGTTGGAAGCAAAGAACATTCCCACAGAACCATAGAGTTTTATGCTGGACAATCCAGATTTCAGCTGGTCTAACTCTTGTCCGGTACCGGATGCCTTTACACTCGATTGGAGTCACGAACAATACAAATTGTCACTATCCTGAACAGAATCACTGCTGTGCCTCACACTGACCTCTCTGCCACAACGAGGCACCAGTAGGTGCCTGTGCTCATCCTTTCCCGGAAGTTCCTGAATGCTGTGTCCCCTGAAGCAACATTAATAGACAGTGAGATGGGCGGACTTCCCAGGATTGTGTCTGCCAGCGCTAACGAAGCCTGTGAATGGTCTGATCCAACAACAGGATCACTCCACTTCTCCATTGGTAGAACGAATGTGTTCTTTCTTCCCTGAATTAAAAGAACAAATATCTTTTATATAGAACCTTACAGCCAATGAACCTAATTGCACCTAAGCATTCACCAGTAACCCATGGAAACTGATGGAATGTTTAAAAAGGTACAAATATGCTAACAGGTTTTACTTTCAGGTTTGCAGCCCTTGATTACATTTTGAATAAAATAAATAATCTTCTGAATTAAAGGTTCCTGCAAACTTTGCAACCATGCAGGACCTCCATTGGGACATCCAGTCCCAACGAGCCCCTCCAAAAAATCCCCAAACACAAAGACAGAATACATACCACCTGATCAGTACTCCAACACTGCAATACTCAAAAACTTTAAAGGGGCCATTTATTTATGAATAGTCAGGAGTTGGATTTATATTTTTTTAAAAAAGAATTTGAATTACCAGGCTTGCATCAGTCACGTAACCGGCCTGCTTCCAACTCGCTGTGAGATAGCACCAAACCATCTGGCTTTCTTGAGCTCTGTCAGTGGCCAACATTTATGTTACCAGAAAGTAAAATTTGGGGAAAGTAAATGCACACCTTATACAAGACTGTAAAAAATATATGGTTTTCCTCTGATCTCTTTAAAGGTGAGACTGGATTAGTTTTCCTTTTAGATGGTCAGACTGATGATATTGGTGCTGAGCTGCAGGTAACTCAATGTGCAATTGCAAAATAACACTACAATGGCATGAAATGTGGAACTTATATTCCCTCTCTTCCTTACCCTCACCCCAAAAGACCATCAACTAAATATGTTCCTATGCCAAGAACTCCAGCTTTTATCTTATTAGTTGCAATCTCACCTGCTCTGAATTTCCCACAAAAAAATTGAAATTGAGGGTAAGTATGTGTGGTGGTTGAATTGTGAGTTGTGTTATGGTCTCATGGAACCTAATAAACAATTTAACTGCATTTAAAGATTCATTATTAGTGTGATTTTCCCAGACACGTTGGTTTGACAATAAAGAATATTTGAAATGACAGAATGTAGGTGGAAACCTGTTTTGTTCTAAAGCAGTCAGTGGGATGAGTCACAATAACGTTGGAATTTGCTGAACAATGGGATTTTTGTGCTTCTCAATGACTCCATGCAGGCTGACAACCAATGAATGAATGGTATTTCATTTTTCTACTTAGCATGCTTCCCTCATCCCATTTTCGCTCATTGGGCAGATCTTATTGACTTAAACGATGCAATCAGCATTTAGAACTGATGCCATATAAGAACTCCAACATGTAATAAGCTCTTTAAAAAAAAATGCTGTACAGCTTTTCAGATAGTTGCAAGTATAACACATCCCGAAACCTCTGTATTTTCATGGGCTCCTCAGCAGCACAAGCGAGGTGAGCACTGAACCTGTATATAAGGTCAGAGTGAATTTTATGGTCCCCCAGCCGGCATATTTGCAGGCCTGGGGTGGGGGCAGGTAAAATAGGAAGAGTGGCTAGCCCACCACCTCCACGCGCACCCCCGAGCTATCCCCCATAATAGGTGGTGCGGTAAGGCATCACCCAGCCCTCCTACCACTAGGCCTATTGAGGCCAGTTAAGGGCCTGTTTCTGCCCTGCCACAATAGTACATGCAGCAGGGGATGGCGGAGCATAAGAAGCCAGCCTGCTACTTCACCATTTCAGGTGAAAAGGCAGGAAAGAAGGGGTGGTACCTCATTTTGGGCATGCCCTGTGTCCATCAGGGATACCCCTTCAAGACGGCACCCCCTTCCTCCAGGTCTCCAAGGCACCCTTAACAAGGTAGTTGTGGGACTTCCTTCCCTGACAGGCGGAAGTCCCACAATTACCTTGTTAAGGCCGTCTCCAATGTGTTATCACTGCAGACAGCCTTTTTTAAAGTCAGTCGATCACAACCAACTTTTCTATTGTGGAGCTAGGGGCCGAGCAATGCGCTCCCTCAACCCTGTGAAATTCAGCCCATGGTGTCAATTGCCAGCCTCCAAAGGACACACTTCTCAGCCACTGTCAGCCTAAGCCTCAGAGTTACTTCATCAGGTGTAAGATGAAAATCTGTCTTCAGCTCATAGGAAGGATCTACACAGGACAACTTGTGATGTAACAGTCAGTTCATGTCCTAGGTGTTCAGGTGTAATGTTACATACCAGCCTTACTTGTTGTTAGCTACTAAATCAAGGTGCTCATTTCAGGGGTGTCGCCAAAAAAAAGATGTCACTGTTGGAAGACTGACTCCCTATCCAGGGTGCTGAACAACAAATTGACAAAGGCCAGAGTCTTCCCTCACTGCAACAATTTCCTTTGTCACAAATCTAACTCATAGCCTGACATGTTGCATGTCTTGGAATTCCAACCTAAAGGGCAGTTACTATACATTGTAAGCACTGTGCCAAATGTTTTTCAGCAACAATTTAAGTGTTATCATTATATAATTTAGAAGCACATAGGATCAGAGGTACTTGACATGCAGTCTCAGCTCATTTTTTTCCAGAATCAGACCAGTTTAGCAATATCGCAGCTGAAGTAGTACCAGATTGTAAATTTAACTTCACACTGCTTATGTTGCCAACTCATTTGAAAACATCATGGATGCTTTCATGCAAAGAAACCTCAACTTTTACAAATCATAGGTGATTGTTACAGAGGCAGGAAAGTTGGGGTTTGTAGACAATATATAGATTCCCACAGCATCACTTTATACTTAACCAATGTGGGCAGTAATCTGCCATATGGTGAGGTACTTGGCATAATGTTTTAAAAACAGAATTACAAGTATAGCCGTATGGCCCCAACTCTGAGAGATAAGTTATTACTGTGGAAAAGATAACATGAACTTTTGGGTGATTTTTGTGAATGGAATCTATTTAGAGATTATAATCAGGAAGTGACTGCTGCAATAATGTGGCCATTTACTGCCAGTAATCCTGAACCTGGATGAGGTCCAGGACATTGCAATCATGAAAATAATCTTATTTTTAGCCAACAACACATTCAACTAAGTTAACAACTGTATCTGGCTTTATGCAGTTGGATGAAGAAGTGTAATTATATTACACTTCTATATTTGGTACTTCAGCGATTTTTTTTTTGCTGTATTTTTACTGCTACACCAGAAAAGCATTGGTTAACATCCCTGCAACTGTTGCTTTCGAATTTATGAAATATAGAGCATCAATCAAATTGCTTATATAGCACTATGAAATGGAAATAGTAACTTCTGTAATCTACAGCTTTTTTTGATGAAATTTCTTTTCAACTGAAAGAACTTGAATCTCTTTATGGACAATGCATGAGTAGCTATGATTATTAATCACATAATCACAGGGTTTAAACAGAGTTCAAAAATGTGTTATTCAGCAGTTACTTTTTTTACTTACTACAAAACAATGCTGATGTGTTTCAGCAAATTTAGTCTCAGTTTGTCCTTCTTCTCATCTTGCAGTATAGCAAATTGGAGGCTGCTGGTGTGGTGAAGTACCACTTAATGTCATGATTCCCCATAAAGTCGGGTTAATATTAATTTCTGTTGTCTGACATTAATAGGACGATAACAAGTCTTAAGCTTTACCACCCCATTAACATAGATTAAGAGGCCAGCAACATTTTGAAAGTGGCCTCTTGCTGGGCACCCAAAAATCCATTTTAGTATGGCAATTGGGGTCAGAACCTCTAAAACAAAAATAAAAATACCTGGAAAAACTCAGCAGGTCTGGCAGCATCTGCGGAGAGGAACACAGTTAACATTTTGAGTCCGTATGACTCTTCAACAGAACTAAGGAAAAATAGAAAAGAGGTGAAATATAAGCTGGTTTAAGGGGGAGGTGGGGGGGGATGGGACAAATAGATGGTCAGTGATAGGTGGAGATAGCCAAAAGATGTCATAGGCAAAAGGACAAAGAGGTGTTGAAGGTGGTGATATTATCTAAGGAATGTGCTAATAGGTGACATTAAGGGTAGAAAGCAGAACGAGCAAGTACAGATAGCCCTAGTGGGTGTGGGTTGGGGGAAAGGGATCGAAATAGGCTAAAAGGTAGAGATAAAACAATGGATGGAAATACATTTAAAAATAATGGAAATAGGTGGGAAAAGAAAAATCTTTATAAATTATTGGAAAAAAGGGGATCGGAAAGGGGTTGGGGATGGAGGAGAGAGTTCATGATCTAAAATTGTTGAACCCAATATTCAGTCTGGAAGGCTGTAAAGTGCCTAGTCGGAAGATGAGGTGCTGTTCCTCCAGTTTGCGTTGAACTTCACTGGAACATTGCAGCAGACCAAGGATGGACATGTGGGCATGAGAGCAGGGTGGAGTGTTGAAATGGCAAGTGACAGGGAGGTCTGGGTCATGCTTGCAGACAGAGGGAAGGTGTTCCGCAAAGTGGTCACCCAGTCTGCGTTTGGTCTCTCCAATGTAGAGGAAACCGCATTGGGAGCAGCGAATGCAGTAGACTAAATTGAGGGAAATGCAAGTGAAATGCTGCTTCACTTGAACGGAGTGTTTGGGCCCTTGGACAGTGAGGAGAGGGGAAGTAAAGGGGCAGGTGTTGCACCTTCTGCGGTTGCATGGGAAGGTGCTTTGGGAGGGGGTTGAGGTGTAGGGGGTGATGGAGGAGTGGACCAGGCTATCCCAGAGGGAACGATCCCTGCGGAATGCCGCCAGGCTGGGTGAAGGGAAGATGTGTTTGGTGGTGGCATCATGCTGGAGTTGGCGGAAATGGTGGAGGATGATCCTTTGAATGCGGAGGCTAGTGCGGTGATAAGTGAGCACAAGGGGGACCCTATCATGGTTCTGGGAGGGAGAGGAAGGTGTGAGAGTGGATGCGCGGGAGATGGGCCGGACATGGTTGAGGGCTGTGTCAACTACCGTGGGTGGAAAACCTCGGGTAAGGAAGAAGGAAGACGTGTCAGAGGAACTGTTTTTGAAAGTGGCATCATCAGAACAGATACGACGGAGGTGAAGAAACTGAGAGAATGGGATGGAGCCCTTACAGGAAGCGTTGTGTGAGGAGCTGTAGTCGAGGTAGCTGTGGGAGTCGGTAGGCTTGTAATGAATATTGGTGGACAGTCTATCACCAGAAATAGAGACAGAGAGGTCAAGGAAGGGAAGGGAAGTGTCAGAGATGGACCATGTGAAAATGATGGAGGGGTGGAAATTGGAAGCAAAATTAATCAATTTTTCCAGGTCCAGACAAGAGCATGAAGCAGCACTGAAGCAATCATCGATGTACCAGAGAAAGAGTTGTGGGAGGGGGCCAGAGTAGGACTGGAACAAGGAATGTTCCTCCAACGCTACTTTAGATCAAAACTGGTTGGTCTGTCAGCCGTGCACAAACCAACCAGTTGCAGACTATGGAGCCGAAGACACCCAGCTAAACTAAGTGTGGCATTATTTTTGTGGCCCCCTGCTGTGCTGGGATTCCCAACCCTCTGCAATTGTGCAACTATGTACTTAACTTGCTGCTGGATGGGATGCCACATTATATTTGGAGGGTGAACTGCATTGGAACACCCTATTGATGTTAAATAGCTTTGCCAGCTGGATGTTGATGAGGTCATTGGCTCAAAATTGTAGCTGTCTCTTCGCTGCAGGAACGGACAATCAATTAACACACTCCGCCGATCAGTTGCCTCACAGCAAAATCAACCCTAGTCAGTTTTTGATCTTAGGCTTTTAGGGTCCAAGAGTGAGAAAAGACATGACATTAGGGGATGTCTACATACTTTGCTTTGCAACTCCCTTCACAGCACCATTAGCAGAAGGTTCTGCTGACCCTTTCACCTGGGAAATGAGAGGTGGGTGGCATAGTGGTATTGTCACTGGACTGGTAATCCAGACACCCGGAGTAATGCTCTGGGGACCTGGGTTCAAATCCCACCATGATAGATGGTGGAATTTGAATTCAATTAAAAAAAAATCTGGAATTAAATGTCCGGTAATGACCATGAAACCATTGTCGATTGTTGTAAAAACCCATCTGGTTCACTAATGTCCTGCCATCTTACCTGGTCTGGCCTACATGTGGCTCCAGACCCACAGCAATGTGGTTGACTCTCAAATTCCCTCTGGGATGCAATTAGGGATGGGCAATAAATGCTGGCCCAGCCAGCGACACCCACATCCCATGAATGAATATTAAAAAAAATTTAGTTCCATATGGTAATTAAAAAGGCAGGGTAAGAGAGCGTAACTTAATCTTATACAATTGCAGTATTTAGTCTTCAACCAGTTACTATTTCATAATATTTCAGAACCAGTACAAATCTGACTCACAAGTAAGAATGTCTGAGATAGAGAGCTCCTCACTGGTTCCATCAATTAGTTGATCGTAGGAAACACATTTCCAAAGTCAGCAATGAACCTTGCTCATTTTCTTTCTCCCACTGCGCTGTGCTGCCAAATCTTGCTGTACCTAATAACTCAGACTGGCCAAAGGCACTAAGGTGCCAGTCAAGGGGTGGGACGGGGCTCAAATTTCTGAATCGCATCGGTGGTACCCTGCAGGAACTGCTTGGCTATCCTGACTTGCCGACTTTTCTTTTTGTGGAATAATATGTATCTGTGATGCATCGTATTTTCCAGAAAATTTTAAGTATTTTCATTCGGCTAAGGAAACCTCTGTGTGTAGTCACTTTTCTGAATTTGAAACATGTATTTGCTTTGTATTAATGATAAAGTCTTGAATATGAAATAACCCTGAGCTTCAATACAATGTTCCTTACCATTGACATCTATCTGCCTGTGGTGAGAGCAAGAGTCCAAAGGCTGTGTAATAAATTCTGTCTTTAAGTAGGAAAGAGAAGTAAAAGTGGCTTTCTTCATATTAAAAGCACCATATCATTTTAAACATTGTAAAAATCACTTGGTGTGTATTAATAATGCCGTTCTGATAGCTGGGAATAAAATTTGTCTTACTTCAAATGTGGAATGTCATAGGTAATAAAAAATATATACTTTTTATTTAATGACACAGTGTCCCTGAAGGCAGCCCACTGAAGCTCATATTTTAATAATGAAGTTACCTTGTAAAGGGCTACACCATCAGTAGTTTCATACCTCCAGGCCATCTAAACATGCCTTTATGACTCCAGTGAAATCTGTACAAACAGACCTCCCCACAACAAGACACCTACAAAAAATAGACAGTTACCAACAGGCCCTATTAAACTTCCATTGCAATAGACATAAACTGCCCCGTGAAAACAGACAGTCATCATTTGCGAACTACAAACAGCCTTCAATATACCAAGCTGGTTACCAAGCTTAAAACATCGGACAGGCAAGTAGTTATAGGCACCAGTGGGTGATAAAATATTTTTTATGTAATGGAGATCATGTTACCCAACTTACCAGGAATTGCCCAGGGCTGGGAATGGGTTGGGGAAGGAGTCATAAATTGGGAGCCCTGAAATCTCAGGAGGTGCTAAAATCATGGGGGTGAGAGTACTGAAATTATAGGGAATCTAAGTGTTGAGGGGGGGGAGGGTGAGAGGGAACTGTGGAATGGGGCTGGAGGTTAGAGGTGGAGAGAATTACCTCTCCTGTTTACCTGGCCATGGTTTTCCCTCTTCACCTACTGTCGGCTGGCCTCCTGGTATTTGGAACTTCTCACACAACAGTTGCAGGTGCAAAACCACAAATAAAAATTCTCAACTCAACAGAGGGCCCAACATTTATAAGGTAAATCCAATAGTATCTGTAACAGTCATGTGTTCTGAAGTCATGTGGTCTGAAAATGAGCTGAAATTGCATCCCATTGACAGGGCTCCAAAATTAGACAGAATCGCAAGTGAGGATGAAAACACAAAAGAACCTTGCAGGAGATGCAGCCAATCCAGAAATTTTTGGCTTATCTGGTTTATTGCACATACAGTGGCCATTTTGAAAATAGGGATACCTGCAAAGAAAGGAAATCTGATGCAAGTCCCTAAGGTGTACCTATTATACAGATTCCACTTATTCTCCATTGAAATTGATGGAAAGATACAACTGTCTGAAGATGTCTGAGTGGCTGACTATCTCCTTTAAGTTGATGCCACTCTCACACATTTGAGATTAAATGAGCAGGAATTTTGGATTTCTCAGGTTGAAAAATCAGAAGAGGAGATAACAATTTTGCTTAGATCCTTTTGTACATCATGAGAAAGGTCCATAATATCGATAGTTGTATCCTTCTAAATGGAAGACATAGAGCTGAACTTATAATGGCATTTCATTTATTGTCAAAGTATTTTTTAATTCTTCCACGGGATTCGGGTATTGCTGACAAGGACAGCATTTGTTGCCCATCATTAATTCCACTTGAGAAGGTGGTGGTGAGCTGCCTTCTTGAACTGCTGCAGTCCAGCTGGTGCAGGTACATTCACAGTTTGGAAGGGAGTTCCAGGATTTTGATCCTGAGATAGTGAAGGAACAGCGATATAGTTCCAAGTCAGAATGTTTTATGGTTTGGAGGGGAACTTTGGTATTTCCATGCACCTGCAGCCCTTGTCCTTCTAGGTGGTGGAGGACCCGGATTTGGGAGGTATTGTCAGAAGAACATTGGTGAGTTGCTACAGTGCATCTTGTTTATAGCACATACTGCTGTCACTGTGTGTCGATGGTGGAGGGAGTGAATGTTGAAGGTGGTGGATGGGATGCCAATCAAGTGGACTGTCTTATACTGGATAGTGTTGAGCTTCCAGTATGTTGCAGCTGCACTCATCCTGGCAATTGGAGAGCATTCCATCACATTCCTGACTTGTACCTGTAAATGGTTTACAGGCTTTGGGGAGTCAGGAGGTGAGTTACTCCTCAGAATTCCCAATCTCTGATCTAGTCTTGTAGCCACAGTATTTAGATGGCTGGTCCAGTTAATTTTCTGGTCAATGGTAATCCCGAGGATGTTGATAGTGAGAGATTTAGTGATGGTAATGCCATTCAATGTCAAGGGTAAGTGGTTAGATTCTCCCTTATTGGAGATGGCTATTGCCTGGCATTTGTGTGGCGTGAACATTATCCAGGTCTTGCTGCATATGTCCATGGACTGCTTCAGTACCTGAGAAGTTGCAAATGGTGCTGAACATTGTGCAAAGATCAGCGAACATCCTAACTTCTGACCTTATGATGGAGGGAAGGTCATTGATAAAGCAACTGAAGATGGTTAGGCCTAGGACACTACCCTGAGGAACACTTGCTGCGATGTCCCAGGAGCGAGGTGATTGCCCTCTAACAACAACAACCATCTTCTTTTGTGCTAGGTATGACTCCAACTAGTGGAGAGTTTTCCCCCGATTCCCATTGACTTCAATTTTGCCAGGGCTCCTTGATGCCCGGTCAAATGCTGCCTTGGTGTCAAGGGCATTCATTCTCACCTCCCCTCTTGAGTTCAACTCTCTTGTCTGTTTGGACAAATGCAGTAATGAGAACAGAAGCCGAGTGGCCCTGATGGAACCCAAACTGAGCATCAGTGAGCAGATTATTGCTGTATAAGTGCCACTTGAAAGCACTGTTTGACAGATGGATCTTTGGCACAGTGTAAACAAAAGGCTGTACCTTTCTGAGAAGGATCCATAAAACATATATTTTCCTTCTATCAGCAGGGATGAACATCGATCACGAAGTCAAGAAAAAATAATTTCAGTGCAAATAATAAATAAAATTGGCTGCAAAGATACTGCAGATAAATCTGAAGTCTAAGCAGGTGTCAAAATGTCATTGCATGAAGTGAATGGGGACAGAATGACCTATACAAGTTTTGCAACATAGGTGAAAGTTGAATACAAGTGGACTGTTATCTACCTGTCCATCTTTGATTATAGGAGGAATCGTCCCAGATTTTTACCAAGTGCGGTAGCGGGCAGGAAAAAGAACCTTTTACCCACCAGCCGCAATGGCGGCTTTTCATGCCATATCACCCCAATCCCACCTCATGAATCATGCATTCCCAGAAAACATGCTGTTTTGCTGGCAGGCGGCCTCCAATTCACCTGCCAAGCCGTTTCCTTGCTGCTTCCTCATGCCGGGCGCCAGATTTAAAGTGCTGCCACGTGTTTCCAGCCCAGCCCAGTATGGCTGCACATGAGACATTGCCCCGAAAGGCAAAAAGACTGCAGCCCCCGATTCAGTGACATATCACTGGGACGCCTTCTGGACACCATTGGAGCCCGCCATGATGTCCTCTACCCCCACTCTGGCCTCAGGAGGCCCATCAGTGTCACCACCTTGGCTTGGGAAGCAGTGGCAGAGGTGGCTAGTGCCAACACTGCACAGAAGAGGTTCACTATCCAGTGCAGAAAGAGGATGAATGATCTCATCCGTGCCGCCAGGGTAAAGTAACCATCTCATCACTCTGAACTCACACATTCACTGGCATCTCACTCACTGCCAACTCAAGGGACATCACCACTCACTCTCTCACACACACACCCTCTCATCCCCATCTGGCCTCATCTCCTCTGGAGACTGCCTACTCAGTTCTCACATCTTGAGGGCACTTGCACAGATCAACATATATCCCCACACACAGCCTTCGATTCCCCCTTCCCAGTATTGCCTGAGCCCTGCAGCCTCTTCCCTTGCCTGAGGCCACTTATCCCCCTTCCTCCAGCAAGCTATAGCCCTTCAGTCATTAGTAGAGACCTGCCCGTGAGCCCCCCTAAAGGTGACCTGGTGCTGCCTGCCAAGCCTGGTGCTGATGACCATGAGTGCTGATCGAAGCAAGGTAGGCAAACAAACCTTGAAGCCCTGAGCGAAGTGCAGCTCGTCAGTGCACGTCACTTATGTTCAGTTGCTTGGATGATCCAGCATGGGGGGATGAATCTGGCGAGCTGGGCTCATAATGATATGCAGACATATTACAACGAAGTTCCCAATGTCCGATGGCAGAAAATACGGCCTGCCATTGACAGGCAGAGCGGACGATTGCAAATTGATTTCATGACATTGTGAAACGGATTTTTGGCTTCCTCGCCCTATTGTCCACTCACGCTTCCAAACACGCCCGCCACAAACGGGCACGGAGAGTTCCACCCGATGTCTCTGCTGCCATCCCACAATTTGGGAACAGGCAAAAGCGTTCATCATTTGAATGAAATTGCTGGATTTAAGGAGAGGTGGTCACGACTGTTGTTCTATTCACCAAGAGAACTTGCGTAGAAGTAGGAGCTCAGTGGGATAAAGGAAGAAGTGCAACTGGAACAAAAAGAGACTGAAAAGGGTGTTTGCTAGTTATGACAGGAGTTCTCAGGGCCAAATTCCTTGAATTAACCCCTGTGGCCACCTGTTCCCATCCCCTTCACTGAACATGCCCTGGTGGGCTTCCTGACTCCCTTTTATCTGAAAAGAAAGAATGTGCAGGGTTACAGGGAGAAGGTGGGAGAATGGCACAAAGTGAATTGCTCATTTGGATAGCCAGTGCAGACACGAGGGCCAAATGACCACCTTCTGCACTGTAACAATTCTATGATTCCCTGCAGAAACATAACTTCTCTCCTCCTTTGCATCTCCTGGACTAAAGGCTCTAGTGCTGCACCAGAGAACCTGGGAGCCCTCCCTCTGGCCTACTGCTTCCTTGGAATTCCTCTTGCTTCTCTGAAATAGTTTAGGAGTCAGTTCACAAACTTCTGCACCCTCAGTGCACCTCCCCTTTAAGCAGTACAGGTTGTCTTTAGGAAGTGCACCAGCTAGAGACTCATGCCAGCCATGCGTGCACCTGGGCCCCCTGCTGAGTGTGAGAAGATGGTGGTGAGCTGCAATACAGGTGAGGTGGTGGTGATATGGTGGGGAGGTGATGGTGTAGTGGTATTGTTGCTGGACTAGCAATCCAGAGACCCAGGGTAATGCTCTGGGGACCCAGGTTTGAATCCCGCCATGGCAGATGGTGGAAATTGAATTAATTAAAAATCTGGAATTAAAAGTCTAATGATGACCATGGAACCATTGTCGATTGTTGTAAAAACCCATCTGGTTCATTGACGTTCTTTAGGGAAGGAAATCTGCCATCCTTAACTGGTCTGGCCTACCCGTGACTCCAGACCAACAGCAATGTGGTTGACTCTTAAATGCCTTCTGAAATGGCCTAGCAAGCCACTCAGTTGTAACAAACTGCTACAAAGTCACAATTCTTGAGTGTTGTTGTGGCTGCACTCATCAAGGGAAATGGAGAGTATTCCATCACACTTCTGACTTGTGCCTTGTACAGGGTGGACAGGCTTTGGGAGTCAGGAAGTGAGTTACTGTCCACAGAATTCCAACCTCTGGCCTACTCTTGTAGCCACTGTTTTTATATGGTTTCTGGTCAGTGGTATCCTGCAGGATGTTGATAGTAGAGGATTCAGCGATGGTAATGCCATTGAATATCAAGGGGAGATGGTGGGATTCTCTCTTGTTGGAGATGGTCAATGTCTGGCACTTGAGTGATGCGAATGTTACTTGCCACTTATCAGCCGAAGTCTGAATGTTGACCTGGTGTTGCTGCACATGGGCACAGACTGCTTCAGTATCTGAGGAGTTGCGAATCGTGTTGAACATTGTGCAATCATCAGTGAACATCCCCACTTCTGGCCTAATGATGGAGGGATGGTCATTGATGAAGCAGCTGAAGATGGTTGGGCTTAGGACATTACCCTGAGGAACTCCTGCAATGATGTCCTGGGACTGAGATAATTGACCTCTTAAAACCACAACCACCTTCCTTTGTGCTAGGTATGACTCCAACCAGTGGAGAGTTTTCCCCCTGACTTCCATTGGTTCCAGTTTCGTGAGGGCTCCTTGATGCTACATTCGGTCAAATGCTGCCTTGATGTCAAGGGCAGTCACTCTCACTTTACCTCTGGAGTTTAGCTCCTTTGTCCACATTTGGACTAAGGCTGTAATGAGGTCGGGAACTGAGTGGCTCTGGCGGAACCCGAACTGAGCGTCAGTGAGCAGGTTATTTGATTCTACTGTCAACGACCTCTGCCATCACTTTGCTGATGATCAAGAGTAGATTAATGGGGCGGTAATTGGCCAGGTGCAATTTTCCTGCATTTTGTGGACAGGACCAACCTGGGCAGTTTTCCACATTGCTCTGTAGATGCCAGTGTTGTAACTCTTTCGAGTACAAACACATTTCTATCTGTTCCTATTCAGATGAGGTTACATTGTTTCATAGTTTGCCATTGTGAGATTTGAACTCTTGATAATCTTTTAAATGCCATCTGTTTTTCAGATGAAGTTACATTGTTTCATAGTTTGCCATTGTGAGTTTTGAACTCTTGATCTTGGGGTTGCAAACCCAGTACCATAACCACTTGGCTATTTAGGCCAAGCTAAATATGGAACGCTTCACGAATTTGCGTGTCATCCTTGCGCAGGGGCCATGCTAATCTTCTCTGTATCGTTCCAATTTTAATATATGTGCTGCCGAAGCGAGCACTTAAAGGAATGAAAATGCAGAGAAATAAGAAACAAAGGAGCCTTGCATTGGCCGGGAATCGAACCCGGGCCTCCCGCGTGGCAGGCAAGAATTCTACCACTGAACCACCAATGCCACAGACTAAATTTATAGTTTTTACCAGTGTGAGATTTGAACTCTTGATCTTGGGGTTACAAACCCAGTACCATAACCACTTGGCTATTTAGGCCAAGCATGCCAGTGTTGTAGCTGTACTGGAACAGCCAGCCAGTTGCATGTTGAGCACCAAGCTGCAAGCCACAATCATTTAAACGGATAGAGAGCATGAAGCTTGCATGCTGCCTGCATCACCTTGACTGGGTGTTAGGTAATCGTGCATCATGATCACTACACCCGCTAAAATTTTAGCCTTTAATCACTACCACATTGAGGCATTTAAGCATTGTGTAAACTCACAAGCAACTTTTGTTGGCAGAACCTGAACATTGTACTTACTCCACTGGTTCATTAGGCTGCAAAAATAATAGTCAATACCTGGAAGTGTGTTCCAAAACTGTAATCAACTAAATTTAAGTAATATAATTTGTTGTGATAAAATTTAAATGGTTTATGAGTGCTAGCTAAACCATAAGATGACTTACACTTTTTGGAAATACAGCTGAAGGTAAGTATCAGAAGTACAATAGAAACTTCAGACCTCTGCCAGAATACCAGTCTTCTAATTGTTGATGGTGCTGTTATTGAAGTCCAAGTTTACTGAAGAGTGTAATTGCTATATTGGTAAAGACTAAATACAAGCTCATATTTAATTGTACTCCAGCAGTAGCATCTGGACTCCCCTCACAAAGCCAATTGCTACTGTTCTAGGAGGGAATTTTGTGTGGACTAGTGCTCATTCTGACAGAAATAATTAGTGGAAAATAACAGGCCTGGAAAAAAACAATGAAACAAGCAGCATTGATGCACTTACAGGAAGGCTTGATATGTACATGTGGCAAAGGGAATGAGGCAGATTTTAAAGAGGTAATTACACAATGGGAGGAAATTAATGTGGAATTTAAATACACGCACAAAGTAATTGGGCCAAATGGCCTGCTTTTTGTGCTGTAGATTCTATGTAATTAGCTTGTGTCTGTGTGAAGGTTAAAATGTGTATTAAGAGTAGCTGTTTTATCTGCAAACAGTGACAGATGAGAGTTTGTATACAAATCAGAGCTAGCTTGTTACAAGTTGTCCATTCTTTGTCATGGTGCATCTGTTGGAGCAGGATTCTATTATGTAACTTGGATTTTTTTGCTTGTTAAATGTCAATGTGTGGTTGGTATCCATTAATTTTTTATGTCAGTAGGTAAAGTAATCCTACTGATTAAACAATGTGCATGTGGAGAAATACTTTGAGATCCTGTGGGCTGGAGTCAGGTTTCGGTGATACATCATTAAAAGCTAAAAGCTGACAGCAAACTCACAGGAAGAGCCTGGACCATGGCCAAAGGCAGTATTGTCTGTGAAAGAACCTGGAGTTGGTGAGTTTCAGGCAGTATCTTAGATGATGAGTTCAGCAGGGTAGAAAGATCACTCACATTGGGCTTTCTACTTCAAAGTGTTGCCCCCTCCTTTTCCATAACATGTAAGTTTTTAAGTGAATTTGAAATCACTTCCACACTCAAGTTTATATTTAGTCCCTCTGTTGATATGATCAATGCCACTAGTACAAGTACAAGTTAGCAGTGTGCACTGAGATGGGTGCTTGAAACGTGCAGGGTATATGGGAAAGATATGTGACAAAGGCCCAGATCTTCCAGTCTTCAGAAAGCCGGAGACTAGATGTACTCCTGAAGATGCGCTACAGCACCCCTCTGAAGTCCCAGTGCACTGACTTCATGGGAATTTCCTGGGAAATTTGAACTTCCAATGGAGAATTCCCCTGCTCCCTGGGACCCTCCGAAAAATTCTCCAGCTCTGAATTAGAATTGGAGACTTCAGACAGTTCTTACTTCAGTACCTACCTGAATAGTTACCCAGGAAATGTAAGACAGAAGAATCCTGGTCTTACTCCTGGGTAACTACAGAAAATCCCCCAATCACACTGATCCCTCCCGCCGCCGACTACACCTCGACTCCCCGACTATCCCCTGATCCCTTGACTCTCTCTTGACCTGACCTGACTCGACACCACCACCCAACTTCCCTGCTGATCCCCTGAGCACCCCCGACCCGATCTGACCCAACCCCCACCACCCAACTCCATCCCTGACACCCCCCCCACAGCCTGACCTGACCCCACCACCCAACACACCCCCCTTCAAAATCCCCTCTACCCGACCTCACCAACCCTTGACCTGACCTGACTAGTCTTCCTATATCAGCTGCTTACCCCCAACCCGCCAGACTCCCCACTGGCCTGCCCCGACCCCTGACCTCACCACCTGACTCCACCCCCCCACCCACCTTAACTCACCACTGAATCGACCTGACCTGTACCCACTGCCCAACAGCCCCCTGACCTGAACTGACTTGCCCTGACCTGACAGGCCCTCCAGATCGACCTGACTACCCTTTGATCCACCTGCCACCCTACCTACCTTCCACACTGCCACCCTATCTGCCACCCCAGCCACCTGACACCACCTTACCCACTTACCTCACCCACCCTAGGCCCTTACCCACCTTACCCACTTACCTTACCCCCCCCCCTACCCTCTTACACACAAAGAAGCTTTGGGACATTTAAACTCCTTACTTACCAGAGTACGACAACTATCGCTGTTAAAAGGAGTCATGGCTTGTTTTCCCCTGACACTTTCGAGGGACTGTACGCTCCACATTTCTGAAGAAGCCGGGATTGGAAGTCCCAGCCGGAAATGCGGAGCTCTGGCTCTGGCTCTGAGACAAGTAGGGGCAGAGTGTAAATCTGATCATTAATTTCTTTCAGTGCCTCAGTTTCACAAGTTACTCAGCAACCAAGGGACTTGTCAAAATGAAGCACTGAAATAAATTAATATTAATAAAGAGGTAGCACTTGAAAAATTAACTGGATTGAAGGTTGGTAAATCCCTGGACCAGATGAGCTACATCCCAGAGTATTGAAGGAGATGACTATAGAGATAGTGGATACGTTGGTGGCTATCTTTAAAAATTCTGTAGATTCTGGAAAGTTTCCTACAGACTGGAAAGTAGCAAATATAACCCCACTATTTAAGAAGGGAGGGATCAAGAGGATGGAGAACTATATGTTGTTAGTTTGACACTAATAGGGAAAATGTTAGAATCTATTAGAAAAGAACTGATAACTGAACAGTTAGAAAGTAATGGTAAAATTGGGCAGAGTCAATATGGACTTTTATTAAAGGGAGTTTTTTGAGCATGTTACTTGGAGCATAGATAAAGGAGAGCCAATGGATGTGGTGTATTTGAATTTTCAGAAAGCTTTTGATAAGGTCCAATGCAGGAGATTAGTGAATAGAATTAGAGCGCATGGAATTGGGCGCAATATATTAGTATGGCTTGAGAATTGGTTAACAGATGGAAGGCAGAGAGTAGGAATAAACGGATCATTCTCTGAATGGCAATCTGTTACTACCGGGTACCATAAGGATCTGTGCTAGGGCCACAGCTGTTCACAATCTATATTAATGATTTGGATGTGGCGACCAAATGTAATACTTCCAAAATACTTCCAAATTTGCTGATGACGCAAAACTAGGTGGGAACGTAAGTTGTGATGAGGCTGTGAGGAGGCTTCAAGCAGACTTGGATAGGATAAGTGAATGGGCAAGAACATGGCGGATGGAATATAATATAAATAAGTGTGAAATTATCCACTTTGGTAGAAAAAACAGAAAGACAGAATATTTCTTAAATGATGAGAGCTTGGGAAGTGTTGGTGTCCAAAGGATCTGGGTGTCCTTGTTTGTGTGTCACTAAAAGCTAGCATGCAGGTGCAACAATCATTTCGGAAGGCAAATGATTGTTTGCCTTCATTGCAAGGGGATTTGAGTACAGAAGTAAAGATGCCTTGCTGCAATTGTATAGAGCCTTGGTGAAACTGTACCTAAAGTATTGTGTACAGTTTTAGTCTCCTTATCTAGGGAAGGATTCTTTTATTCTTAAATACTTTCCATAGGGGGAGTGCAATGGAGGTTCACCTGACTAATCCCTGGTATGGTGGCATTCACTTATGAGGAGAGATTGAGGAAACTTGGCCTGTATTCTTCAGAGTTTCAAAAAAACAAGAGGCGATTTTATTGAAACCTACAAAATTCTTGCAGAGGGTGGATGTGGATTGGATATTTCCCCTTGCTGGTGAGTCTAGAACCAGGGGGCATAATCTCAGAATAAGGGGTAGGTCAATTAAGACTGAGATGAAGAGGAATTTCTTCACTCAGAGGGTGGTGAATCTTTCATTCTCTACCCCAGAGGGCTGTGGAAGCTCAATCACTGAGCATGTTCAAAACAGAAATCGAAAGTTTTCTGGAGACGAATGACATCGAGGGATATGGAGGTAGTGTGGGAAAGTGGCGTTGAGGTAGATGATCAGTCGAGATCTAATTGAATGGCAGAGCAGGCTCGAGGGGCTGAATAGTCTATTCCTGTTCCTATATTCCAATGCCACTCCTCAGAAGATTTGGGCCTATGTTACTTAGACATTCATAAGATGTGCAGTTTGATACAGAGAGATTGTAATTGGGAATTGTTGGAATTCCTTACATTCTGAATAGAAATAATACCAACTGCTAAAGGGACAAAGGTGAATATGAAAATGAAGGAGAAACAGTACGATTATTCAACGTGTATCTCCTTCCATTTGGTAATGGGCCATTTCATGTGAGTGGGAATGGGAAGCAGAGGGTCTCAAGTCAATGACCCCAAAACGGACCTGAAAGTTATGGATGATCCATTTTCATTGCATCTATCTTGCTGTTACCATGATGACTACAGAGTTGTGCATCAAAGGACTGAAGCGTAAGCTCAATATTGAATGACTGTAAATGCCCTTCACTCTCTGGTTAGATCAAAGTGAATAAGAATGGGTTCAGCCCTGCGATTTGACTGCTGAGTCACTTATAACTTAACATCAAAATTTTAGTTTGTTTTGAGGCCAAAAAAATTCCAGTATCTGCCATCTAGATTTAATCACTACCAGTGCAGTAACCAGTGGTTTCATTCCCACAGGTCAGATTTCCATTGCATGACGGGAGAAGTATACTTGCATCCTAGCACACAGGTCACAGCAAATGATCGTCTCCCAGCTAAACAAACTAACCTAGTGTTTGTCGTGGCAAGCTCTAAAAAAGTTGTTATTTTGATCCTACAGTACCCCCAAAAGAATGTGGTAATATGTTTGGTTACTGTGTCACATTTTCCAGAACAAATAATTAATCTTTAGTTTTAGTGCAAGGTAAATCTTAACAGGATACAACAGTAATAATTGCTGTAGATCATGTCTTAAAATGGTCCATTTCTGCCAATTATTCTTCAGTCCACACAACGATAAGAGCTGGAATGTGTTGCAGACGGAATTGTTGAGTGCTACTGATTGTATAATTTTATGCATGTATGTGTGGGCATATATGATGGATTCTCCCAACACTTTGATGGATTGAGTGTTCAGCAAGGGGACACCATCTAGGTTGGTGTCATCTCATTGTGATTGTAAACTAAATCTTGATTGACATATATAACATAAAAGCAGAAACAAGGAAAAATGAGCCAGAACTTATTCTCAGAAGCAAAAGAAACAAGCAGTACAACTCATTTCTTATAAGAAAGGTAAGTAAAAACCACAGTACTTCCAACATCAGGGATTATCCAGTTTAAATCAGAGGAACCATTAATGATTTCATGTGCAATTGTGGTCCAGTGTGCTCACTTTGGATGGAAAGAATCCAGTAGATGGCGGCACAGGCAATGGAGTGGGGCACAATGCTTAATCCAAACTGGGGTATTTTGTTAGAGTTCACAGTGAGGGTAGAGTGCTAAAGGTTTGCAGTTAGTTGATGAAGAATTACCTACACAGTTTTCTTTTACTTGTGAAGACACAGCTGGGAATTCTGCATTCCACTATTAGGTATAGCAGTAAAGATTCAGAAAGTTATATTAAGATCAATCCATGTCTTATCAAACAAGAGTTGAACTTAAAAAGATACAGTCTTAAGTTAATTAATATAGATCTGGTGCATTTGTCACAGCAAAATTAGAAAATGTTTGAAACATTCAATATTGACTGCAGCATTATTATTTGAGAACTTTATGTTGAAAATTGGCTCCATGACAAGAGAATTCATTTATTGTTCTGTTGATTATATTTTTCATGGATTTTTCAATTAACTTGAACAGCCCAACACAATAACTCTCAAATTAAAATTTCAATAATTCTCGCTGTTGGGTGCCAAGAAAGTTATCACAAATAAGGATTTATACTTCTTATTGTTTTCTAATCCATAACAGCGAAATTAGTTTCAAAGCAGAGCCTGCCTAATATTGTAATTGATTAGCTCAACAGAAGTAAAATATTCAACAGCTGCGGCCTTGCATTGTGTAAGCGCAGAACATGTACCACTCTCCTGAAAATGGTAGCAGACCTATCTGCTTAATTTATATTCATATAATTATAGTTCTTATGTATATCATTTATGTGTTCTCCCCGTCTCACCAAAAAAAAAGCAGCATTTAATAAGTGATAATAGGATAAATCCCTTTCATCCAACCAATCTTTATCACCCATACTAGAAAGTAAGGTAGGTTTCTACAGTTTATGTACATCTCCAAAATTAACAGTGCTGTGGCGTGACTGAATAATGGTAAGTATATATTGGGATAAATTGGCAGCTTATTTTTAATCTCCCTCAAATGGATTGTTCCACTGTTGCCAGGCATGTGTATCAATGCAAATGCTTCAGAATTCCAGCTTATTCTTCTTGCCTATTGACATAAGATACTGGGTAGCTATTTTTAAACTGAACTTCACCTCCTGGCACCTCCACATTTCCTTCTGTAAACAAGTTAGAAATGGCTGCCCCTCTACCTGTCTTATTTCTTGTTTCAATGATGCACACAGGCCGTCGATATTGTAGCTGAGCTAACTTTATGGATAACACATTTTCCTAATATGAACACTTATCTCCAATGTCTATCAAGACAGGCTGTAACATGTGCGATCTGACCTTCAACCCTCAGGACAGGTGACCCCATATATAGTACAGAATACTATATAGTGTCTAATACTAGAGTCCACAACCACAGCAGCTGTTATCATGACGCTACCTAGCATCAATTTTTGCAGCACTATTTGTTGGCATTTGATTCTTGAAGGATTTGGGAATGAATCACAAAATATTTGTTTTAACACTGCCAAACTTCATCTCTGCCTCAGCTCATCTGCTGCTGAAACCCACATCCATGCCTTTGTTACTTCTAGACTTGACTATTCCAACACATTCCTGGGTGGTCTCCCACATTCTACCTGCTATAAACTTGAGATCATCTAAACCTCTGCTGCCCATGTCCTTAACTGCATCAAATCCTGTTGATCTATTGCCCCTGTGCTCACACACCCATGTTGGCTCCCTGTCAAACAATATTTTCAATTTTTTTAAACTTAGTAACATCTGCAAAAATTATTTTTCTGGAAGTATTTGCTATAGAATATTTGAAAGCAGCACTGTAAAATATATATGATCACAGATTAATTCCTTCACTATTTTGTTAAATAAGCATAAAAGTGGTTAATAATAGTGTAGTACAGAATCCAAAGTCCTCGGGTAGTGGTCAAAATGTCTTTGATTTGTTTATTATTTTCCTGTTTGGCCAATAGATTCACAAAGCTTGTGGCGTTTCAGGATTGAATTTTCATGATTTATGAAGATCTTACTTTTGAAACTTTCACAAACATAGGATTAGATAAGATCTTCACCACGAAAACAGGCCTTTGGCCCAACTAGTTCCCAACCATGTCCCCACATCTCTCTATTCTCCTCATCCTCGGGTTTGCATTAAACATCCTCCTAAAATGCACCAATGCTGCCTCAGACACAGTATGTGGCACTGAGATCTATACTCTCAGCATTCTGTGTGCAGAATTATAATTAAGTGGCAAAGTTACATAAAAACTCATTATATTATTTTGGCTTTGACAATTTTGTGCTTATTTTTCTTTTAACATCAGTGTTCTGGGTGAAAATTTGTAAAATGTTGCCTTTGGCTGGAGGCAAGTGCATAACTGGGCAAGGAAAAGGAACAATTGCAGAAGCAGAACAGGGGCAGGAATTAATTTTCCTTATTGCAGGGACAGATAAGCTTGAAAAGAACTTTGTCAGTAGTAAAGTGGAAGTTCAAGGGTGAGCAGTTTGCTACCAAGTTGTATTCTGAAGTAAAAATGGCAACAGCCTTGAATTTGCTTGGATTCACAAGGGAATCTGCTTGGAAGTCAGGTATTTGTGATGGTGCCATTTTATATGTTTGGCTTTGTTCAAAAGATACAGACATCACTGTAAAACCAAAACACTTAAAATATCATTCCATCACTGGTGTTGCTGATGAACTTTGCCTTACTTACGTCACATCGTGTATGATTTGCATGTGTCAGTGTCACCTTGCCATAACATGATGGCTAAGTCATTGCTCTACCTATTGGTAAGTGATCAGAAATTTCTACATCCAATGAAAAAGTTAAAATGATACGCATTATCAGGAACAGATAATAATGCATTCTAATATGGTACGAAACTAAGGTATTTGTTTGAACGTACATATTGGGCTCGAGGCTTTCGGGCCAGTTGTTGGGACCCCTACTTCAAGAACAAAATTCTGGCTATTATATAGCTTTGTTTCCTTGGTAAATTAGTCACACATTTTTGCTGTTCATTGAAAATAAAGTATTTTTGCACTGTAACTTCGTTCATTTTGTTCCCAAAAATGCTGTGATCACATCTTTATCTTAAAATATTCACTTGTCAGCAATAGTAATTACAGGCCAGAACGAAGCTGCCAATGTGTGAAATGTAGAACGAGTAAAAGGAAATTGAAGGTAGAGTAAAACATTCATGGCTCAGGTGATATGCATAGTCTGGCCAAGCTTTGCTTCCATGATTCATATCATCTGAAACTCTTAACTATATTATAGTTTGTAATTCTCCCTAATTGGGATGCAGGAGAAAAGGAATTAGGTAACTAGACTCGTAATCCTGACAACCTGAGTCTAAATCCCACAATGACAAATTGAATTTTAATTCAGGCAAAATGAAATCTGAAAATAATCCCACAGCTACTAGTAAAAGTGACATAAAATTAAGATTGTTATTAAATCCCAACTGGTTCACTAATATAATTTAAGGAACTAAATCTACCATCCTTAACAAGAACTGGCCTGTTTTTGGCTCGGGTCTCCCATCAATGTTTTTAACTCTTAATTGACCTTGGAAGTGGCCCAGCAAACCACTCATTCGCGTCAAAACATTAGGAAAAAAGACAAAAATAAAACCAGGCAGACCTGTCAGCTGTGGTCTAGACATTGAACTAGGAACAACAAAGCTGCTTCCAGTCCAAAACAGAAACAGAAATACTTGGAAAAACTCAGCAGGTCTTGCAGCATTGGCGGAGAAGAGTACAGTTGACGTTTCAAGCCCTCATGACCCTTCAGCAGAACTAAGTAAAATTAGGAAAGGGGTGAAATATAAGCTGGTTTAAGTTGGGGGGGGCAGGGTTTGTTGGGACAAGCAGCCAGTGATAGGAGAAGATAACCAAAAGCTGTCAAAGACAAAAGAACAAAGAGGTGTTGAAGGTGGTGATATTATCTAAAGGAATGTGCTAATTAAGAGTATAAGACAGGACATATAAGGTACAGATAGCTCCAGTGGGAGTGGGGGAATACTAAAAGGTAGAAATAAACAATGGCGGAAATACATTTAAAATTAGTGGAAATAGGTGGGAAAAGAAAAAATCTATATAAATTATTGGAAAAAACAAAAAGGAGAGGGAAGAAATGGGAAGGGGGTGGGGATGGAGGAGAGAGTTCAAGACCTAAAATTGTTGAACTCAATATTCAGTCCGGAAGGCTGTAAAGTGCCTAGTCGGAAGATGAGGTGCTGTTCCTCCAGTTGGCGTTGAGCTTCACTGGAACAATGCAGCAAGTCAAGGACAGACATGTGGGCAAGAGAGCAGCGTTGAGCGTTAAAATGGCAAGCGACAGGGAGGTCTGGGTCATTCTTGCAGACAGACCGAAGATGTTCTGCAAAGCGGTCACCCAGTCTGCGTTTGGTCTCTCCAGTATAGAGGAAACCGCATTGGGAGCAATGAATGCAGTAGACTAAGTTGGGGGAAAAGCAAGTGAAATGCTGCTTCACTTGAAAGGAGTGTTTGGGCCCTTGGACGGTGAGGAAAGAGGAAGTGAAGGGGCAGATGTCGCATCTTCTGCGTTTGCATGGGGAGGTGCCGTGGGAGGAGGAGTAGGGGGTGATGGAGGTTCTTGTCCTCACTTCTCACCCCACCAGCCTCCGCATTCAGAGGATTAACCTCCGCCATTTCCGCCAATTCCAGCATAATGCTACCACTAAACACATCTTCCCTTCACCCCCCCCGGCGGCATTCTATAGGGATCATTCCCTCCATGACACCCTGGTCCACTCCTCCATCACCCCCTACTCCTCCTCCTATGGCACTTCCCCATGCAGAAGCAGAAGATGCAATCTCAGCATGGGTCTTGAGGCCTGCCCTTGGTGGATACCTGGTGAGTTGGCATGTTTGGTTTAAGAGTAAAGGGTATTGGGTGGGTTGGGGGCTTGAGTTGACATGAGTTAGCATAAGAGTATAAACATCCATGAGAGTTGAGGAGAGGAGTTTAGGTTGGCATGGAGGGTATGAGCGGCCATGGGGGGGTGCGTGGGGGACATGAAATGGCTTGGGTTGTTTTTGAAGGGGGCATGGGGAGTGTATGAGGAGTTGAGGGGTGTGAGGGGTGATGGCTTAGGGCTGCTTTATGCTTTTATTGTAATAACTTTGATACATTGCCGGTGCACAAAAGCAGGCCTTACGCCCCAGCCCGCTACTGCATCCAGATCCTCCACATTATTTCCCGAGTTGCCCAGTCTGATTCCCAGGGATTCCCACCACCCCGGAATGAAAATCCAACTCCGGGGCCGCTTTCTCCCGGGTTGGGTTTGCAGAGCCGGGAAATGCCCTGACTCTTGGGAGCAAAAATCCAGGCCTTAAACTTATCCTACGGCAGCTAGTGCCATAAAAAAGTGGCATGGCTTATCTTTCTGCCAACGCTACAGCGTTGCAATGGAGCTCTCCGATGGATGGTGCACTTTGCATTTCTGAAGAAGCCAGGCTCGGAAGACCCGAGGAGCACTAATGTGGCATTGAAAAGCTCAAGTGGACTGGCAATCCGATAATAATTGCCACTTTGCAGAAGATCTGGGCCCATATTTTTGTTTAAGTTACTATCCGCAGGTTGACAACTAAGTCTCATTATGCTTTCACCTGTAATCTTGAATTGTTTACTGAACAAAAAATGTATCTACACACTTATTTTGGAGCTGTAGTTGTTGATAACCATTACCAGCACTTTGTCCAGCTTTAGCAATAGATTGTACAGTATATCTGAGAAATGAACATTCTGTTCACATATGCTTTATACCATATTTTTTATATTTAAAAACAAATTAAAAGCCAGTGGATGAGCTATAGAGAACGATGGGAAAAATATGCATTTTTGTAATAATTCACAGTAGTTTTCTTCTCTGGATTCCAAATGGAGTCACTCCTTTCTGTCTTGTATTGTTTTATTCTGCAATACTTCACAATGAAATTTCATGTCTGTAGACAAGGTTTTGAACAGCAATTGATTCATCATCATTGCAAGAAAGAAAAATCTAACCCATAATATTACAGGCAAAATGATTCTGAACATTATTTCAAGCTCGAATGCTCCCCTCAAGCTTCATGGAGTACATAGTTAAGGTATTGTGTGTGCTTCATATTCTGTTCACGTGGTGACGGGTACTTAGTTGGGATGTATTGATCCAAGCCAAATTAAGTATTTGTCAAAATGGCATCTTGGTTTTGGAGCATAATATGCATCAGCCAGGATTGTAATATATTCTGAATATACCATACAAGGGTCAAATTAATTACAGGATTTTAATCATTTTCATTCAAAGTTAGTTTGAATGTTTTTCTTTTCATATTCCTTATTCTTGCCCACACTCCTGGGGTATAGTTCGAAAGATGCAGCAGAACCTCTAGTATTTCAACCAGTCGTGCTCACTCCTTTTGCATGAATGTCAACAACTTACCTAGTTGTAAACTCAATCACAGCTAAATACAACCTAACCCTTGCCTAACCTCCACAAATGCAGACACACCCTTTCAATAAGGTTCATGGGATAATGATCATTACAACACAGAAGGAGGCTATTTGGCCCATTGAGCCTATGATGCTTGGGATTTGTATCCTTTCCCTCCATTTTAACCTAGTTTTTTGAACAGATTCAAAGGACACCCAAAAGAAACTAGCGGGATTGTTCTTTATATGTGTAGGACTGGATTCTGATGACATCACCGGGGCCTGTCTGCTATTTTAACCTTAAACCTGAGCAGGAAATCTGATGTGGTTTCTCACCAGATCAACCTAGCAGCTACAATAGTCAGGACCAGGAAAGGCCATGCAATAAAAGGTAATCTTTTTCTTAGTTATTCTATCTGTGGCACACAAGCCTAGGCCTCCCTTACTCCAGACTTTCCCCCTTCGCTATCATCAGTCCCTCCTGAATCATTGGCCATGCAATTTCCTGACAGCAGCTTCCTCCACTCCTGCTTGATCCTCACCCTGAGATAAAATCAGGGCTGTGTTTCATCAGTGCTATACCAGCAGTGCATTTATCCAATTGCCCAGTTCATGAGCTTTGGTAACTCCAAATTTCTACCACCTGTCTGGCATTAGTTACAATAAATTAATTCCCATTGTTTATTTTAATCAGAAAATTAATCAGGAGGCTGATAACTTATATCCGTCAAAAGTTTTGTTTGGATTATTGTGTCATGCATATTGACTGATGCAAAATTGAGATGAAGTCAGCTTTGATGTAATTTCTCTACTTCAATTTACAATGATAGTATTTTTATATCCACAGTAATTTATATGTAGTTTTACATCAATACCTGCTGCATCTTTATATTTATCAGTTTTAAATCAGCATATTTGATGAATAAATTAGAAATTTTGTGTATTTTATTGATATTTGGAGTTGGACAGAAATTTGAACATATGCATACAATAATGCAGTAACTATAGGAATAAATGAAGTAGAGATATATGTATACCATAAATAATAGCATAATTTAAAACTGTATGATCATTTCATGTTAGAACCACACTCTCAAATTGCTTCCTCTTCCTCTTCCCCATCCCCTTCCACTTCCCTCCATTCCCTCTTCCTCTCTCTACCCACCCCCTCACTTCCTCTCCCTCCCTCCTGCCCTTTGAATCCCTCCCCTCCCTTCCTCCTCCCCCCTCTTCCTTCCCTCCCTTCCTCCCTCTCCCTCCCTCCTCTCCCCCCCTCCCTCTCCCCCCCTCCCCCTCCCTCCTCTCCCCCCTCACCTCTATCCTCTCCCCCCTCCCTCTTCCCCCTCGCTCTCCCCCCTCTCCCTCCCTCTCCCCCCTCTCCCTCCCTCCCTCTCCCTCCCCCCATCCCCCTCCCTCCCTCCCCCCCTCCCTCCCTCCCTCTCCCTCCCCCCCTCCATCTCCCTCTCTCCCTCCCCCCTCCCTCCCATCTCCCTCCCATTTCCCTCCCCCCCTCCCCCCTCCCTCCCCCCCTCCCCCCTCCCTCCCCCCTCCCTCCCCCCTCCATCCCCCCCCTCCCTCCCCCCCCAATCCCCCCCTCCCCTCCTCCCTCCCCCCTCCCCTCCTCCCTCCCCTCTCCCTCTCCCCCCCTCCCCCCCTCCCTCTCCCCCCCTCCCTCCTCCCTCCTCCCTCTCCCCCCCTCCCCCCCTCCCCCTCCCCCTCCCTCCCTCCCCCGCTCCCCCTCCCTCCCTCCCCCCCGCCCCCTCCCTCCCCCTCCCTCCCCCTCCCTCCCCCTCCCTCCTTCTCCCTCCCCCTCCCTCCCTCCCCCTCCCTCCCTCTCCCTCCCCTTCCCTCCCTCTTTCTCCCTCCCCCTCCCTCCCTCTTCTCCCTCCCCCTCCCTCCCTCTTTCTCCCTCCCCCTCCCTCCCTCTTTCTCCCTCCCCCTCCCTCCCTCTTTCTCCCTCCCCCTCCCTCCCTCTTTCTCCCTCCCCCTCCCTCCCTCTTTCTCCCTCCCCCTCCCTCCCTCTTTCTCCCTCCCCCTCCCTCCCTCTTTCTCCCTCCCCCTCCCTCCCTCTTTCTCCCTCCCCCTCCCTCCCTCTTTCTCCCTCCCCCTCCCTCCCTCTTTCTCCCTCCCCCTCCCTCCCTCTTTCTCCCTCCCCCTCCCTCCCTCTTTCTCCCTCCCCCTCCCTCCCCTCCCTCCCTCTTTCTCCCTCCCCCTCCCTCCCTCTTTTCCCTCCCCTCCCTCCCCTCCCTCCCTCTTTCTCCCTCCCTCTTTCTCCCTCCCTCTTTCTCCCTCCCTCTTTCTCCCTCCCTCTTTCTCCCTCCCTCTTTCTCCCTCCCTCTTTCTCCCTCCCTCTTTCTCCCTCCCTCTTTCTCCCTCCCTCTTTCTCCCTCCCCCTCCCTCCCTCTTCTCCCTCCCTCTTTCTCCCTCCCCCTCCCTCCCTCTTCTCCCTCCCCCTCCCTCCCTCTTCTCCCTCCCCCTCCCTCCCTCTTTCTCCCTCCCCCTCCCTCCCTTTCTCCCTCCCCCTCCCTCCCTCCGTTTCTCCCTCCCCCTCCCTCCCTCTTTCTCCCTCCCCCTCCCTCCCTCTTTCTCCCTCCCCCTCCCTCCCTCTTTCTCCCTCCCCCTCCCTCCCTCTTTCTCCCTCCCCCTCCCTCCCTCTTTCTCCCTCCCCCTCCCTCCCTCTTTCTCCCTCCCCCTCCCTCCCTCTTTCTCCCTCCCCCTCCCTCCCTCTTCTCCCTCCCCCTCCCTCCCTCTTTCTCCCTCCCCCTCCCTCCCTCTTTCTCCCTCCCCCTCCCTCCCTCTTTCTCCCTCCCCTCCTCCCCTCCCTCCCTCTTTCTCCCTCCCCCTCCCTCCCTCTTTTCCTCCCCTCCCTCCCCCTCCCTCCCTCTTTCTCCCTCCCCTCCCTCCCTCCCTCTTTCTCCCTCCCCCTCCCTCCCTCCCTCTTTCTCCCTCCCCCCTCCCTCCCTCTTTCTCCCTCCCCCCTCCCTCCCTCTTTCTCCCTCCCCCTCCCTCCCCTCCCTCCCTCCCCCTCCCTCCCTCTTTCTCCCTCCCCCTCCCTCCCTCTTTCTCCCTCCCCCTCCCTCCCTCTTTCTCCCTCCCCCTCCCTCCCTCTTTCTCCCTCCCCCTCCCTCCCTCTTTCTCCCTCCCCCTCCCTCCCTCTTTCTCCCTCCCCCTCCCTCCCTCTTTCTCCCTCCCCCTCCCTCCCTCTTTCTCCCTCCCCCTCCCTCCCTCTTTCTCCCTCCCCCTCCCTCCCTCTTTCTCCCTCCCCCTCCCTCCCTCTTTCTCCCTCCCCCTCCCTCCCTCTTTCTCCCTCCCCCTCCCTCCCTCTTTCTCCCTCCCCCTCCCTCCCTCCTTCTCCCTCCCCCTCCCTCCCTCTTTCTCCCTCCCCCTCCCTCCCTCTTTCTCCCTCCCCCTCCCTCCCTCTTTCTCCCTCCCCCTCCCTCCCTTTCTCCCTCCCCCTCCCTCCCCCTCCCTCCCCCTCCCTCCCCCTCCCTCCCCCTCCCTCCCTTTCTCCCTCCCCCTCCCTCCCCCTCCCTCCCTTTCTCCCTCTCCCTCCCTCCCTTTCTCCCTCCCACTCCCCCCCTCCCTCCCTTTCTCCCTCCCCCTCCCTCCCTCCCTCCCTTTCTCCCTCCCCCTCCCTCCCTCCCTCCCTTTCTCCCTCCCCCTCCCTCCCTCCCTCCCTTTCTCCCTCCCCCTCCCTCCCTCCCTTTCTCCCTCCCCCTCCCTCCCTCCCTCTTCTTCTACCCCCTCCCTCCCTCCCTCTTTCTCCCTCCCCCTCCCTCCCTCCCTCTTTCTCCCTCCCCCTCCCTCCCTCTTTCTCCCTCCCCCTCCCTCCCTCTTCCGCCCTCCCCCTCCCTCCCTCTTTCTCCCTCCCCCTCCCTCCCTCTTTCTCCCTCCCCTCCCTCCCCCTCCTCCCTTCTGCTCCCCTCGCCCCTCCCTCCCTCTTTCTCCCTCCCCTTTCCCTCCCCGCCCTCCCTCGTTCGCCCGTCCCCGCCCTCCCTTCCCTCATTCTCCCTCCCCTCCCCTCCCTCTGTCCGTCTTTCTCCTCCCCCCTCCTCCTCCTTCTTTCTCCTTCCCCTCCCTCCCTCCTCTTTCTCCTCCCCTCCCTCCCTCCCCCTCCCTCCTCCCTCTTCTCTCCCTCCCCCTCCCTCCCTCTTTCTCCCTCCCCCTCCCTCCTCTTTCTCCCTCCCCCCTCCCTCCCTCTTTCTCCCTCCCCCTCCCTCCCTCTTCTCCCTCCCCCTCCCTCCCTCTTTCTCCCTCCCCCTCCCTCCCTCTTCTCCCTCCCCCTCCCTCCCTCTTTCTCCCTCCCCCTCCCTCCCTCTTTCTCCCTCCCCCTCCCTCCCTCTTTCTCCCTCCCCCTCCCTCCCTCCCTTTCTCCCTCCCCCTCCCTCCCTCCCTCCCTTTCTCCCTCCCCCTCCCTCCCTCTTTCTCCCTCCCCCTCCCTCCCTCTTTCTCCCTCCCCCTCCCTCCCTCTTTCTCCCTCCCCCTCCCTCCCTCTTTCTCCCTCCCCCTCCCTCCCTCTTTCTCCCTCCCCCTCCCTCCCTCTTTCTCCCTCCCCCTCCCTCCCTCTTTCTCCCTCCCCCTCCCTCCCTCTTTCTCCCTCCCCCTCCCTCCCTCTTTCTCCCTCCCCCTCCCTCCCTCTTTCTCCCTCCCCCTCCCTCCCTCTTTCTCCCTCCCCCTCCCTCCCTCTTTCTCCCTCCCCCTCCCTCCCTCCCTCTTTCTCCCTCCCCCTCCCCTCCCTCCCACTTTCTCCCTCCCCCTCCCTCCCACTTTCTCCCTCCCCCTCCCTCCCTCTTTCTCCCTCCCCCTCCCTCCCTCTTTCTCCCTCCCCCTCCCTCCCTCTTTCTCCCTCCCCCTCCCTCCCTCTTTCTCCCTCCCCCTCCCTCCCTCTTTCTCCCTCCCCCTCCCTCCCTCTTTCTCCCTCCCCCTCCCTCCCTCTTTCTCCCTCCCCCTCCCTCCCTCTTTCTCCCTCCCCCTCCCTCCCTCTTTCTCCCTCCCTCCCTCCCTCTTCCTCCCTCCCTCTCTCTTCCTCCCTCTTTCTCCCTCCCTCTCTCTTTCTCCCTCCCTCCCTCCCTCCCTCTTTCTACCTCCCTCCCTCCCTCCCTCTTTCTCCCTCCCTCTTTCTCCCTCCCTCCCTCTTTCTCCCGCCCTCCCTCCCTCTTTCTCCCGCCCCCTCCCTCCCTCTTGCTCCCGCCCTCCCTCCCTCTTTCTCCCTCCCCCTCCCTCCCTCCCCCTCCCTCCCCCCTCCCCCTCCCTCCCTCTCTCTCCCTCCCCCTCCCTCCCTCACTCTCTCCCTCCCCCACCCGCCCCCTCCCTCCCTCTCTCTCCCTCCCCCTCCCTCCCCCTCCCTCCCTCTCTCTGCCCCCCCTCCCTCCCTCGTCTATGCCCCCCCTCCTCTCCCTCTCTCTCCTCCCCCCCTCGCTCCCTCTCTCTCCTCCCCCCCTCGCTCCCTCTCTCTCCTCCCCCCCTCGCTCCCTCTCTCTCCCCCCCTCCCCCCTCCTCTCTCTCCCCCTCCTCCGGTCCCTCTCTCTCCTCCCTCCCTCTCTCCCCTCCTCCCTCCCTCTCTCTCCTCCTCCCTCGCTCTCTCTCCTCCTCCCTTCCCTCTCTCTCCCCCCCCCTCCCTCCCTCTCTCTCCCCCCCCCCTCCCTCCATCTCTCTCCCCCTCTCCTCCCTCTCTCTCCCCCACCCTCCCTCTCTCTCCCCCTCCCTCCTCTTTCTCTCCCCCTCCCTCCCTCTTTCTCCCTCCCCCTCCCTCCCTCTTTCTCCCTCCCCCTCCCTCCCCCTCTTTCTCCCTCCCCCTCCCTCCCTCTTCTCCCTCCCCCTCCCTCCCTCTTTCTCCCTCCCCCTCCCTCCCTCTTTCTCCCTCCCCCTCCCTCCCTCTTTCTCCCTCCCCCTCCCTCCCTCTTTCTCCCTCCCCCTCCCTCCCTCTTTCTCCCTCCCCCTCCCTCCCTCTTTCTCCCTCCCCCTCCCTCCCTCTTTCTCCCTCCCCCTCCCTCCCTCTTTCTCCCTCCCCCTCCCTCCCTCTTTCTCCCTCCCCCTCCCTCCCTCTTTCTCCCTCCCCCTCCCTCCCTCTTTCTCCCTCCCCCTCCCTCCCTCTTTCTCCCTCCCCCTCCCTCCCTCTTTCTCCCTCCCCCTCCCTCCCTCTTCTCCCTCCCCCTCCCTCCCTCTTTCTCCCTCCCCCTCCCTCCCTCTTTCTCCCTCCCCCTCCCTCCCTCTTTCTCCCTCCCCCTCCCTCCCTCTTTCTCCCTCCCCCTCCCTCCCTCTTGCTCCCTCCCCCTCCCTCCCTCTTGCTCCCTCCCCCTCGCTCCCTCCCCCTCCCTCCCTCTTGCTCCCTCCCCCTCCCTCCCTCTTGCTCCCTCCCCCTCCCTCCCTCTTGCTCCCTCCCCCTCCCTCCCTCTTGCTCCCTCCCCCTCCCTCCCTCTTGCTCCCTCCCCCTCCCTCCCTCTTGCTCCCTCCCCCTCCCTCCCTCTTGCTCCCTCCCCCTCCCTCCCTCTTGCTCCCTCCCCCTCCCTCCCTCTTGCTCCCTCCCCCTCCCTCCCTCTTGCTCCCTCCCCCTCCCTCCCTCTTGCTCCCTCCCCCTCCCTCCCTCTTGCTCCCTCCCCCTCCCTCCCTCTTGCTCCCTCCCCCTCCCTCCCTCTTGCTCCCTCCCCCTCCCTCCCTCTTGCTCCCTCCCCCTCCCTCCCTCTCTCTCCCTCCCCCCCTCCCCCCTCCCTCCCTCCCTCCCCCCTCCCCCCTCCCTCTCTCTCCCCCTCCCTCCCTCTCTCTCTCTCCCTCCCCCCCCCTCCCCCCTCCCTCCCTCCCCCTCCCCCCCTCTCTCTCTCTCCTTCCCCCCCTCTCTCTCTCTCCCTCCCCCCTCTCTCTCTCTCCCTCCCCCTTCTCTCTCCTTCCCCCCCTCTCTCTCTCGATCCCTCCCCCCCTCTCTCTCTCTCCCTCCCCCCCTCTCTCTCTCTCCCTCCCCCCCTCTCTCTCTCTCCCTCCCCCCCCCCTCTCTCTCTCTCCCTCCCCCTCCCTCCCTCTCTCTCTCTCTCCCTCCCTCCCTCTCTCTCCCCCTCCCTCCCTCTCTCTCCCTCCCCCTCCCTGCCTCTCTCTCCCTCCCCCTCCCTCCCTCTCTCTCCCCCCCCTCCCTCCCTCTCTCCCCCTCCTCCCTCCCTCTCTCCCCCTCCTCCCTCCCTCTCTCCCCCCCTCCCTCCCTCTCTCCCCTCCTCCCTCGCTCTCTCTCCCCCTCCCTCCCTCTCTCTCTCCCCTCCTCCCTCGCTCTCTCCCCTCCTCCCTCGCTCTCTCCCCTCCTCCCTCGCTCTCTCTCCTCCTCCCTCGCTCTCTCTCCTCCTCCCTCGCTCTCTCTCCTCCTCCACCCCTCCCGCTCTCTCTCTCTCTCCCCCCCTCCCGCTCTCTCTCTCTCTCCCCCCCTCCCTCCCTCCCTCTCTGTCCCCCCCTCCCTCCCTCTCTGTCCCTCCCCCCCCTCTTTCTCCCTCCCCCTCCCTCCCTCTTTCTCCCTCCCCCTCCTTCCCTCTCTCTCCCTCCCCCTCCCTCCCTCTCGCTCCCTCCCCCTCCCTCCCTCTCGCTCCCTCCCCCTCCCTCCCTCTTGCTCCCTCCCCCTCCCTCCCTCTTGCTCCCTCCCCTCCCTCCCTCTTGCTCCCTCCCCTCCCTCCCTCTTGCTCCCTCCCCCTCCCTCCCTCTCTCCCCCTCCCCCCTCCCTCCCTCTCTCTATCTCCACCTCCCTCCCTCTCTCTCTCCCCCTCCCTACCTCTCTCTCTCTCCCCCTCCCTCCCTCTCTCTCTCTCCTCCCCCTCCCTCCCTCTCTCTCTCTCCCTCCCCCCCTCTCTCTCTCTCCCTCCCCCCCTCTCTCTCTCTCCCTCCCCCATCTCCCTCTCTCTCTCTCTCCCTCCCCCATCTCCATCCCTCTCTCTCTCTCCCTCCCCCATCTCCATCCCTCTCTCTCTCTCCCTCCCCCATCTCCATCCCTCTCTCTCTCTCCCTCCCCCTCCCTCCCTCTCTCTCTCTCTCCCTCCCTCCCTCTCTCTCCCTCCCCCTCCCTCTCTCTCTCTCTCTCCCTCCCCCTCCCTCCCTCTCTCTCCCTCCCCCTCCCTCCCTCTCTCTCTCCCTCCCCTCCCTCCCTCTCTCTCCCCCTCCCCCCTCTCTCTCTCTCCCTCCCTCCCTCCCTCCCTCTCCTCTCCCCCCCTCCCTCCCTCTCCTCTCCTCTCTCTCCCTCTCCCTCTCCCTCCCCCCATCCCTCCCCCCATCCCTCCCCCCTTCTCCCCTCCCCCCTTCTCCCCCTTCTCCCCCTTCTCCCCCTTCTCCCCTCCCCCCTTCTCCCCTTCTCCCCTTCTCCCCTCCCCCCTTCTCCCCCTTCTCCCCCTTCTCCCCCTTCTCCCCCTTCTCCCCCTTCTCCCCCTTCTCCCTCCCCGCTTCTCCCCCTTCTCCCTCCCCCCTTCTCCTCCCTCTTCCTCTCTCTCTCTCCCTCTCTCTTGCTCTCTCTTGCTCCCTCTCTCCCTCTCCACTCTCTCTCATGCTTTCCCCATCGATCTCTTCTGTTCCATATCCCTCCATCTCCCACAATCTCTCACCCTCCCCCTCTCTCCCTCCCTTCCTCTCTCACAGCCATGGCTTACTTGGTAGCGTACTTGCCTTTGAATCACAAGGTTCCAGGTTCAAGTCCCCCCCCCCTCCCCCCATCCCCCCCTCCTCCCCTCCCCTCCCCGTGCACCCGCCAAACTGTCAACGGCCTATTAAGGCCGTTAGAAAACTAATCAAGATGATTACTGGACCTTGAGGTTGGCGGGCAGACCGGGAGCCCTGGCAGGCTTTGGAAAACACATGAAACCTCACGGGTGGGATGAAGTTTCATGAGGGTATTTAAATTTTTATGAAATGTTTCAATAAAAGTTATGGACATGACCCAGCTATGTATGTTTATCACCTTTATTTGAAGTTTTCCATAGGAACTGAAGCAGCACTTTGCCTCAGGGAGATCCATGCGCTCTTCATGCACATGTGCAAAACAGCACACTCCTGGCTGAGGGAATCTCCACCCGCCTGCCCGGACAGGGAGCTCATAGCGCCTGCTGGTGCATGTCACGTTGGGCAGGCCTTAATTGGCCCGCCCACGTAAAATGGCGGCACCTCCACCCCCCCCCCCCCCCACCCCACCGAAGACTGGGGGCGCCGATGGGAAAGTTGCTCGCCCGCTCCTGCACTTCCCCCCCTCGACGGGAGGAAAATATTGCCCTCTGTCTTTCTCTCCACAGATGCTGTTAAACCTGCTGAGTTTTTCCAACATTATATAAATGCAAGTCTTTTCTTTCTTTCTCCCTCCCTCTCTCTCTTCTCCTCCATCTCTTTCATGGTCTCTTTCCCCCTCCATCAGCCACTGAACCTAAACAACCCAGCCCTTAAAACCAACTCTTTCTTGCCATTTCTTTCTTTCATGTTTCCTTTTTGCATTTTGGAATCTGGAGGTTTGTAAATTGTTTCCAGCACTATTGGTTTTTATGGATAATTGGAACACCAAGATTTATCATTTCATCAGTTTGTAAATATTGCAAAATAATGGGTACATAGATTTGAACTTCATATGTGAGTTCCATGGCATTAATCTACGCACGCAAGAAGTCAAAAGCTTAATGACCAATCCTGATCTAGCCACTCTAAGCTTTACTAGGGCTTAAAAAATTGAGAATTAGAGTGAAATTGGTGAGCCAGATATTTTTAAACTTTCTGTTACGTGGCAAATTACACCTACTTTGAAACCTTTGACTTTCATGAAACAATTATGAAAATTACGTAACAGCACCTAGTAGTTGCGGCTGAGTAGTTAAGGCAAAAGATTAGAAACTCGTGGCTAAGTGGTTAAACCATCTACCTTGTGAATAGACGTTCCTGGGTTCGCTGGCGCTTTCAACTCTTTGACATTTATCTCCACGCTCTTTTTAAAAAAAAAACAGTGCATTGTCCACATAAGGGTATTACTGTCTCCCTGGGCTATTGCTGCCCTGAAACATGTGTGGAATCTAAGATTTACTTTATTTGTTTAGGTCTCCTCTGTTCAAATATTTATCATTTCATTCAATCCCTTCTAAATTTTGGCAGGTTTAAATTGAATCTGTTCAATTTAATGCAACTTAAGTAAAGGGCAAGATAGATGGAGTGTGAAGTTGCAAGACTAAATTGGCTGATTTTGAAACAAAAATATTTTCCAGTGTGATCATTAATGGGATTTGCTGTGTGACTAATCATCCTGATCAGCCTTTTATTGCATAAACTCTACCATGCAGAAGCTAAAACTGAATGCTTCAATAAGTTCTCTTAAGTTTTTTGAAAATTATACTTACTCTCGCATGCCCTCTTTCGTTTAGCACTGGCTATTTAGAAATAGTAATATTAAGAAATATTACTAACTTAATTCACATTGTTAAATGGATTGAAGACTGTGTTGACTTTAAAGTGAACAGAAGCCAAATAACATGATAAAAGTGAAATACTGCAAGTGGATAAACAAGAACAAAATCAGTATATAGCAAATACAAGGGAAAAATAATAATCACAAAGGAAAAGAAACGAATATCAAGAAGAGAGAGATTACAAAGGAGAAATTAATAAAATTGAACAAGAAAGAAATTAATTGGGGAAAAAAGAACAAAGAGTGAAATTATAAATGATCAATTGGCTAGCAACCCATATTTTGACCAGTTGCTTCATGTCTCATATGAATAATTTGTATTGAATTTGCTTTTTGCCTCTTACTGTAATGTAATATGACTGTAGTTTTCAAATTCTTGCAAATCTATCTTGAATTTACTTTTTTTGTGCCAAGATAAAGTATAAAACTTGTACACTGTCAACTCATCACCCATATATAAGCCACCTATGTATGTTTAACAGCTCTGGTCCCATGTCAAAAATATTGCGCCACAGCTGCGACAGGACTATTTGATGACTTTTTGTTATTTGATGCCAATAGGGGGATTATTATAGTATCAACTCTGAAAATTGAACATTTCCCTTAGTGACAAAGCATTTTTAATTGTAATCTTGAGTAATGATAGTCCATGCAGCAATTAATGAGCATAACTTGAGAGAGACTTATGTTTTTACATGTTTCTAAATGTGCTAAAATCCTTTACTCAGGCTCAGGACATTCTGGCACAGTTGCTGGAAGTATTGAAATTGAAATCAATATGACTCATTCTTTGCTGTCCTTCTGGATAGTGGAATATTCTTACTGAATTAAAATGTTCTGTTATTTAAATATATGAGGAATGACTGAACGCTAGATTAAACAATAGATTTATATTATGCATTATATCTGTATTGTGATTAACTTTGAAGCTAATTCTTTAACAGAAGTTGTACACATGATTGAAAATGAAGAGATGTGCACTGGCTCAGTTGAGACTAGTTCAATCTAGTATCTCCATGAAGAACATCCAATTTGAATGAGATGAGAATTTGAACTGTAGAATGTGTAATTGGTGTCCAGCACTCTACTGCTAGAGCTGCAAAACTTTCAGATATAGTCTTTTTAATCCTTTCCCTGACAGATGCACTTGAATTCCATCTCCACCATATCTTGTCCTGTCAGTCTTGAGAGACTTCTCAATCATTTACGTTTTAAAACGAATATAGTGGAGATTTTGGGGGCAGTTTCATTGCTTTCAGTTTTTCCTTCACTGGCAACTGGTGGCACATCAAAGGACGCTCTTGGTTGTTAATGCAAGTTGTTATTCACAGTTGAGGCTTAACAATTGTGACATAGCATGTTCTTAAGTGGTAATCTATAGTTGATTACTGAGAAATTATGCGATCAATCTAGACTAGTTGTTAGCTTTCCCTTTAATGCAATACTGGACAAGTATCCTGAATAGTTTTTAAATATAATTGAGTTTATTTTATTGGATGCACTGCAAATGACCATTGCTGTGCTCAGTGTGCACATTTAGCAGCATTGAGTGACAGTAGTAGATCTTGAGTTCAAGGATACCAGCATTATTTATGAAAAATACTGAAATATAGACAAGATGGGTATATGCTTGAAAGTGAAAAGAATTGCAGGGTTACGGGTAAAAGAGTAAGGTAGTGGGACAAATTGAATAGCTCTTTCAAAGAACTGACATAGATATAATGAGCTGAATAGCTTCCTTCTGTGTGGCATTATTCTACTACTCGCTACTTTGAAGGACATGTGAATGATTCTTTGAAGAAAAGTTGTTTATTAAATGTTTCTCAGTAACTTGGTGAGCTGCTGTCACCAATGATACTGGACAATTTGCACCATAAAAAAAAGTTAAGGTTGATCCAAATTACCTCTGTTTTGATTTTGTGTGGCTTAATATCCAAATGGATTGCCAAAAATTATTTTTGTCCAGTTTTAGGCTGTGTGGCTGCCACTTTAAACCCAGCCACAACACATGAAGAGTAAAAAAAAAACAACTGTAAGAAACACTGTCCTGGCCTAAACAAATATTGTGAAACTTTATTAGTTGCCTCCAAGGTTACAAGTATGAGAGATGAACCAAGTGCTGTAATTCAAATGCAAGAATTGTGATTGATTCTGTTAAGCATTTGACAGGCCGCTGCGTTTGAATTGAGTTTTCAGTCATTTAACCCCAGCAACTGCTTCAGGAATTGTTATGTAAGTTGAATTGTTCAAATCAGAATTAATCTGTTGGTGACCTGCAGAAGAACAGTAATTCAATTCAGAGATAACAAATATCATATTTTTCTTTTGAAGAGCTAGATTGTAAAATCTCTACTGTAAATATATATTGCATTACTGTTATCTGTTTACTTTGGTTTTAGTAAAGCTGTTTGATGTTTAAAGCCATTGGTTGATGTTATGATGCTCTGACAATGTTCCTGAATGGAATAAAAATCCTGCAGAAGCACAAAATATTCTAGTATCTAAAGTAATTGACAAGAACCCATCCAAATCACTAATATTCTTTCGGGAAGGAAATTTACTATCCATTCCTGGTTTGCCCTATATTTGATTCCAGACTCATAGCAATATGGTTGACCCTTAACTGCCTCTGAAGTGACTTGGCAAGCCACTCAGTTGTGTCAATACACTATGAAAATATCTAAAAGACTAAAACCAGATACATGGCTTTGACCGGGACACCGCACACAACAAAGCCACACTCAGCCCAGTGTTGAAAGCCCTCTTCAGACTAACTCCCAAAATTGGGAGAGCTGTCCCACAGGCTAATCAAATAGCAGTCTATGGGGGGAGTTGGTTGGGTTAAAAATCCATCATTGGCAGCTGATGGAATTTATAATCAACTAATTAATAAAATCTAAGTTTAAAGCTAGTCAGTAATGGTGACCACAAAACCATCAATGATTGTCATAAAAACCCACCTGGTTCTCTACTTCCCTTTAGGGAGAGAAATCTGTCACCTCATTATGCATCTTGGCTATACATCCATTACACAGTTGAAACAGCTGAGTCCCAGAGAAGACATTGCTTGATTGACAGCTTTCGCTCTCTGATCTCTTCTGTCAATTTCACAATGTATATTTACATAATATAAAGTGATTTCAAGTGCTTACAGTTTCTGCCAATGATACTTTAAATGATCTAGATGATTAACACTTATATTGACTTGGGGTGAATGGAGTTTTTTTTAAGTAAGTAATAAATAAATGACTTTTTAAAGCGTTTTTACACATGCTATCATCTCTATAGGGTTAATTTGTTCTGTACAATGTATGGTGGGTAAACGTTCGTGGAAGTGCCATAGCTTTGCATAGGGGGCATGAAGTGAAATGGACAGGGCATACAGACTGTGTGGGGGTGCAAGGGGTGAGGGTTAGAGGGCCTTACTTTTTTCATTATGACTGGGACAAAATCCCACAGCACTAAGGCGGGCACGCTAAGCCTGTAAATATTCTGTGTTAGCACAACGAGATCAAGAATACTATAAATTACACTGTGCCTGATCACACTTAAGTTTCTGAACTGCTGTCACAACTACACTGAGTTGAGTTGCCAGCCTGCAAGGATTGGCCTGGAGTCTCCAAGGACTGAAGGTCTTTTTTCAGGACACTGCAGTGTGCAATCCTGGAGATAAATCATCAGAGCATTAAAAAAAATGTTTTGGTCATTTTCTTTGAACATTTCTCTCCCAACTCCTGTTACCCACCTTGAGGGTTAATGTCCAGGCCATTATTTGCATAAACCAGGCAAATTTTCTGTTCATGAATTAACTTAACATTTAATGTCAGAGAGGGCAGCATGATTAAAATGTTAATGGATGCTATTTTATCAGACAAATGCACAATTTCCAATGTGGTCATATGCAAAAATAGTTGGATGAAAAATGTCAGAAAGGAAACCGAACAGTCAGTTTGGGTTTTGCTAGAACTGCTTGGTTTCAGACCTTGATCCATGAATGGATATGAGCCGAATGCCAGAGGACAAGGGCCATTAAAGACCCTTGGTATGAAGGAAGATTTTGACTTAGTATAGCACCAAGAATCCTGAGGACAATTGAGGTCAATGAGGTTCAGTGAGAAAACCATCCAGTGGCTGCAGTTATACCTGCCACGATGGAAAGTGGCCTTGTTTGTTGGAGGTCAATCATCACAACCCCAGAACATTGGCTGCTGGAATTATTCAGTACATTGTCCTCAGCCCAAAACAATCACCATCTCTGTCAAAAGATCAGGAGGATGGCTGCGCACTGATGATTCTGCACTGTTCATCCCCATTCACAACTCTTCCAATAATGAAGCAGTCCGCTCCAGCCGTTACTCAGATCTAGACAATACCTCGACTGACAAGCAGCACAAATCATTTGTGACACACAAGTGTTAGGCAATGACCATTTCCAACATCAGAAGACAAACCACCTTCCCTTGACTTTCAATTATGCCATAACTGCCGAGACCCCCACTAACGAAATTCTCGCTGTCATCAGAAACGTAAGTAGTCCAGCAATATTCACAACTTGTTTCCTAAAGCAGAACAGAACCTGGGATACTCTTTGACATGTAGCTGTCCTGCTGACCCCTCAAAGCCCTTGTCCTACCCACAAGGCTCAAGTCAAACACGTGATGGAATACTCACCTCTTGCCTCACAGGGTTGCCAACTGTGGCTAAATGTATTCCTGGAGGTTTCATCACATGACTTGCACCCACACTCCAGCCATTTGTTGGCCAACCCATCAGTGTGAAGCCCTGTCTTCCTGTGCTAATTGGAAAGTAAAAGACTCACTCCCCAATTGGATGACGCTTGACTGTCAGCCAAACAGCTTTTTCACCCATTTCCAATATTTTTATATCTGGTAAAGAGAAATGTTCAAAGAAAATGACCAAAAAAAATATTTTTTAATGCTCTGATGATTTATCTCCAAGATTGCACACTGCAGTGTCCTTAAAAAAGACCTTCAGTTCTTGGAGACTCCGGGCCAATCATTGCAGGCTGGCAACTCAACTCAGTGCAGGCGTGACAGCAGTTCAGAAACTTAGTGTGATCAGGCACAGTGTAATTTATAGTATTCTTGATCTCGTTGTGCTAACACAGAATATTTACAGAGTCTGCTTCAGTAACATTAACTTTATTAAGAAATATCTTCTAGTGGCTTCATCTTGCCATGAGATCAACAAGAGAAAGCAAGATCCTGTGATTTTACATTACTTGCTGTTATGTTTATTATACTATACTCATTTAGCATATGAAACAGTTAGAAGTAACCCTTATACTACATAATCCACTCATTGACATTACTGCCACCAGATTCAATATCTACCAAGTCCACCAACGGCGCACTGTGCATGAAATATACGCTATCCACTGGAGGCATTGCAAATATATTGGCTTTCTCTGTACTAATTTGCCTTTATCATTCATTGAATAAAAATGCTCTTCTACTGCATTACTTTTCAGGAGTTTACATTTATCTCATTTGGTCCAACTTTTCTTGTTTATCTTAGAAGTGATATTCTCTGTTTATAAATAGCACTTAACGTTTGATATACTGTGATATGCTGTGGGTACTCCCCCATTTACTACATTTTTTCTAGGATATACAGCTCTTACTTCTGAAATGTTTTCTCATAATTCAGCTCCTTTTCCAGGCTTCCTCTGTATACTTTGCAACTCATGTATATCTTATGCAGCATTAGCAGAGTAAATTCACACAATAAATATTCTGTTAATATGAAATAATTCTACTTTAAATTGGCACTGCAGTTATAGTATTAACCCAGCCTAAATCTATAGTAAGGGCTCAGACCGATACTGCAGTGAGCCTCCTAAGAGAAGGCATTCTCACTCAACTTTGCTTCAGAGTCAGTTGCAGTTTTGACAATCAATTTACTAAAAAAAAGTAGCAATGGCATGTAGTCAAAACTGCTTCACACCAGCACTAAATTTTTAGTGTATTGTAGCCTAAGCATTGCATTTTAAAGTTGGAACGCAACTGCTGTAGAGTTACATTCTGCTGCTCTCATACATCTTAGCATTACATTTTTTTGTGTTAATAAACACCCTTGGTAAGTGCATGGCACAGTTAAGGAATTAGCCATGAAAGGAAAAACATTTAATGAGCAATAAGTGTAACCCTATACAGTATGTGTACTAGAGTGAGTCTAGATTGTGTTAATGTGCAATATAATGCTTTCTACAGTGTTTTTTAATAAAGCTAATTCTAAAATAATAAGTGAACAAATTTGTTTTCATCCTTGCTTAAACTGTTATGAGATTTCATAACCTTCAATTTTCAATCATTTCTTTTATATCAAAGCTGAAACACTTTTATTACCATGCTGCAATTAGTATTAGGATTATGCCATTTTCAGAATGATGTTTGAATCAGCCATCTGATTGTTATTTATATTGGTTTACGACCATATTATCTTGCATACAGCTCATTTGGCCTGTTTATATGAAGGCTACATCTTGCACTGAATAGGATTAGTTAAATGAACGTGATATTTGACTATCCCTGGATTTTGTTAATTAATTTTAAATTTCAACAATTCTGTTATCAAGTGTTAACTATTTTGAAAATTCTCAAGATTTTCTTGATATCCATTATTTACATGAAATTGGGTGGTTTGGCTTCTGATTTAGATACAAAGCTGGAGAGAATTATAAAATCAATCATTGTAGCTATATTGGCAATAGCCGACGATTCCATGCTTCCCCAGAGTTTACATATTGCTCTTCCAAAGGTCTTTATTCTTTATTGACTTCTGAAAAAAGCAAGAAGAATAGTCCAATTACTTGGTGATAGATTTAAGTAACTATGAAGCATGTTATCTGTAATGTAGTGTAACTGTTCCAAGTTAACAATGAAGAGATACCAATCACACTAGATTTTGATGAATGCATACTGTGTGCATCCTACAGGTCATAATCTGTATTTTCTCTTTACAGATGCTGGCTCACCTGTTGTATATTCCCAGCATGTTCTGTTTTTAATTTATCTGTTCCTTGCCTCCATTTGCCTCGTTGCCATTTTTTCCAGAAATTTAGTTAAATTGAGGATATATTAATTCTGCCACCTGCCCCAATAATCATGCAACGCACTCAACAGTTATCACTAATTATTATAGTTGCCAATGTCAGGCACATATCATTACTGCAAGTGAAACCATTGGGAAATTGGGCTGTAAAATTAACAACTTACAGGAAAATGCAGCCTTTAGAGTTCACACCTCGAATTCCAACTCTTGATATCCCAAAAAAATCATCTTGCTTTCTAAAATTCCCTTGAAACATGCTGTGATATCTCTAGCTATGGTAAACCCTTGGATTAGAAGTCCAATTTTTGGGTTGTTTTGCAGCTTCAGAATGTTAGGCAGATGTAGCAATGATCTAGATTTTTTAAGACATTCTGTCTTGCCCACTAGAGATATGGGATATGAAACAGTGCATCACTCATGTTTTGTGACTGGAAAGAAGTATCCAGTGGGGTCCCCAGGTGTTGGTAGTAGAACCATTATTGTTACATATGAATGAGCTGGGACTTTGATATAGTAAGTAGGATTTAGCATTCTGCAGATGATACAAAATTTGACAACATGGCAAATAGTAAGGAGGATAGGAGCGGACTTTGGGAGAACCACAGATGGGCTGGTGAAATGGGAACCCAGATGGCAAGTGCAATTTCATGTGTATAGGTGGAAAGTGGGTTGTTGGTTCAGTTGGCTGGATGGATAGTGTGTGATTCAGAATAACACTAACAGCACGGGGTTTGATGCCCGTTCTGGCTGAGGTAGACTGAGGTCTGCCTTCTGGCCATGCCCTGTGGTAAAATCACAATATAAACTGTGGTTTGGTGATCTTTGAATACTCAAGGATGCAACCTAGAGAAGGAAAAAAAGATAAGTATAAAATTATGCTCTTTTGAAGGAACAACATGGAGAGGGTGTATAATTTATATGGTACTCTCTTGAAGGGGGTGCAAAAGCAGAGGAAATTAGAGGTGCATGTTCACAAATCTTTGAAGGTAGCAAAGAAAGTTGATAGTGTGGTTAACAAAGCATATGGGATACTTTGTTTTGCAACTAGAGGCATTGAATACAATGACAAGGAAGTCATGCTGAACGTTTACAAATCACTGGTAAGGCCTCAACTGAAGCAATGTGTACAATTCTATTCACCACACTTTAGCAGAGAAAGTTCGGGGGAGTACTAATAGAGGCATTCAAAATGATGAGGTTATGATGCAGGCCATAGTTGGGCCTTCTATGGACAGAGCGGTATGAGGTCGCCCTGCAAAGTCATCTACAATTTCCTCCACTGAAAGTCAGCAACCTTCTATCAGGCATGTTGCAGTCACTGGGGTAGCATTGCGTAGGAACACTGGGACAGGCCAAAGGCACATGGAAGACGGGCACTAAGGGAACACACAAGGGTGATTAGTTGACCTTTGGAATTTTGAATGGTTTGTTTTTTTTTATTCATTTGCAGGATGTGGACTTTGCTGGCTGGGCCAGCATTTATTGCCCATCCCTAGTTGCCTTGAGAAGGCGGTGGTGAGCTGCCTCTTGAACCGCTGCAGTCCATGTGGGGTAGGTACACCCACGGTGTTGTTAGGTCAGGAGTTCCAGGATTTTGACCAGCAACAGTGAAGGAACAGCAATATATTTCCAAGTCAGAATGGTGAGTGACTTGCAGGGAAACTTCCAGGTGGCAGTGTTACCATCTATCTGCTGCCCATGTCCTTCGAGATGGTTGTGGTCGTGGGTTTGGAAGGTCCTGTCCAAGGACCCTTGATGAATTCCTGCAGTGCATCTTGTAGATGGTACACACTGCTGCTACTGTGCGTCAGTGGTGGAGGAAATGAATGTTTATGGATGTGGTGCCAATCAAGTGGGCTGCTTTGTCCTGGACGGTGTCTAGCTTCTTGAGTGTTGTGGGAGCTGCACCAGGCAAGCGGGGCGTAATCCATTACACTCCTGACTAGTGCCATGTAGATGGTAGACAGGCTTTGGGAAGTTACTCGTTGCAGGAATCCAAGCCTCTGATCTGCTCTTGTATTTATATGGCTAGTCCAGTTCAGTTTCTGGTTAATGGTAACCCCCCAGGATGTTGATAGTGGGCGATCCAGTGATGGTAATGCCATTGAACATCAAGGGGCGGTGGTTAGATTCTCTCTTGTTGGAGATGGGCACTGTCTGGCACTTGTGTGGTGTGAATGTTACTTGCCACCTGTCAGCCTGGATATTGTCCAGGTCTTGCTGCATTTGGACATGGACTGCTTCAGTATCTGAGGAGTCATGAATGGTGCTGAACATTGTGCAATCATCAGTGAACATCCCCAGCTCTGACCTTATGATGGAAGGAAGGTCATTGATGAAGCAGCTGAAGATAGTTGGGCCGAGGACACTACCCTGAGGAACTCCTGTGGTGATGTCCCGGAACTGAGATGACTGACCTCCAACAACCACAACTATCTTCCTTTTTGCTAGGTATGAATCCAACCAGCAGAGAGTTTTCCCCCTGATTTCCATTAACTCCAGTTTTGCTAGAGCTCCTTGATGCCACACTCGGCCAAGTACAGCCTTGATGTCAGGGGCAGTCACTCTCACTTCACCTCATCACATTGATAATATTGGTTTGGAATGTTTGTCTTGTGGTGGCTTTCATTCCAGCATGTGGCCAGGAGGACTCTGTGATAGTCATTATGGTCAGTATCTGAGGGTAAATAAGGATTATGACTGTTGATGAATGAGGAATTAGGGTCGCAGTTACTGGAATCGCAGTCAGATGAGCCGATCATGGATAGCCCAGATGGAAAGGGGTTGTGTTGTTCACCTCCTTCTTTCCTCTTCCTCCTCCTCTTCCTCATCATCATCCTTGTCCTCATCCTCTTTCTCAGCTGTTCTTCATATACCTGGTGGCAAGAGCTGTGTCCTCATGTTGGCATTGCCTGTGGAGAATAGAGCAGATCACAAATAATTGCGGCATGTGCTCTGGAGGGTACTGCAAGGCTCCTCTGGTGCACTTCAGGCAGTGTTGTTTAAGCACCCCAATGGTTTGTTTGATGATGCTTCAGCATAGATGACGTGGCAGCATACATCCTATTATATGTATACTGCCAACATGTACATAGATTTTGTACCGGAGACTTCAACCACATGATCAGTGAAAAGCCTTTGTAACTCAGTAGTGCCCTTTAGTTTTTTAGTGGTGGCTCAAATACAGATGACATACTTGACTCCATCAGAATAAAGGGCACTGAACTGCATGATTCATTGCTTATGATCGCACTCCAGCTGACGTTGAGGGAGTAGAATCACTGCGGTTGCAGTACATCTCTCAATTGACATGTGATGCCCACTGAGCAATGTGTGGGCTATGGAGAAGCTATGGAGAAGCCTGCTATCCTGGAAAAGCCTCATGCTTCCTACACTTCACCTACTTCTGGTTGGAAAGAGAATGTAATATATTCCCCCCTTTTTGGATACACAACATCCACAACCTCTCTTTTACAACTGCACAGTGGACTGAGATGTTGGAGATGTTGCCTGCTAAAGTTTGATGGATCCCGATACAAAGGAGTGCAAAGCCACAGTCACCTTTACAGCCACGGCAATGCTGTCCTTGCCCTTCTGTAAGGCTGCAGATCTGCCCGCAGGTGGCAGATTAAACACCTCTTTAGTGAAATGGAGAGGTCCCACATACACACCGGCCTGAATTTTTCCCGTGTTGGGCGGGCTTGGCAGGGGCGGTTGCGGAGCTGACCGCTGCCCACAATCGGCTCCGCACCACCATTTTACACAGGCGAGCCAATTAATGCCCGCCCAGCGTAATACACGGGTAGTAGAAGCACTACCTGTGCAGGCAGGGGGAGAGTTGGGTCTAGTGCTCTTTCGCACGCATCTCCCTGAGGCACGGAGCTGCCTCGGAGGTTGAAGCACTTTTTAAATAAATAAATGCAATAAAAATTTAATGAAACATGTCCCATCTCATGTGACTGTGTCACATGAGATGGGACATGTTTTTATTTTTCAGAAGTTTTTATTTAATTCGTAAAAGCTTTAGGAAACCTCATCCTGCTTGTGGATGAGGGTTCCTTAAAAAAACGTAAAGGCCGCTTGGCCTTTTCGCCTGCCCGCCAACCGTAAGATTGGATGGGCAGTGTGAAATTCAGGTTAATTACCTGGTTAATGGCTTAATAGGCCTATCAATTATCGGTGGCGCACAGCTGACTCTGGCACACGACCGCTGAATGAAATATCGCGAGAGAGCGCGATGATGTTGGGACGCACACCCGACTTCATTGTACATCATTTTACATTCTGACATGTCGGCCCTCCCCCACACGCCGAATGTAAAATCTTGGCCACTGTTCCGCGCTGAGGTTGAGATAGGAGAATTTCTCCCTGAAGTCTCTGAATGGATATGGCTGCCTCCTTTTCCCTCTTCAAGCAACTTGTCATCCTCTGAGTCGCCTCTGCTCATTCTCCTTATCAGGCTGCAAGCCACAAGGGATAGAAACTACAGCACCCCTGAATTGAAGCATGTGATTCAAAACCCTTGGAAGTCAGAACATAGGACTTCACCATGTGCCACCAGCTTTCAGTCACAATACAAACCTCCAAACACTTCTACTAGTTCAGCATCAGGCAGCGGAATTCAATCAGCAAATAACCCGAGGGAGGATAATATGATCTCTTTAAATAGCACTGATCTTGGGGGTGGGGGAGGGGTGTCTGTCTTAACTTTGTATTGCTGAAATTGAGTGGGTTAGCTGGAGTGTTGAGGTAAAAAAAAATGGCACTGCTGGAGTCAAATCAGTGTTACAAGCTGACTGATGTCATGTTCTGTCTACTTTGCATACTTCTGGCACCTGTCCCAATGCCCATTCTAACGACTGACCAAAATTATGTCTGGTGCAGCTGACACCAAAAGTATGCACATGTGGTGTGAGCACCATTTTGAACTGGAAATGGCACCCATTGTGTCAAAAAGATGAGCACCATATATGTAGCTGAATTTTGTGGCCTCTGATTCAATGAGTTAGTGAGCCAATGTTTCAAGTCCAACCCGATACTGCTTGTATTTTCAATCGTTGTGATACATTTGGGATGAAAGGCAACAGAACATTCTGAAAGAAAATGTGCTGAATTTCTTTTAAAGAAAAACAAGCAGGTCACCTCCACTGAAAGTATTTGCAATAAATCAGTCTAACATATTTTGACGAATAACTTCGAATCATTGAGGTAATAAATCACCTCCTACTCTAAATATTGAGAATGTATATCATTAATCAGAAATGTTGCTCTGAATTCAAAGAGGAGTGATATAATGGATAAACTTCCTGGAGAAGATATATTGTCGGAATTTTTAAAAAGTTGGTTCCAGCTACACAGTAGAAACTGCTTATCGTTTTTCTCTGCTAAGAAAGATTTCTTCTGTCTTTAGCCTGGAGGAGAACATGTTCCTTCTAATGTCCATTCTGGCTGGCCAATTCCAATCTCATATATTTCTTTCAACTGTTATGTGAATTACTCACTCTTGTCCCCTTGAAAGAAGATGCACTATTAATACAACCATCACTAGCTATCACCGTCAATGTTACTACGACATTTTTTAAAGTACACATTGTAGAATGTTACTGTCTACATGCTGACATTTACAGGTATGATGAGCAATAATTATAGAATTTTGTGATTAGTTCATCTTCACGCTGTTTTAATGATCGATATTTTACTTGCTTTCAGTCTCCAGTACTATTCTTCATTTGATGCATTTTTCTGTGGTCACAACATCTAGAATATGATAAGACTTTGAATGTGACATATTTCTAGTATGTGTTGCATGATAAGCAGCCAGCGAGCTCCTATATTTAAGAATTTCACATTTTAATTTAAGTTCGGAAAATACCCTTTAAACATATTTGGTGTTTGATTTGATGCCTATTGTTTTGCCAGCTTTCAGAATACACACAGTTCCATTAACAGTGTTCTGCAAATGCAACCATTAAATACCTGAATAAGGTTTCTGTCCGGATCTAAACAGTCCATTCATGCTATCTATGCTGCTCCATGATTTGCAGACAGGGAAATTATAGATGTTCAAGATTCGAAGTTTCAATAATGTGCATAGACAATGCATGAATATAACCTTTAGAATTTGTATAAATAAAATATACCTTTTGCAAAGGCATGTTGTGGGTGCGAAGAGGATGAGGAGGCTAATGGCTGCTAGTCATGTTTTATCATTGCAGGGCCTTAAATGAATCGCAAGAGCAGATACTGCGTAAAATGTTCCAAAACGTCTAAAATACAATTCCTTCCATTGAAGTTATGTGACAACCCCACTTCACAACTGCATTCCCCCCCACCCCATACCTCAAAAAACATATAATTCAAAGTGAACAAATTAAAGAATAGAGGAATATTTTAGCATTTTCAGAAATGTACTGCAACCACAGTGGTTCCACTCCCTCAATGTCAGCTGGCATGTGACAATTGGCAATGAATCATGCAGCTCAATGCCTCTAGTTCAGAGGGAGTCAACTATGCCATCTGTATGGACCTGGGCGAGTTGAAAGTCTACCCTATTGAGTCTGAAATGCCGACCATGTTTATGAAAATACATTGCATTGAATGGAAATGGAAATCTAGCAATTTCTATAATGGACTACCATTACCCCATCTGTTTTTTTCTTTATATTCCCGGACAAGAATCAGTGTAATTCTCAACACTGCTATGTGAATCTGCGCCGATGTACAACTGTAACCCAGTTACAATCAGTACCTGCAGAAGTTACCCCAGTGAGAACGTGTGCCTGGAGAATTTTATCCCACTGAGAATCAGTGCCTGTAGAATTGTACCCTTTTGAGCCTTAATGCATGTGGGACTGTACCCCAGTGAGAGTCAGTGCTGATAGAGATCAGAACTCTACTATATGCTGTGGATAGAAATCCTCTATCTTGTGATAGAATCAGAGCAGGATGGCTTCATAAACTGTCGGGAGAGGTGGAGAATCAGAAGAGTTTCTTTGTGAACTGGTGACTAAGGAGAATCTGGAGTACTTCCATGAAATGGAAATTGAACACAAACTACTAATAAAATGGAGGTGGACAGGAAAGTTGTGGCCGTGATGTATTTCCAGGAGGCTTTTTTTATAATCTGCCCATATCTGCTGGTGGGATCCGCCAATCAATATCCACCCATGTGTAATTGCATGTCTCCCGTACCCACCTTTTTAAATTTTAAGTGTAATTGCATGTGCGCAAACTCCTGACACACAAGCAGATGTGGCACTTCTGGTCCTGCTGTCATTCCTCTTCTTAAATTCCGCTCCCTGCTTTTCATTGTATTCTGAGGGATTAGTGTAGAGATCCTTTTGCCTCTGCTGTTTGCTTGTTATCTCAGAACTAGGCTTTTCTGGTTGAAGCTCTTTAGCACTTTAGTATCTCTGTTACTCTCTGATCGGCTATGTCCTTGTCAGCTTCTGCACCTCTCTCTCTCTCTCTCTCTGCTGCTTCACATGCTCTTGTTGCCTCAGCCTACCCCACACCTGTGGTCCTGTTTACTCATGGATGCAGAATCTCTCTGCCCCACCCTCACCTAAACCAACACCACAATATGGTTGCATCTCAGTTTCCCTTTCCTACCCTGCCTTTGTTTTCTTTCTCTTTGGCTCCTGTTTGCTGCAGTAAGCTTTTGTCTTCCAAAACTTACTCCTGCCCTTTATTAATTACTATTCTTCCTGAAGCACTCTACAGCACTCCTTAGTCATTCTCTTTCCCTTCCAAACTTTCTGAGTACTTCGTTACCCTTTAGTCAGTTCTATCATGTGTAAACCCTCTGATCCTCCAATAATTACTCCTTTCCCATTATCCTTTCCAAATACTCTCCTGTCATTCTTAGTTCCTCTCTCTGGCCTCCAGTGCTGCTCTTTGTTTATTGCTGCCTTAGTTCTTCCTATTAAACCAGTCATAGTTCCATCCTGGTCCATCTTTAAAAACCTCCTTAAATCCATCACTTTGACCAAGCTTTGATCAGCCTTCCTAGAATCTCCATGGCACCTGCTTCCTTGCAGTTATTCACAAAGCATCCATGGAGCATTTCTTTCCTTTAAAATCACAAATGTAAGATGTTGTAGTCTTTCTTTACTTACTTTTTCTATGGCTGGAATTTTACGGCCCCGTCACGGCAGGTAGGGGGCCGTAAAATGCGGCGAGCTATTCTGAATTCCATTGACTCCAACAGGATCATAAAGTGCCGCTGTCGTAAAATTCCGCCCTATATGCCTTTCACCCCCTCAGTCTTCTTGCATGATGTGTGCCCTCTCCCTGCTCCTGTTTTTTAACGTGCTGTTTCCTACACAAGGTACATTACCTCCTCTCAGCCCATTTGGTGCCTGCTGGCTTTCTTTTTTTTTAAACACAGAGCACAGCTGCTTCTACAGACTTCTGACCATGCTCCAGTGCGTTTATGGCCGTCCCTTCAGGCCATACCAACCACCTGTTTTGACAGAACAATGTAAATTATATCATTTTCACCAAAAACACAGCTATTTGGCTGTAACTTCTTTGTGACTTCAGATTACTATAACTCTTTATTAAAGCTTCTCTTTTCCCAGTTAAGGTATTTAAAATTCACTAATTGCAGGATAAAAGGTTCTTTGTAACAGTTGAATAAGTTAGTGCTCAGATTCACTCAGAATTACATCGAATATACAGCACAGAAACTGACCATTTGGCTCTCAAATTTATTCCTGCATTTATGTTCCGCTTGAGCCTCCTCCCATTTTCCCTCAGCCCACTGTATCAATATAACCCTCTACTCCCCTCTCCCTCATTTGCTCATTTAGCCTCGCCTTTAATGCATCGATACTATTTGCATCAACTACTCCCTGTACTAATGAGTTTCACATTCTTACCACACTCTGGGAAGCAAGCTTCTTCTAAATTCCCTGTTTGATTCTTTGGTGACTGTCTTATGTTGATGGCTACTATTTTTGCACTTCATCACGTGGAAACATTCTATCTGTAATCTATATGATCAAAATCTTTCATAATTATGAAGTACTCTATTAGATCACCACTCAGCCTTCTGCTTTCAAGAGAAAAGAAACTCAGCCTGTTGATCCCATTCCGATAGGTATGCTGAGAAGCCAGTATTTTCTGTCAAAATAATGGTTTTTCGGCAGTAAAGTTGCAAATGATATTTTATAAAAACTCACAAGACGTCCCAAAGCAGGTTCTCTGTCTATTGCACTGTTTCCCCTGTGATTAGGCCCTAATAAATATTAATCGGTACTTGATGTATCTGAATATTTGATTTGAATTGGGGTAAATTGCATCAATTAATAATTAGTACAATTCAGTTTGTTTCTACCTTTTGCCTTAAGCATTAAAGAACTGCATTATTTGTGAGCGATTGCGAGTGGTTAAAAAAAATCTTTATTCATCTGCTGATATCAGCAAACCTGTATTAATTAGCTGAGAGCATGAATTTAGATTTCTAAATCTGTCTCAAATTGTTTTAGTGGGTGAAAGCTACTGTGTGAAAATGATAGTCGTATTGACATGGTGAAACGGAATAGCATTAGAGGAATAGTACATTGCATTCAGTCCTCAAATAACTTCACAAAGCCACACTGACCCTTTTAAAAAGACTTGCATTGAATGGCTTTGAAAACAGATTTAACACTTCATTACTGCAGCAGCAGCTAGCAAACTCTTAAATGTTCAAAGTTATGCTTGTATAATTTTTGCTGCTTTTGATCGCAATAATTTGATTCCTAGCCATCTCTTCCTTTATTTCTTCCTTTGGATACAATCCTGCCTACAGATGGATTTGGACATTCGGCCTTCAGGGTTGATTTTTCTGATAATGGTGGCTGCATGTGGGATTATTAAAGATTCACTTCCCTGCTTCTAACATGCATTGTTTCTCTGATTTGGTGTTCACTTTTAGTTTTTTTGGGTTTCACTGAATTCATGTTATTTTTAAGTTTTATTTGAAGAACATAATATTCAGTGAGATCATGCATGATCTCTCACTTCAACTCCACTTTCCTGCTCATTCCCATATCCCTTGAATCTCAGAGTCCAAAATATTATTGATCTCAGCCTCGTATATACTCACCAACTGAGCATCCATGAAGTACAGAAATCTAAAGGTTCATAACCCTTTGAGTAAAGAAATTTCTCTCATCTCAATCCTAAGTGACCGTCTCCTTATCCTGAAACTATGACCCCAAGTTTTGGACTCTCCAGCCAGGGAAACTAGCTACTCAACGTAGCGAGACAAGCACAATCAGGATTTTAAATGTTCCCTTGCCTGCCCTACTGGGAATTTCAGAAACCCACATGAGTACAAAGAGAGGACACAGTTCCTGAACAAATTAGTGTCTCTGGAGAGCATGGGATTTAAAAGTTTATATTTAGTCTGATTTGATCAGAATTAAACCTGAAAACTGGGAACCCTACTTGCAGACAGTGCTCTACTTGTGCTCACATTAATATAGGTGGATAACCAATGCAGTTTGTGTGCTATAGGTACACCTACAATTCTTTTTTCTGTAGTGGTTGAATACAACTGAGTAGCTTGTTTAACCATTTCAGAAGCCATTAGAATGTGAGCCTGGAATCAGCTGTAGCCCAGACCAGTAAGGATGACAGATTTTTTCACCTGAAGGGCATTAGTGAACAAGGTGGGTCTTATTATCATTAATTAGCATTTTACTCTAGATTTAGTAATTGAATTTAAATTCTTAAACTGCAGTGGATTTGAACTCATGTCGCTAGAAGACTAATCTAGCATTTGGATTTTTAGTCCAGTAACAGTGCCACTATACTGCCACCCCCCAGCTTCCAACAATCAGCAATTCAGTTGCCTTTAAAAAACAGCCTCTAGTACACTTCGGGATACAAACTAGAAAGGAAAAATCAGCCAGTTGTTTTACAATATTTCAAATATCACCCAGAAACTTATGACCAAGATACAGGTTTGACAAATACTCAACGACATGATTTTGGGAAGATTGCAATGGAAACCTATCACCTATTACACACCAGGTTGTGTTGTAAGTGAAAAGCAACCCTATTTGCAAAAAATGATATCAGATTGTGAGTAAATTTCCATAATATTGTGGAAGGCATGTCTCAGGATTGTAAAACTACTTGAAAAAAAGTTAAGATTCTTTTGTATTACTGCTGTGGAACATTGTATCCAATAAACTGAGGGTTGATATGATCTGCATATTGGAATGTTACTTATCATTAGTGGATCTGAGCTCAGAATAGCTGCCCTTTGTACTTAGGATACTTGAATTTTTTGTACAAGGCAGGCTATATATTTTCACCTTTATTGTTGTCTCTGAGATAGTATTTAAAACAACTTACATAGTATCAGTGTCTGCCTCCTGATATCAATTTTTAGAACATTGTTATGGATCTCAGATTCACAGACCAATAGCATCATCCACTTTTAATGCTTCTTCGACAATTCACTAATTATATTTAAGCCATAACAATTTAGAATTATCCTTCCCTGTGATGTATCCATTATAATTCCAAAATATAGTTTTCCATCTCTTGATTCATGATCACTTTTGCATAAAGTCACACCTAACTACATCAATGTTGATACCAGAACAAAGGAAGCATAATAAAAATATGTAAGACTGCTGCTTTGCATATTTGTTCAAAGTGACTCGAGCTTAAATTGATCTTGGACTGAGTTCCAACCCAACAGATGTTAATAACCGTCTGGTACCTCACTTCAAGTGACCATTTTTAATGTGCAAGTCCAGTGAGTGTAGGCAGGCAATTCCCCTATGGACAGCATTCCTGTCAAGCCCAATGCTGCTCATATCTGATGCCCACACCTGTACACTTACCACCAGGAATCATTTGAAAGTGATCAAAATCAAAAGCCCTGTTTGGATTGTTCCCCCTTTCCTAAAACATTAGGAAGGTAGAAATAGGAATAGACTATTCAGATCTTTGATCCTGCTCTGCCATTCAATACAATCATAGCTGATGTGTACCTCAACTCTAATTACCATCCTTAGCTCGTTGTCATCCTTTCCCAACAAAAAATTATCAATCCCAGTTTCGAAAGCTCCTATTGTCTCAGAATCCAGAGATTTTATTCTGAGGGAAGAAATACCAGATTTTTACTACTCTCTGCCTGTAAAACTACTTCCAGATTTTCCTTCTAAATGGCCTTGCTCTAATTTTAAGATTATGTACCTGCATTCGCGATTCCACCACCAGAGGAAAGAATTTCTCTGTATCTGCCCTATTGAATCCTTTTAATATTTTAGAACTCTTAATCAGACCACCTCTCAATCTTCTATACTGAAGGGAATACAAGACAGGTTTGTGTAGCCTATCCCCATGATTTAACCTTCTAAGCCCCAATATCATCTTGGTCAATCTGTGCTGTATCCTCACAAAGGACAATGTATCATTTCTGAGGTACATTGCCCAAAGCTGAATGCAGTACTCCAGCAGGGGTCTCACCAAACTCTATACAACTGATGCATAACTTCATCCCCTTTGTGACCCAGTCTCCTTGAGATTAAGGCCAGCATTCCATTAGATTTTTTGATTTATTTTATACCTGTGCTTTAAATGATTCATATATTTAGGCTCCCAAATCTGTGCCTCACTTCTGCCACTGTTGAGATCACTGACCACTGATTGAGCTTAACAGCATCCATGCGGTAGTGCATTTAAGAGGATGAGATTTGGTTCTGTGTGTATCTTTAATATGCGCACAGATGCAGTGTCAAGTCTGGCTTTAATTTTACTGTCTGCAATGCTATGTTGAAAACTCATCTCCACGTGGTTCAGAAACTGATCTTTTGCCCAATGATGCTCCTTTCTTGAGCAGAAATCCTAATTCGCCCTTTTTGCCTGCTGTGCTCATGAGTTTTCAGGCCTTTACCTAACTAATGTGGAAGCTGAAATAACACAAGTCCAATGGGGCCTCACAGTATTAAAAACAGAAGCCTTTATTTTTCATTCCCCTTATGTTTTTTGAGTAATAGTATTTTGTCAGACCAACAACTTTTAACACTTTTGGGTGATGAGATAGAAATCATGCTTTGTTTCTCAGAAAATGGAAGTATTGCAAAAGTTAAAATATTTGGAGGTGCTATGTAGAATCACGGCATTCAGTTCAAATTTCAACCTTTGTTAGGTCTGTGTAGCATTGATAGCATTGCATTAAATGCCAGTAGTTGAGTCTGCCTTCTCATTCCAACATCTGTTCAAATGATTCTAATACGGTATTGAGCGAGGGAATAAAGCCTAATCCTATTTTAGTCAATAACAAATCTAGTGCAGACATTCAGTTATAATTAAAATGAAAATAGCTTTCCATAAGCTTTGTACCTTTCTTTGGTGGCAGTGACTTCAATTTTTTTTGTATACCAAACAAAACAGAAGCAAAATTAAGCCAAAAAGAATTTTTTTAAATTTCTGTATTATATACCTAAATCCATAAAATAACAACTAATTCTTATGATACATTCATCACGTTATAAGGACTATTTTTCTTTACCTGTTGAACAATTTGACCTGCATGCTTTGTATCAGTGTAGGTGAGTTTGTATTCTGAAATACCCCAGAACCCAAGGATGCAATTTTGTCCAGATTCTTTTCCCCAATTTTTTTGTGCTCATCAAAGTGAGTGTTATTTGGGCTGGAGAATGGAATTCCTCCTATTTCAGAAACCGAGGTTAGTTATACACAACCAGATGCCTTTATAAGCTCCATCTATTCTATCCTAACATTGTACCTCAACCCATCATCCCTGAAGAGCGACCTCTGCTGCACCAGTATGATGTATATTCAATCTCACGCCCTCATTCTCCTGTCATATTCTCTAAGTTGAAAAAAAAGTTTAAACCAAGACCTGAAACATCTTATCAAAAAACAAATGAGTTTGTGACATTGGAAAAGAAAGATTTGCATTTATATAGCACCTTTCAAAACTACTAAATCACTTTACAGCCAGTGGCCGGGATTTTCTGGCCCCGTTGTGGGCGGGACCTCCTGCGGGCAAAGCGACCCCCCAGCCAGAAGTCCATTGGCTTGTGGCAGGACCAGAAGATCCCAGTGGCGGGCAGCTGCAGAAAATTCTGCCCAATAAGTTTCTTTTGTAGTGTAGTCGCTGTTGTAACACCGGAAACATGGCAGCCAATTTGCAAGCAGCAAACTCCCAAAAACAGAAATTTGATAATGACCAGATAATCTGTTTTTATGATTTGATCGATGGATAAATATTGGTGAGAATAGCTCCCTGCTTTCCTTCAAAATAGTGCCATGGGATCTTTTACTTCCATTGAGAGAGCAGGCAGGGCCTTGGTTTAATTTTTCACCTGAAAGACCACACCTCCAACAGTGCAGAACTCCCTCACTACTTCAGTGTCAGTCTAGATTTTTGTGCTCAAGTCCTGGCATGGGATTTGAATCCATTGATTCATGGACAAAACTGAGATCAACTGACCCACAGCTGATCTTTGCAAAACACTTCATCCAACTGATCCAACAAATCTGTCTCCAAAGTAACATTCAGCACAGAAATTTTGTAATAATTGATACTAGAAGCCTTGTGCTGAGATAGTCTTAAAATAGTCCTGCTGAAAGCCCTTTTGCTGTATTATTTATTATCCAAACTTTCCACAAAAAATAAATCTAATTTTACACAAAGAAGAAAATGTGTCACTTAATTGATTAGTGTTCATTGAAATTCTTCGACAAACCCAACCACTTCTGTAAACCATCACTAATAGACCCATCAGTAGTGACAAATTCATGTACAGGTTTAGAAAATCAATTCTGTGTGAAGGGGGTGCCCTCTTTGTGCCTGTCATTTGCAGATCGATGAGACCTGCTTTTAATTCCAACCAGTTCAGACAGTTAATTAGGAAAAATAACTGGCTGTTTGGTTTTCTTATTGCCATTGGCTTTGTGGTAATTACAATTCAGCATTCAGGCTCCAATAGGACAATCAAGTGCTGAAGCATCCCTTGTGTTACAATGACATATTAGCAAGAAAACAGCATCTGTACAAAGGATGGGGATATTGCAGAATTCATTAGTTATTAACAGACTTAGAAATGGATTTGTATAAAATTTGTGGTCCAGCTTTATGTTCCTGTTTACCAATAGGAACTCATACCACTATGCTAAACCTTTATAAATCACAGGTTAAGCCCCAGTCAGAGTAATGTGCCCAATTCTGAGCATCAAGCTTTATAAAGGATGTCAAGGCTTTAGAAAAGGTGCCGAGGAGATTTGCTAGATGATACCAGGGATGCAGGATTTCAGTTATATGAAGAGACCAGAAAAGCTGAGCTTGTTCTCCTTAGATCAGGAAAGCTTATGGGGAAATTTAATCAAGGTGCTCAAAATCATAAAAATTTTTGATAGGGTTTTGAGTGGCAGAAATATCAGTAACCAGAGGACACAGATTTGAGATAATTGGCAAAAGAAATGGAGAGAAGATGAGGAGAACTTTTTTTTTCTTACGGATACAATTGCTATTATTTTGTGAACAAAGAAGATAAAGTTGCTGCAAATTGTCTTACTTGTATTAAATTCAGAGGTAGCAGTAAAGAATTTGCTCGGGCTTATTTTCTTTTTACCCTGCCAAATTGATGTGAGAGCTAATGTATCAGTTGCTGGAAGTACCTCACAGCAGCTTCACCTAAAATGAAATGTGCATTATTTGAAAACAGAGAACAAAATTGCAATAAACCATGATTTATTCACCAGTATTCAGCATCTAAGCCCATATTCCCCCAACCCCTTCCAAGAATAAACATGATACACAGTGCCTTTCATGTGTCTCAATTATTTTAGGATAAAAATCAGTCACCTTTCTTCTCCAAGTTTATTCACCACTACCATTACTGTACTCAATGTGCCACTGTGTTTTCATAGGGACAGTAGCAGAAAGCAGCAATTTCTCTTAAGCTGTCAGGCATCTGGAAAGCCGTGTTGTTTCTCTGAATGACCTACTACAAAGAGTGGATCATCAGCTTACCGTCTTAGTCAGGGTAAAATATACAATGTAGAAGGCGCTTAGAGAAAAGAAAGAATTGCAGTGTTCAGTGGTTTGATTGACCTGTGTTCGATTATGTTAGTTGGTTCTCCGATCTATGTAATTGTACTTGATTGCTTAAGCCTGTGGCTGGAGCTAGAGAACTAATTAAACAGAGAAGCTTAGAGGAAAGACATGGGTTCTGGCTGACATAATGGGCAGAATTTATAGGTTGGTGTGTGGGTGCGTGCCCGACCTGATCGGATGCAAAATCACGCAAGATGATGTCAGGCAAGCATCCCGACATCATCCTGTGCTCACTGATATTTCGGTCAGTGGGCACGGACAAGTGTTGGAAGTGCACCCACAGACAATTAAAGTTATTAAAGTTTCAATTATCCCCGATTTTTCGTGGTCCATCCAGCTTTACAGTTGGCAGACGGGCGAATCTGCCAGGCAGACTTTGCATTTTTGATTAAACCTGATCCAAGGATGAGATGAGATTTCCATAATTAAATTTTAAAAATTAAAAATGTATGGACAGAATTTTCATTAAGTATATGTTCAGGTGACTGTGGTGCATGGACATTTTTTCTACAGATTTTAAAGCTTTATTCATTGGTTTTAAAGTCTTCAGCTCCCTGGGGCAGCTCTCTGCCTTCAGCGAGCTTTCATTCAGCACTCGCCCCCGCCCACGCTTATGCCCGCCCTCCTCCCACCCACACCCCAGCAGCGCTGAGCATTTCAGCGCGCACTTCATGCTGGCTGGCTGTTAATTGGCGGTTGCGGTTAGGAGCCAATCATGGGCAGTGGTCCATTCCCCAGATGCTCCTGGGCCAGCCGATCACGCCTGCACACCGATCTAAAAATCCTGCCCCAAATGTGTAAAAAAAAAATCCTGTAAATTACGTAAAAAGATACAAACATATGAACTTGGAGCAAGAGTAGGCCACTCAGCTTCTTGAGCCTGCTGTTCCATTCAATAAGATCATGGCTGATCTGATTGTGACCTCAAGTCCACATTCCTGCCTATGCATGGTAACCTTTGACTCCCTTGTTAGTCAAGAATCTATCTACCTCTGCCTTAACAACATTCAATGGCCCTGCCTCTACCGCTCTCTGGGGAAGAGGGAAAAAATTCTCCTCATCTACATCTTAAATAGGAGAACACTAATTTATAAACTGTGTTGCCTAGTTCTAGCCTCTCCCAGAAGGGGAAACATCCTTTCAGCATCCACCCTGTCAAGTCCCCTCAGGATCTTGTATATTTCAGTAAGTTAACCTCTCATTCTTCAGAACGCTAATGGATACAGGCCTAGCCTGTCCAGCCTTTCTCCCCACACCAGGTATCAGTTGAGTGAACTTTCTCTGAATTGCTTCCAATGTATTTATATTCTTTTTTAAATAAGGAGATCAAAACTGTACACAATACTTCAAAATGTGGTGTGTACAACTGTAGCAAAACAACCCTACCTTTAAATTCCAAATCCCTTGCAATGAACAACAACATCCCATTTGCCTTTGTAGTCACTTGCTGCACCTGCATACTAACTTTTTGTGATTTATTGGTTATAATATGCTGCTCATTCATTGATTAAAAGAGGGATCTGGAGCCAGCTTTTCCTTAACATAGGTTTATTCACAAAACCCAGAGAACACAAGCACAAACTTACTTTTCCTGCCCATCCCCCCTCCCCCCTCCCCCCTCCACCCTTGCCAAATGCCTTCTGGAAATCTAAGTACAGCACATCACAGGTTCCCCTTTATCCAATTTGCTTGTTACTTCCTCAAAGAACTCCAATAAATTAGTCAAACGTGATTTCCCTTTCGTAAAACCATGTTGACTCTGCTTGATTGCCTTGCCATTTTCTAAGCGCCCTGCTTTAACCTCCTTAATGATAGATTCTATTACATTAGTTCTGAGATGTTTTAAAGTATTGTCAATAAACCTGATGCAGATTTGGAACTAGTGTCATCTCTTCATTACTGTAAGATAAATCAGACACATAAGATATACAGCAACCCAGCAAATACATAATAATTGTAAAAACGGGCACCAAGTTTATTAAAATTCAACATTTAATAAAACTTTGTTTGATAAGGAAAAACTTGCAAGGCCTTGGGAAAGAGTGGGGGAGTTGAAATAATTAGATAGTTCTTTCAATGAGCAATAGGCCGAATAGTCTCCTTCTGTGCTATAAGGTTCCATCATTCCAGACACCCTAATTAATGTCTCACAACAGCTAAGAATGAGTTGCAGAGTTGCTATTCCACCCAGTTATTCTGCTGACTTCTGTACACAGTATAAATTTTCTTATCACTCATGATAAAACCCAGCAACTTGGTATCACCCATCATGACTCTCCAACTCTACTTTCTGTAGGCACAGTTATAATTAGCACATTTCTCATTCAGTAGACATTTTTGCATAACTCATTTGTTTTTATAAAAGGGTTTTGTTGCTTTCAGCAACAGTTGATATGTTTATATTCTTGACTTCAGGGTTTTTCTTTTGTTCTCTTTATTTCTCTTTTGGTACTTTATTTGACTTTAATTTACCCTCCTTCTCTGTCATTCATTTCTTCATTCTCTATCCTTAACTTTGGTTGGGGAGATACATTATTAGTCCTAGTGTTCATTCAGGTTCTTGATGCCCTGATGACCTCATACTTCCAGCAAATTTTGGGCTGAAGGGTAAAGAAAATAAATCTGATGGGGAACACTGCGCAATATCCATTGCAGTAAATTCCGAGTCAAATGTTCAACTCATCCTTGTGCTATTTTAGTAAAGCAGCAATATATTGATTAGTCTGATGTTACAATGTCAAAACTGAAATCAAAACAGCAAATGCAGAGCTTGCATATTAAGCATAAACATACTTCATGTGCACAGAGGGTCAAATTTTCTTCTAGAATCACTTTGCTTTTGCATTAGGGTCGACTCTCCAGTCAAAGCTGCAGTGTTTGTATGTGTAGGGTTTGGTTACTGTTTGGTACTCCGCAAACATAAGACATGTGCACAAAGATTTAAGTTCCCTTCTAGAATCACATTGCTTTTGCATAAAGGTCAACTTTCCAGTCAAAGCTGCAGTGCTTGTATGTGGAGGGTTGGGTTACTGTTTGGGACTGCGCTATTAATGAATGCACACAGAGTATCAGATGTTCCTCTTGAACCACAACATGTGCATTGGGCTGGGGTTCTTTGCCCTGTTCCCTTCATTGTCTCTTGCATTTTGCATTGAAGCACTGAGAATTTCTTTAATGGAATTAAATTTTAATTTTATGTAAGTTATTACATTTTAATCTACATTGCAGTCAGTTGTTTGCATTTGTAATCAGCTCCAGCACTTCTAAAAAGTTGGCCCGTTTTAAGTCTGAATTAAGGAATACTCCTTTATGTAAGAGCCCTTTATACTTATCTGATTAAAAGCTCCATCTGTGCTCGAAATTGAGTCATGATATGAGCCTGCCTGGCTGCCAAGCCTGGTGTGCCACTGCATTAGGATTCCCCTGCTGCCATTCCTTTTTATTTATTCAGTAAGTAACAGAAACAATTTGACCCAAGCTCCTTCTAGGTGGGAGGTCTGGAACTCAGAAAATAAACCAATGATTTATTCACGTAGTTCAATAGATCTGAGCTGAAACTGAGATCCAGGTTTTGCCTCTGGCATAGTCAACGAGGGATCACACAGTTATAAAGATATTATTCCATTAAGTGTTTGGATAATTCGGTTCTCTAGGAAGTGTTGAGGTATTCATTTGAACAACAGTGTACATGCTACAGTATAGAAAACTGTACATAGTATAACATATTGCATTCATAAATAACAATGCAATTACGTTATTGATAGCAAGATCTTTGCTGTTACATAGTATAGTTCCCTGAATAATTAATTGATTACAATGTAAATGGAACCATCATATTTCCTCTGTTATAGTGTACAGCATTGCAGGGTCATGTCCTTAAAGGTCATTACATATTAATAAATCATAATATTTGCAGAAATATAGCTGATTTTGAGTGTGCTTAGATTTTCAGGTGAGAAATAAACTCCAGTGGTAGCAAAAAGAAATATGGGGTCATTAAGTCACTAGGACTTTTTTTATTATTCGTATGGCTGGGGAAAAGTTACGGTTTGATTTTGAGGTTAACAATCCATTCAACAGCTTCAAGCTGACCGGATATGAATGGTTGTGATACCACCAGGAAGGGATCTCTCTGGGCAGAAGTTCTGTATATGGGTGATGGTCTGATTTGTATGGCCAAAAGTCATAATTTGAGCTGTTCCACGTGTTCCACCAGTGAAGCAAGTGGAAGATCCCTGACCCATCCTCAAGTGGTTAAGGATTGTCCAGATTTTCTGTGAAGGTTGAAACCTGGGACTTCACCACTTGGCTTAGTTACTAGGTTGTAGTTCGTGTTGTCTGCAATGAACCAGGAGATGCACCATCCCGAGATGGGGCTGTTGTCAGTTTTTAGGGTATGGAGTGTGTTCCAGTAAAGACTACAAGATTTCAGATGGGTGTGTAATTATTTTTTGAGGTCCTGTGTCAGTGGGAGTGCTTCATTAGCTGTCAGCCAGTGGCGTTCTTTGAGGAGGATGCTTTCCCTTGAACACCAGGAGGTTCAATGTGTACTAACACAGGAAGCCACTCAAGGTGTGTTGTTCTCAGTGTTCCAGAAATAATCCTTATAATAATGCTCATGACTTCCTGGAGATGGATGTCTGCCCATTTTATGTGATGGCTCCTGAGCCAGGTCGAGCAGCTGTACTCTGCCATTGTATAAACCAGGGTATCGTCAGTTTCCATATGAGATTCACTCTTGTCTTGACCTTGGCTCTGTATCTCTGGAGGTGTTGCCGGTAGATCAATGTTTGGTTGAGTGATGCCAAGGTATTTTGGCGTTGACTCATGGGTGAGTGATTGGCCACAGAACTGGACGTGAAGTTTTTCCCTGGCCTTCAAATTGTTCAGATGGAAGGCTGAAACAACAGTCTTGGCAGCATTTGGTCAAATTCTCCATTTTTTGAACTAGGCTTTCAGGGAACATAGATTTTCAATGAGTGTTTTCTGAATGCCCTGAAGTTCTTTAACCTGGAAAGCCAGGACCAAGTTGTCAGCATATGCGAAGAACTGTGACTTTGTGGGAGGGTGGTCACTGGTATATATGTTGAAGAGAGCTATTGTGAGGGCTGATCCCTGTGGGAGCCTGTTGTCGGTGATGCATGATCAGCTGATTTGACCTCCAAGGTGCACGTGAAACTGTCAGTTGCTGATCATGAAGTTGATTAGTTGTAAGATTTTCACACAGCAGATGATTTTGGAGAGTTTCAGCAGCAAGCTTGTGTGCCACACTGTGCCATAGGCACAGGATAAGTTAACTGGAAACTGGCCTCAATATGTGAGGTCAGCATCATGAGCTGCTTGAGGAGTTGGAGCTGGTACAAAAACCTGCCTGTTGGATGGATGGGCATCGGTGCTTCCAGGGTAGGACTCAGTCATTTTAGCAATAAACCTTGCTTATTGAGAGCAAGGCGATGGGTCATCAAGTAGTTTCCCTGGCTTGGCAATGGCCACTAACTTGGATTGGGACCTAATGTTAGGAATGGTGCCTATGCTATGAATGTTGGTAAACAGTTTTGCTAGCCACTTCCTTCCCAGTGTTTTGGTGTTCTTCAGGTATTCTGTGTAAATCCCATCAACTCTTGCTGCTTTACCTGACATGTTTGCCATCAAGGCGCAGCCCACTCCCTCTTGTGTGTATAAATCCCAAGAAGTCTGGAAAATCTTGAGAGATTGCATCAGAGCTGTTTTATCATCTGCTTATCTTCCCTGCTGGCCGGTATCCAGTAGGACATTAAAACATAAGTTTGGAAGGACACAGTGCAACTCTATATTAGAAAATAATGGGCTGTGGGCTCATGATTTTCCAATACACACTGGCCAGATGTAAGGCTTTGTCAGTGATACATTTCCTGATTAATTTAACTAATGATTTATTTCATTGAGGAAAATATTGATTCTATGTATTTCACAATACAATGTTTTGATTCTCAGCTGTCAATAATCCCTGAAAATGTAAGCTTTCCCCAGAATAAAAAGGCATGATCACTCTTAGTGTCTTAGGGTGCATAGTGCGATAGTAACTCTGGAGTCAGGTTCCAATTTTACTTTGGAATGCACTGATATGAAACCTCAGCAGGGAGGGTATGTTGCACCCATCGCCTGAATCACTGCCCGAAATCAGGAGCCTGAGCACATGCTGCTCTCTGCACTTTTACCTTACAGAAGCCCACAAAAATAGTGCTATCCAGAGAACTACACTTAGGGCACCTGTGAGAAAGAACGACATGTATTTCTCCCTGGTGCCCTTGGCCAATATTTATCCCTCATCAGCATGACCAAAATAAAAGATTTTCTAGACATTATCACATTGCTGTTTGTAGGAACTTGATGTATGCAAAATTGGCTGCTTACATAACAACATGGGGCCATGTCACACCACTGAGGCCCAGATTTTTGCCTCGACGGAGAGCCTCAAAATCCCCAAAATGGCCAGAAGTTCTAAGTCCTGAACATTACATGTTCCATTTCCACGGAGGCGGGAATGGAGTCAGGCCAGGGTTTGTGTGTGTATAATTCACGGAGGCACCTGGCCATTTAAATCCATTTAAATCAACAGATGCCTCCACTGAAGTGGGATTTTGGTAGGCCAGGGACAGAATTTTGCCGTTGGCGAGCAGGGGGCTGGGCCCGCTCACCGATGTGGGATGGCGTCGGGCGGAATCCCTGACGTCACCCCGCCCCGTTTAAATTTTCAGGAAGGCGGGGGCACAGGAAAATCAGCTGCGGGCCTGCCAACCTGTCAATGGCCACTTGAGGCCATTGACAGGATCATTTAACCAATTAAAGGACCTGCCCGTCCAACCAGGAGCCCCAGCGGCAAGCAGAGATGAGGTTTCACGTAGGGTTTTAAAAATTGTAATAAAGTTGTTCTGTAAATTATGAACATGTCCCAACTCATGTGACGTTGTCACATGAGGGGACATGTGAGGGATTTTTCTTTTCTCTAATTTTAATAGTTTTAAAAGTCAAAGCGATCTCCCTGCACTTAGCCTCATGGAGATGTACGCTTTTTCATGCGCATGCGCGAAAGAGTGCACTCTCAATTTTAGGGATTCGCCCCCGCCCGCACAGGGAGTGCATGGCGTTTCCCGGCGGACGTCACGCTGGGCAGGCCTTACTTGGTACGCCCATGTAAAATGGCGGCGCTGCAGGTCAGAGGCTCAGAATTCTGTGGAAAGTAACTTAGCTCCTGACTCCCCAAAGCCTGTCCACCACCTACAAGGCACAAGTCAGGAGTGTGAAGGAATCCTCTCCATTTGCCTGGATGAGTGCAGCTCCAACAACAAGCAAGAGGCCTGACACCATCCAGGATAGAGCAACCTGCTTGATTGGCACACCATCCACAAACATTCACTCCCCCCACCATCAATGCACAGTGGGAACAGTGTGTACAATCTATAAGACTCACTGCAAGAACTCACCAAGGCTCCTTAGACAGTACCTTCCAAACCCACAACCACTACCATCTTGAAGGATAAGGGCAGCAGACACGTGGGAGCATCACCACCTGAAAGTTCACATCCAAGCCACTCACCATGCTGTCTTGGAAATATATCGCTGTTCCTTCACTGTCTCTGGGTCAAAATCCCGGAACTCTCTCCCTAATAGCACTGTGGGTGTACCTATACCACTTGGACTGCAGCTGTTCAAGAAGGCTGCTCACCACCACCTTCTCAGGGGCAATTAGCAATGGGCAATTAATTCTGGACTAGCGAGCGATGCCCAGAATCCCATGAATGAATTTAAAAAACTGAAAAAGATGCTTTTGAAAGAGTAACTGTCTTTAGTCACAATCTTGGCATTTTGTCTGCATTCCTGTAGGTTCTTCATACTTAAGCACCTGTCAAACTCCCAGTCAAAATTATCTCTAGGATCAGCTTCTGCCACCTTTTTGGATCCTAACAACTTTGGGTGAAAACATGTATCCTTCACCTCTTCTGAGATTTTGCCAATGATTTTGAATGCATAGGAAATGATTTTTCTCTGTTCACTTTATCAAAATGTCTCATCTTGAAAATCTCGTATTGGCATAGCAAACTTGAGTGGGAAGTGTTGACATATCAGTTCACAATGGTTGACAGAAAAGCAGACCAACACATGAGAAGAGCAAGTAAGATTTGTGGACAAACAGTGCATGCCCAATGCATAATATACAATTTTTATTCTTTTATATCCTCCCATTTGCAGTTACTTCTCCAATCCCCACCCCTCTCTCCATTTCTATTCACCTCACACTGAAACAAGTAATATCTTAACTTGAAAGGATAAGTGTGGTAAATATTCCTCAGCTTCCAATGCTGTAGAGCAGAAGCAGGGTAATGTGTAAGGGTGGTGCAGGCTGACTGTCCCTTTGGTGTTCTAGCTGCCTCTGCTTGGTGGTTTCCAACTACAATTAGGAATTTATTCTTTTGGGATTGGGGGCGACAAATCCAATTTTCATGATCTACAAATAAGGTTAATCCCATAATTAGTGAATTACCTTCTTTCTAAATGTGATCTAATCCTCAGGATTTGAATATACTATTTTACACCCTATTGTCACTTAATAAAACCTGTAATAAGATGGTGTAATAACAGTTTGTGGGTACATATGGAATGCTATATTGCCTGGTGGGATTCATTTGTACTACTTTCAAGGTTTATAAGAATCTTTGGAAAAGGGTAGTTTAAGTTGCCTTTGCTATTGGATCCTCATCACCTCATGTCTTACACATTCCAAGCTCACCCAAAACTCTTAGCTGTCAATGTCAAAATATGTGCTGGACCACAAAAAATAACATTTTACATGAATAAATAAAAATCAGGTGATAAATCAGTAGAGTTTAAACCCACAAGCCATTAATGAGTAGGTTGGTTAATATATGAAACTGGAAAATATATATACAGGTTGGTGACCTTTTGTCAGAATTGCCCTATGAATTGCCAACCCAAAAGACAACTTTGTGAGAGTAACTAAATATAACTAAATATAAATATAACTACGAGGGGATTATGCTGCTTTAGCTTCCAGGAATTGGCATTTTCCTTGTGACCCTCTGAAGCTTAGGTGTAGCTAGGATTTTCAGATTACCCCCTCCAAAGATGGTTGACATGGTGACAGGAGTGAAAAAGCCAATTGGCTCTTTAAAGTACCTCGGTCGGGATTTTACACTCCCTCGCCAATTGATTTGAAAGCTGGGGGGGCGCTGGTGGGGGGCTTGTAAAATCCAGTGGACATTCTGCCCACCCCCAATCTCATTGAAATTTTATGGGGGTGGGGGAGGCGCAGGCCGCTGCCTGCCCTTGCGCCTATTGAGGCCCTTAAGGGGCCAGTTAGTGGCCACTTAAGGGCTTAAGGGCCTCATCCCACCACTCATTGAGGGGCGAGGCGCACACCATGCAGGAAACCCAGTAGCTTTAGCTGGGTGGGCTGCTGTTAGGAAAAGGAAGGGACCTCCTTTGAGGCTGGGCCCATCAGAAGCAGTCCCACAGCAGGACATCCTCCCCCCCCCAAACCCCCCACTTAATCCATCCCCAGCCTCTTGAACCCACTCCCCTCAACCCGCTCGCTAAGACCCCCAACCCCAGATTTACTTGGGTTCTTCAGCTTGGTGGGAATGCCTGTAGTCGCAGCAGCGGCCACCATGCCCATCTGATAGTACTGGGACTACAAAGCTGCTGGCCATCCTGCTGGCCGGCAGCTCTTTAAGGCGGGACTTCCTTCCAGCATTAAGTTGCTGTGGGGTAATACATGGGATCCTGGGTGGGCTCCCCTAACTTTTTTAGCCCGGTGCAGGGACCATGGTGCCCCATACAATTCAGCCCTCATTCATGAGAATAACAGGATGGCTTTGTGTTCTGTTCCTTATAATTTGAATCATTGAACTTAATAAAAGTGTCTTCAACAAAGGTAGGACTTCCTTTTCTCCAGGGACTAAATATAATTGTTCTTCAGCCACTTGAAATAGTCTGTTTTAAATCTTAAGTTATTTTTCTGTAAGCCATTACATCATGCAGTGTTACCATTAAGAGGCTTCCACTATAATGTTACAATCCCAGCTGTTATCGTGTTACTTTGGTAAGTAGCTGCTCAGCTAGGTTGCGAATCCAATTTATAAATCTGTTGTGAGACAATACCTGTTGGACTTCTCAGAGTAGTCACAATTCTGTTGTTGATTTCCACTACCAGTGGGCACCATTGGATGCTGCCTATGTTATTGATAGAAAAAAACAGATCATGATTTCATTGCAGACAATATCAGTTTGATTGTTCCTCTTGTATCAGTGATGCCCTCCTCTTGAGGAAAACTTTTGGACTTTTATGTTGTTTATATTCGATTTGAAAACTTGAAAACATTTTCTTCACCCAGATAGGTCTGGGAAACAGAAATATTGTTATAATTCTTAGATTTTAACTCAGTAATTGTACAGCTAATAGATATTTGCCCCTCAGTATGGTAGAAGATTATGTTTATTTTCATTAGCCAATTGCCAATTACAATCAATTTCTCTTGCCAGTAAATTGAATGTTTACAACTGAAAATCTTGCTCTTTTGATGCATTTGCTTTGGTAGTTTGCCAAAAATATCAGCACTGCCATTAACAACAAAAATATAATATTAACTCAACAAACAATACCAAAGCAGATAGTTTCAGCTGAAGTACAATGCAATTTCAGGAATGTGGCCTCAGACTTAAACTCTGCTGATTTAGTATTCAAGCTGAAAATTCTGTTTGCTTTATTAATTGCTGGTTTGCATTGATAGTGTAATCTATGAAAGCTGCTCAATCTTTTCCAGCTTCTCTCTCTGTTAATGCAACATCATTAATTGAAAAGCAAAATACTGTGGATGCTGGAACTTCAAATAAAACAGAAAATGCTGGTAATATTCAGCAAGGCTGGCAACATCTGTGGGGAAAGAAATGGAGTTAACATTTTAGTTAACATCTTTCATTATGTTCTCCATTTTTAAAATTTAAGTGTGTAAAACCTTAAAATTATTTGCGTTAAGTTCCATCTCCTAAATTTCTGCCGGCTTGTAAATGTTGCTTAATTTCTGTAATTCCTAATCTGCTTTATCAGACTTGATTGCATCCTCAAGTTTCGTGCCAACTTCGCCGAATATATATAAAAAACTGAGCCTTATGTTACAATTGCTCTGTGTGATTAGGGTATCTGTTCTGATCTATGAACTTTAGGTATTTCTGAAAATTCTCCATTAGCAGAAACAGCCATCAAGTCCAGACAATCTTAAGTGCTGAAGGATATTTGCCAAATGACTTGATTGTCTCTAAGTATTTGTAAGAGCAATGTATGTTGAAAGAAATGTTATATTCTGCATTGACAGATGCATTATGATGTGACAGTGAAACTTTTATCTGCAATATTCATAGTTCACTGAACTGCAATGAAGAATTGTTGACTTGAGGTGTGTGCTGAGTTAAGCTAGATAATTTAGTTGTTTGAAGTTTCTGCTGATCATGAAAGATGTAATCTGAACTCATTGAGCCAATCCAAAATGAACTTTTGGGTGTTCTCAATCTGCTTGCTCAGTAATTTTTCTTAATTCCTCTTTCAAAGTAGTCAGCATCAATGGATTTACAAGCCTGCTTTGAAGGGCTGTCTGTCTTTTATGTTAATTTACACACAACTAGCTGTAGAATTTGCTTTAATAAATAAAGCTGTGTCATTGAACTTTATATTGTATTTTTAAAAATAATTATCAATAGGAAACTAATTCCTGTTAAACCCCATTAAAGTATTTTCTTTGAAATTAGTTTTTCCAATTATTGATTTCAATTTGGTAATTAGTCACTGAAATAGTTAGACAGACATCCAAATTAGTTAACTGGTCATAACTGGCTAATTGGTCATAAAGAACATCCTGACCAAGAGTTAATTTTATTTTTTGTACTGTTAGCTGAGGAAATTCTAGCTCAATTTTACATTCCATAGTTTGTGTGGACATATGCTGATTCTGCAGCAAATGTGTATTTCGGTGTTTGTTACTGTTACTAGTTTTAGGGATGTAACCATATGCAAATTGTAGATTGGACCCACATTTTAACTTGGAAATCTCCCATCTTAATGTGCAGCTTTTATCATTCTGTTTCCTTATAGTCTTTTATAAACAATAGTTCAATATTTGGTGACGATAGTATTCATATTTTGTCATCACCACCTGTCTTCTGCAGCACAAAATTTAAATACCTGGATCAACTTTAAGCTTAACCAACAATTTTCACATATTATATTTCTGCATTGTGTATCTATTCTCAAATTTGCATAATCTAGATATTGACAATGTAAATCATTTCAGATACAATGATGATGCACAGTACCTGAATTCCTGTAACACAGCGTGGAGGACCCAGTTACTTCCTCTTCCCACCCCAACTGTTAGAAATCACAGAGATGGGGTTTTTTTTATCAGTGCAATTTCTTAAGATTTTTCAACTAGAGGTTAGAACCAGGAATATGTGGTTGAATGATGTATAATTTTCTGTTTTTAATGTTTCTAATAGTGACAGTTGGGTACGTTGTTTTGAAGTCAGAGCATATGCTTATGTCTGTTTCGGTAGCTAGATTTTACCTGGAACAGGTCGCTAGCCTATTGCCAGTGGCTATAGCTTGAGGTATGCCACTCTACATCAGGCATGACTGACCAGGAGACTTTCCCACTCTTAGCACCTGTCAGAGGCATATCAGAAGGATTTACATTCCATTGATAATCACCTCCCTTCACCATCAAGTCCTGGTGTGGGACTTGAACCTGGAGCTTCTGGCTCCCTGCGCCACATGACCTCTTCAGAACATATAATCGCTCTCTTGTTTGTCTCTGTTATAATATTCTTTGGCCTTTTGTCTCTCTTCTTCTGCCTCTCCCTTTCCATGTTTTTCTTTTCTCTATCAACTATTTTTGCTTCTCTCTGCATCCTCTTATGCTTGTTTTCTATTTTTTCTCATCTTTTGGGGCAAGTCGTGGGCTGTATATGAAATGAAGGCGCTGTTGAGGGCTGCAGGCTTTACGTGCTGCTAAGAGATGTAGAGAAAATGTGTTCTGCAACCTTCAGCATCTTACCTGATTACCTCCATTCCTCTCACCACACACACATACACACACTCTTGCGTCCCCCAAGTCCATGCTTCTGTGGATCCAGCTACCCCCCACTATCATCCCCCTCACTCCCACTGATACCCAATTCAGTCTCATAACTCTTATTCTGTTGTTATTCATATATAAACCACCACCCATTCTCTCCTCCCTCCTAATCACTCTCCCACAGGCAATTGAAGTGAGGCCAGAGGTCCTTTCCACCTGTTTCTCTCCTTCAATTCGCCCACCCTTCTTCGACCCACTTCCCAAAAAAAGCATGGATTGCTTTCAAAATTGAACTTCTTTTCCAATTATGATGAGGAAGACATTTACTTTCATATTTGGTAATTAGAATGTTTACATTTGCTAGCTATCAAAAAACAGAGATAAAGGCTTCCTATTTGCTTCAAAAATCAACTAGTATTTTATGAACTCAAGTTAGAATGAGAAAATATACTCCACATGTCTCTCTTAGCTTTTGACCTTTCTGAAGATCAAAGAACATGAAGCAAACCACTTTGGTGTTTGTGTAATTAGTACAGAAATAAAATACTGCAGATGCTGGAGGTCTGAAATAAAAACAGAAAACGCTGGAAATACTCAGCAGGTGAGGTCGATGACCTTTCGTCAGAACAGTCCATACTTTAATCACTGCAGTCTGTCATCACAAACACATCCGCATTGTCCTCCAGCTTTATTTTTTTTAAAAACAGACTCTGTTCAAAAGTAGAAGTAAATTTAAAAATGCAATATGATAATTCTATGTTAGAATGATACAACAAGCAAGGAAGGCCACTGAGGACAGTGATATCTATAAACAATTTGAATTGATTAATACTCAACCTATATTTAGAACAATGTGACCTAATGTAGCATATTAACAATCAGACTAAATGGAGAAAAATCCACATTGTTATGATCTTGGTAGAGATCAGTAACATTTTTATTTTTGTTTTGCTTGGAAATCCAAAAACCCAGCTATTTACTAAAAGGATGAAACCACAAGGTTCACAGTTTAATACAAAATAATTTTACTCCCATATAAATCAAAGAACTTGTATATTAATAACTACACTGTCTTAAATAGTCACTTATGTTAAAGATGCCAACAATACATGGAACATAGATATTTCTTTTAAACCAAACTTCTACACCCATTTTACTTACACTCCCAATAACTTAAGTCAAATACTTATCAGAAACTGGAAGATTATCACCTGGTCTGAGTAATAAGTACTGAGATTTCTTGGGCCTTCCACTTAGTACAGCAAGGTTGTCCCTTCAAATTCCTCCAACAGTCCCGTCGTTATAGACTCCCCATTCAGCAGAGGTTTCACTCGCGTCTTAAGCATAGCCACCTCGGGTCAGACCTCTCCTGGTTCTAATGTTCTTTAACTCTGGAGCCTTCTGATTAAAACTCTCTGGGCGAAATTTTCCATGCCCGTTGGCATTGGGCGTCATGGCGGGCGTGAGCGGACAATATGGCAGTGAGGCCAAAAATCATTTTCAGGATGTTGTGATGTTTGCAATCATCCATTCTGCCCATCTGTGGCAGGCCACGTTTCCCGCAGCCACACATCGGGAACTTCATGTTAGTACATCTGCATATCATTATAAGCCTTGTTTCACGGAATCATTCCCCCACACTGGATCATCTGGGCAACATGTTTCACAACAGTGTTTATAAGGCGTGTATCTGGCGAGCTGCACTTCGAGCGGAACTCAGAGATAAGTACACAGTAACGTTGCATAGTGCTTGCGAGAGTCGCCTGTTGGACCTCAAGGTTGAGGCACCATGCATTTAGGTGAGGGCACAGGCAAGTTGCATTTTCCCAGCTGGCTGACAGTGCCAGCACAGTAAATGGTCATCTCTTCCGTTAACTCTTAAGGTAGGTGAATCAATGTGTAAAATTAATTGACAAATTTGATCCACCAGATGAAATTGACCAAGAAGAGAGAATGATAAGTGCCATTTGCCCAATTGCATCCTGCACTATGAACCAGATACCTTCCATGAAAGTCTTATGTAAGGAAAGTCATTGGTGTCTAATAGATGATAATGGTTTAAATATGTACTCTGGAAATTAACTCAATTTACACTTGGGAGCAGGGGAAAGTTTCACAGAACTTTCCTTCGAAGATTAAATTAATTGGAGAAAGTATAATTTGGAATAAATGGTTTGGACTAACATTGTTAAATTTCTCTCGATTAAGCAGAGTCAATGTAAACATTATTATTTTTTCATCATTGTCCCAGTGGTCTGCAGAACAGAGAAGCATGCTGAGTGGATCTATCCTATTTATTTGTTATGATTTAATCCAATGTTGATTGTGACCAAAACAGCCTGTGGTTCGTTTGTGATGTTTGGAAAGGATCTGTGATTCAATACTGAGGGTAGACCATGCAGTACTATAAAAATCTAGAATTGGGTCTCCATCACACTTGATTTGTTGTGAGAGATAGATTGCTCTACTATGAAGCACATGACATAAATATTCCACAAAATGTCTTCACATTCTATTCAGTCATCCCTTACCCTTGGATAAATGTTGGGATTCTGACCAACTTGCAATTTTATATTTAAAATTATTCAATTGCATATAGCTGAATTTGGAACAACATAGGACTCCTTAGTAATAAAAAAAAAAGCAAGGAATACAGAAGATTAGATTTGGAGAAGTACAGAAATCTGAGGATTACTCATAGGAATGATGTGGCAAGAATATACAAAGTGTAGGAATACTTATTTTACTGAGGATTATGGACGTGTTTGAATAACGTCTGCATTTTACATGTAGAGATACAAAGTATTGAGATTATTAATGTGGTTTCAGTTTTACTAAGAGTAATCTTCAGAAATGATTGATACATTTACTGTGAAATGAAACAAGCGCAGATCATCTCCCATGCATATTTCAAGAAATCTTTCAATTGAATAATAATCCTTAACTGCTGATAATATTACCCCATTAATATTTTATCTGAATGAGGATTGCACTTCCAAACAGGATAACTTCATATCGCTTTAATTCTATGATATTGCAGGATTCCACAAGCACTAAAAGTATTGGCTTTCTCTGAATATTTTGTGCATGCACTACTTGCTACTTCCAGTGATAGTGTTTGGTTAGCCAGGTATGGGCCATTTAACACCACTTATTAAAGAGTGAGTAGAAATAGCACATACAGAAGTACACATCGCGTGTTTCTGATGGCTTGCTCAGTACTGTTCTCAATAAAACATGCTAGCTGTATTGGAGTATGCTTTATGTGATATTTGCATTTTTACCAAATTAAATCATATTTCTTCATTAGTTTTGGAATTCTTTTCATATTCATTTTCAGATTTTTATCAGTTTTTAGAAATTGCTCATATACTGTGAACCAATTTACATTCCAACCTGTTACATATTCAGTTCAGGAATGGGCTTTTGGATGTGATTTTGTCGATTGGATTTTGTGGTGAATCACATACAAATTGTTGTGGAGCTGATACTATCTTTGATTTGTATGCAGTCTGACAGGTACCTCGTAGAGCCACAAAAGCAGCCGCTCTTCCTGACAGAGTGAGATGGGAGCAGTTTGTCTCATAAGTGCCAATAAAACCTAGCCTTTGTCATTGACTTTTTATGTGCCACCAGCACCCAATTCTCTTTATGGAGCCAGGAGCCAGGATTGATGCCTTTGTTTACTATAAAACAAACACTGGGGATGGGGATACTAAGCATCCCTCAAACACAATGGGAAGGTGTGCAGTCCATTGTTGCTGGAATATTGGCTTTGTGCCATTAGAATTAAGTGTTCTGCAATTATCAGTGGTGTGATCCCTTCTGCATTTAAGTGCTATTTGTTTACCTGAGTCTTTGTGGGCTTAAGCTACTGAATTTCAGCAGCAACACATACTGACTGACAAGTGAGATTCCAACAGAGTGAGATAATTCGATGAAAATATTATTAAGGTGCCCAGTCTATACTTTTGGCTGTCATGGGAGAGCTTCCAGCTGTGTTTCTTTCTGCATAGCTGTAAGGTTCTAAACATCCAGAACCTACATGCCTGTACTGTTTTAAACCTTTTTATACCATATAGTACTTACCTTTGGGTCGATTGCCCATGACTTGCATATGGGAAATCAAGTAAAATGGAATCCTCAAGAAAGATAGTGTTAGAGGGAAAGGATAATTGAACCAGGATGCAGAGTTCAATGTGCATTTTAGTCATATATTCTGTTTTTATGTAATAGTTTGGATGTGCAATATTATTTGTTTTTAAAACTTTGGACAGTTTTAGAAGTAGAGTTGTTTGAAGGGTAAGAGTCATAAGAGCATAAGGTGGGAAGCTGAAATTACAATGTGACAAGCTAACATAGACAGTATCATTAAACTGCTTTCATGTAGAAAAATGTCCCCAGGTGCTTCGTGGAAGAATAATCAAACAAAAATGGTCATTGAACCAAAGCAGGATATCTTAGGAAGGCCAGCTAAAAGCCAAGTTGAACAGGGGGGTTTTAAGGACTGTCTTACAGAAGGTGAGTTGGTTGGAGATTTAGGGATCAGTAATGGATGAGTAGGACTTAGTGCAGGATAGAATATTGACAGCAGAGTTTTGGATAAACTGAAGTTTATGGAGGGTGGCTGATGGGAGACTGAGCAGGACAGCATTGGAATAATTGGGCTGGATTTTGCCGTTGGTGAGCAGGGGGCGGGGTCTGCTCACCGATGGCAAAATGATGCGGGATGCCCTGACGTCATCCCGTCCTATTTAAATATTCAGGAAGGCGGGGGCACAGCGAAATCAGCTGTCCGCCTGCCGACTTGTCAATGGCCAATTGAGGCCATTGACAGGATAATTAAAGGCCCTGCCCATCCAACCTTAAGGTTGGCGGGCAGGCCAAGAGCCCCAGCGGGCTTCTGAAAAAACATGAAACCTCATCCGCTGGCAGGATGAGGTTTCATGTAAGGTTTAAAAAAGTTTATTAAAGTTTCAGTGAAATTTATTAACATGTCCCATCTCGTGTGACATTGTCACATGAGGAGGACATGTGAAGCGTTTTATTATTTATCTATTTTTAAAGTTTGTACAGCGATCTCCCTGAGGCATCGCATAGCCTCAGGGATTTGTGCGCTCTTTCGTGCGCATGCATGAAAGAGCACACTCTCGCATTTGGGGGATCCCCCCCCCAGCCGCATAGCGCTTCCCTGTGGACGTCACGCTGGGCGGGCCTTAATTGGCCCGCCCACTTAAAATAGCGGCGGGGCTTGCTTCCCTGGCTGGGATCAGCTCCCCGCCTGGCGGAGATTGGGTCGGGCCTGCCCACCCGATAGGCAGAAAATTCTGCCCGTTGAGTCTGAAGTTGACAATGGCATGGATAATGGTTAAGGAGAGGCAGAAGTAGGTAGTGTTACGAAGGTGGTTTTTGTGTTAGGGTAGGGGGGGGTGGGTCAAATGATCAGCCCAAAGTCAAATATGACACAGAGGTTGCGAACAGCCTGGTTCAGCCTGTGACAATGGCTGGGAAGAGTGATGCAGCCAGTAGCAAGCATACAGAGTTTGTGATGGAGCCCAAAAAATATCCCATCACTTAGCTGGAGGAAATTGTGCCTCATCCAGGATTGGACAAGCAGTTTAACAATGGAGAAACACCGTAAGGGTTAAGTAGAGCTGCAGGTCATCAGTGTACATGTGGAAGCTAACCACATGTCTTCAGATTATATCATTAATGGACAACAAATTAGGAAAAAGTAGGCATCAAGGATAGATACTGAGGGACCTCTGGAGATGACAATGAGGGCTCTCTGCCTACACTTCAATAGAGGGACATGGAAATTTATAATTGAAAAAGTTGAGATGAAATGCATGTAGACACAGGTTTTGTTTTCTGTGTTAGACTGCAATAGATTTTCTTTGCTTGATTAAATCTATAACCAAATTTTGGTTTAAATTGTTTTTTTGGGTTGTGAAAAGAACTAACTGTTATGTTGTTCTTATTTATTTCCTTGATTCAACATTTTCTAAAGTGGACTGTAGACAAGAAGTTAGTGTCTTTTTTCTATCTTTTCTTGATTCAGATAGCCACATGGAGGATTGGTGAACTAGTCTCAAATCACTGAAGTATAATCCATGGAGCTAAGCTCCCTTGAAGTTGCTCAGGAAGATCATCCTGATCTCCCTGACACCTTTTGCTTTCCCTTCCAAGTGCACAGTGAAGAAGCTCTGTAATACCTTATTGCATCATCAATCACATGTTAAGCTCCAGTCACTGCAGTGAAAGGCAAAACACCCAAAAGGAAAATACTTTTGTCGCTGAACAGCATGATTTAAGACGAGCTTCCATTTCCCAAACAGAAATGTATAATTCACCGCAGAGAGAACCATTTGTTTGCAGCAACTACAACTTACATTTATTTATATAGCATTTTTAATGTAGTAAAACATAAAGTGCTTTACAGGAGAGTTATTAAATAAAATTTGACACTGAGCCACATAAGGAGATATTAGGGCAGGTGAGATAGGTTTTATGGAGCATCTTAAGAGGAAAAAGAGGTGAAAAAGTTAAGGGCTTAGGGCTAAAATGTTTGAAGGTATAGCTCCAGTGATGGAGCGATTAAAATTGGGGATGCTCAAGGGGCCAGAATCCGAAGAGTGCAGGCTAGAGGAGGTTACACACAGATACAGAGATAGGGATGCCATGGAGCGATTTGAAGACAAGGGGCTGAATTTTTCTGTTGGCGAACGGGGGCAGGGCCCGCTCGCTGTCACGAAAATGACGTGGGATAACGTCGGGGGGAACCTCCGACATCATCCCGCCCCATTTAAATCTTCAGGAAGGCGGGGGCACAGCGTGATCAGCTGTCAATGGCCAATTGAGGCCTTTGACAGGATAATTAAAACAATTGAAGGCCCTGCCCATCCAACCTTAAGGTTAGCGGGCAGGCCAGGAGCCCCAGCGGCCTTCTGAAAAAACATGAAACCTCATCCGCCGGCGGGATGAGGTTTCACTTAGGTTTTAAAATAGTTTATTAAAGTTTTTGTGAAATTTATTAACATGTCTCATCTTGTGTGATATTGTCACGTGAGGGGGACATGTTAATGATTTTTTTTATTTTTCTATTTTTAGAGTTTGAAAAACTTTCAACAATCTCCCTAAGGCAGCACTCAGCCCCTCAGGGAGATGTGTGCCCTATCATGCGCATGCACGAAAAAGCGCACTCTCACATTTGGGGAATCCCCCCGCCCGCACAGGAAGTGCCTTAATTGGCCTGCCCACTTAAAATGGCGGCAGGGCCTGCTTCTCCAGCGGGAATCAGCTCCCCGCCCGCCCGACAGGCAAAAAATTCAGCCCAAGGATGAGAATTTTAAAATTGAGGCAATATTCAACTGGGAGCCAGTGTAGATAGGGGCGATGGGTGAACAGGACTTGGTGTAAGTTAGTATAGATTGATTATTGGTGTAAAATATTAATTTCAGTACAGATAGGTTATGTTGCATGTGATATGTACACAAATACAGGATTTACAGGTCAGATATTTGTTTGTGTGCCATTGCAACATTACAAGCTGTTGTACCAATGTATTGGCCTGGGCAGACTGCATGCAGAGAAGAAATTTCCTCTGATTGTAGTGTCTAGAACAAGGGATCACAATCTCAGGATATGGGGTAGGTGATTTGGGCCTGAGATGAGGAGAAACTTCTTCATGCAGAGAGTGGTGAACCTGTGGAATTCTCTACCACAGAGGGTTGTGGAGGCTAAGTCATTCAAAAATTAAAGAAGGAAGTAGATAGGTTTAGATTCTAAAGGTGTCAAGGAGTATGGGGAGAGAGCGGGGGGTATGGCATTGGGATAGCAGATAAGCCATGATAATATTGAATGGCAGAGCAGGCTCGAAGGGCCGGATGACCTACTCCTGCTTCTATATTCAATGTTTCTACGGCCTGAATTTTTCCTGCATTGGGCAGGCTTGGCGGGGTTGGTCACAGAGCCAACCCCCGCCCGCAATCAGCTCCATGCTGCCATTTTATGCGGGCGGGCTAATTAAGGCCCGCCCAGTGTAAGATGCAAGCGGTAGCGCTACCTGTGCGGGCGGGGGAAGGAGAGAGAGTCGGGGCCAGCGATCTTTTGCACATGTGCACAAAAGAGCGCTTCAGTCTCCCTGAGACACAGAGTTGCCTCAGAGGTTGAAGTGGTTTGTAAATACACTTTTACAGACATTAAAAATTTAATGAGACACGTCCCCTCAAGTGACTGTGTCACATGAGATGGGACATGTTTTTATTTTTCATATAAATTTTTTATTTCATCCACACTTGGATGAGGTTTCCTAAAAAATGTGAAGGTCGCTTGGACTTTTTGCCTCCCCGCCAACCGTAAGGTTAGACGGGCAGCATAAACAATGACATTAATTAATTCGTTAATGGCCTAAATAGGCCTATCAGTTATTGGTGGGTGTGCAGCCGACTCCAGTGCGCATGCACCGAATGAAACATCGTGAGGCAGCACGATGATGTTGGGACGCATGCCCGACGTCATCTTGTGTCATTTTACATGCTGGCGTATTGTGCCCGCCCCTGTAGGCTGACTGAAAAATCTTGGTCTATATTTCTATAACTGGGATATTGCATCACTGTTGACCACAGTCGAAATTTGCAGAATGCCAGCACAATAAAGGCCTGTTAATTAGTAATCTTTATACCTGCAAAACCTCAACTTAAAGCAGTTTGTTGGAGTTATTTCATTTCATTTTTGAACTACGCAAGTACAAAATTTTGAAAATGAGATTGGTCACGAGCTGCACGGTTTTGTTATTTCAGGAATAATGAGTAAAGTAATACTTCATAATCCCTGTGCATTTCCAATAAAATGTATTATTTCAATTTTCATGAAATGCTGTTTGGAATCACAGTGGTTAAAATAATAGCTTGTATTTTCACAAGAAACTGCATTATAAAGTATAAAGAAAACACTGGAAAGAACTTTTATTTCCTGAGGTGATAATTCACTGGACTACGTTGTCTGCCAACAATTGTAAGGTTGTGAATAATGTCAGGCATGCACTCCATATCCAAATTGAATTAAATGCTTGCTTTTTGATGAGTGGCTTTTCACTCATTAAATAATCTGATGACAGTGTAACAGTGTAACATTTTATTACAGGAAGTATGACAGAAGATTGCCTTCAAAAGAAAGCACCTCACTCTTATGCATTTTAACATTCTTTCGGAAGGCAATTCATTGCTGTGCAAAGTTTTCCATATTGATTTCAATCTAACTCCCAAGAATTAAATGACAGTGTTTCAGCATACTAAAGTTCTCTGAGTGACTTTCATCATCTTTGTCTCGGCTGGACATGAACCTGCGGTCCATGGATAAAAAGATGAGGGCTGAATCAAACTTGGCTAAAGTGTTGCTTGCATATTTTAAAAGTCTAAAAAATTATTTAAAATTCAGATATAAGTGCCTTCAGAAAATGGTGCATAACAGCACATTGGCCTCCCTTTACCATGTCCGTCAAAACTTTACAACCTCATATCATGGAAGTAACAAAAACCTTTTAGGTGTTATTAGGGATGGGATTTTTAGAACAGTGGAAGGTGCTGAAATCGGAAGTAAGTTCCTAACTAAGATGTTTCTTGCTTTTTTCCCCAGTTTTTATTGCTTTTTCTCCTTCTTTTCCTGGATCTAGTTCTGCTTTGCTTCCTGTCCACACCATATTTCAGTCTTGGCCAAAAAGGTGGGCAGACAACTAATTCTCAGGTCTCTGCCGATGTAATCAGCTGTTTTACATCAGCAACATGAGTCTCTTGGAGCACCTGAACATCAACCTTCCGTTATGGCGGGCGGGGCAGGAGGCAGAAATTTGGCGGGAGGGACAGAAATTGTTTTCACGCGGCGTGAAATCACAGCGGGATCATCTGATGGATTCCATCATGACGGATTGCAGATCCCGCTGGAGGCCAGTGTGAAACAGATTTGCATTTGCCTAATGAATCCAAGAAGCAGCTCTAAACCAGGAAACATTGCAAGTCACCGGAGAACTGGCACTGAGTAAATTGTTAGAACTGCGAGCTAACAAGAGCCCGGGTCCTGATGGACTTCATCCGAGAGTCTTAAAAGAAATGCCTAGTGAGATAGTTGACGCACTGGTTTTAATTTTCCAAAACTCCCTAGATTCGGAGAAGGTCCCAGTAGATTGGAAGATAGAAAATTTAACTCCATTATTCAAAAAGGGAGGAAGACAGACAGCAGGAAACTACAGGCTAGTTAGCTTAACATCTGTCGCAGAGAAAATGTTAGAATCTATTATTAAAGAAGTTATAGCAGGGCACTTGGATAAGCTCAAGGTCCTTAGGCCAAATCAACATAGTTTTGTGAAAGGGAAATCATGTTTAACCAACTTATTGGAGTTCTTTGGGAAAGTAACATGTGCTGTGGATAAAGGGGAACCAGCGGATGTATTGTACTTAGATCTCCAGAAGGCATTTGATAAAGTGCCACATCATAGGTTTTTGTGGAAAGTAAAAGCTCATGGTATAGGGGGCATCATTTGACATGGATAGAAGATTGGCTGGCTAACAGGAAGCAGAGAGTCAGCATACATGCGTCCTTTTCAGCTTGACAAGGTGTAACGAGTGGCATGCCACAGGGATCAGCATTGAGACTTCAACTGTTTACAATTTATATAAATGACTTGGATGAAGAGATTGAAGGGATGGTTGCCAAATTTTCTGATAACATAAAGGTAGGAAGGAAAGTAAGTTGTGAAGAGGACCTTTTTGCACAAATGGAAAATGTGCATAGCCTCGTGTTGGATGGGCACAGGTGCTGCATGGGATTGCAGTCTGTGGGTGGGTGGAGACACAGGTCAGTTCAGATGGACAACAAAAGAGAACCCCAGCAGGCAGCATTGGAAATGCTCAGGAAAGTGAGATGAATGAATAGATGAAGGCTCTGCGTGCATGGGAGAGTGCTTGCACGATACTCCGAAAGGCCCTACCACACACACACTTCTCCCTCCAGATTCACTCCTGGTCTGGCTGTGTGAAGCCGAACTGCTAGTGGGGTGATATTCAGGGGGAAGACTTGCGAAGCCTGTCAATGAAGCTGAAAGCCGGCATTATTCAGTGACAACAGTATTCACTGACATTATTCAGTGAAAGTGAATATGTTTTCAGATTATAAAGTGACAAAATTCACCCATGCAACCACATGTGATCAAAATTTCTTTACTTTTCTAGGTCTACCACTTCTTCTAGGTGCTGCCCTGACATCCAAAGCAGGGGTGGAGACAGCCTGTGCAGTGGTTTGCCCTGTTGCCTCTGATGGCATCAGTGTGCGTCATCTGGAGAGCCGGAGCCTTGAGGGCTCCAGCTTGCTTTGGCTGTCCTCCTGTGAGCCAGCTGCTCCCTCTGCAGTGGCAGTGGATGAGGTTCAGGGGGTCACAGGCAAAGGGGACTAGGAAGGAGAGGACAGCTTCTGAGATTCCTGAGTGGATGACCCTGAGGTGTCCAGCTGCTGCTCCTCCTCTCTTCGGGTGCCCGAGGGTCCTGGCCTGGCTCCTTGATGGGAAGGAGCACCCTGGAGGGATGTTGAAGTGCCCCGTTCCCCTCTTGTATTGCCACTGTAGGAACCCACCCATGGCTACCGCGATGGAGTGCAGGTCTGCATGTATCACTGTGCTCTACTGGACCAGGGTCTCCAAGGCATCTCCCATCCTTCCATGGAGACATCCATGCGCGCACATTTGGGCAGCACTTCAGAGAGTAGGCGGACGCACTCCTCCAACTCATGTGCCACTCTGTTGATGGCTTCCAACTGTTCTGCATAATGTTCCCCCACCTTCTGCTGACTTGGAAGGCTGAATCCAGAAGCTCATCATCTGTCTCGGACCTCATAGATGCCTCTTCCTGAGTGCCAGGCAGCTTGGCTGAACCTGTGTCCTACTGCTGCGGACGCGTGTCCGTGCGGTGACCACCAGATTGTGAATCTGAGCCTGCTCCAGATCTAGGTTCCACCGAGGAGCGTGTCTCTGTGCTGGTGGAGGGTGTGGGTAAGTGCTGTGGTGGGTCTTCCGGGCTGCTTATGGAGAAGGTGTCCATGGGCTAGAGGTGACAACCTGGATGGAGCTGAGGGTCTAGCTGGCTGAGGGTGTCAGTCGCTTGGCAGAGCTCCCTGTGAACCAAAGTAGAGACAATTAGTGCATGGTATCAGAGTCAAAAGCAGGAGAGAATTCACTCACATTTGCATTGAGAGAGGGATGATGCGGTGCAGGATCCTCACATGGGTGTTTGCTGCCAACCTCACTGTCACCACAAGAACAGACCACAACCTCACCAGGCTGCACGATGGCACGCTCCTCAAAATGAGTGAGGAGCCTAATATCAGTCACTCCACCCGTGGTCTGAGACCTCACTCTCTTGTTGTGAGCTAGCTTCACCTGCATAAAACAGATGGAGAGAGTGTAAGCATGTTATGGCAGATGATAAGGATGCAAGAAATGTTTCTGTGGTGAGTGGAGCCATGAACGAGGTGAGGACACAAGTTCTAGAAGATATGAGCCTGATGGAGATGTGAGGGTGTGTGTGAGAGTTAGTGGTGTTGTCCCTGGAGATGTGAGATCCCTGTGGATGTGTGATGGATTTGGGAGTGTGTGTTGAGAGTGATGCCATTAAAAAACCGATTAAAGTTGTTACCAAAACTGCCCATCCAACCTTAAGGTTGGTGGGCAGGTGAAGAACCCAAGCGGCCTTCACGTTTTTCAGGAAATCTCATCCACGGGTGGGATGAGGTTTCCTGAAGGTTTAATAAAATAATTAAATAAAGTTTGCTAACTGTACAAACATGTCCCAGTTTGTGTGATACTGTCACATGAGGGGACATGTTTAAGTAATTTTTCACATCCTTTATTGAAGATTTCTATTACCAACTTAATCTCCCTGAAGCAGCTCCGTGCCTCAGGGAGATTTCTGCTCTCTTGCGCACGCATGCGTGAAAGAGCGCAGGCCCCGACTCTACATCCTCCCCCACCCCTCCTGCCTGCACAGGTAGTGCTGAGCGCTACTGGCCATGTGTCACACTGGGCGGGCCTTACTTGGCCCGCCCACTTAAAATGGTGGTGCGCAGCCAATTGTGGGCAGAGATCGGCTCCATGCCTGCCCCCACCAGCTCCTGCCTGGCCCACCTGACATAGTTAAGTTTCTGGCCTATGATTCTTGACGAGAAAAATCTGTTGCATTGCTTTGAAATGGTTTGCAGAAATCGCTTGACATCGAGTATTTGACAGTCACAAAACCGTCAACCTGAGAAAGTGTATCCGAGCCATAGAGGATTGGAATGAGAAGCAATCCTAATTCTTGGAGAATAGCTAACATTGTCACCAATAGACTTTTCAGCCATTCTTTGTTAGACATTGAGGACACAAATGCTGAAAAATAATTTTAACGACTATATATAAGAAAGAAAAAATATTTCTTGTACTTCACTGTTACAATAATTGGTACCCACCATTGACTTCACTCCTATAAACCTAATCAATAATAGAATTGTCAATGGCAGACACACTGTCGTCTTTACATTAATGCTCTGCAATTTTCTTCAGCCAGAAATAACCCTAATAACTGGAATATTGATTAAGAGCATCTCAATTAGCATGTAATTTACTGATTTACATGAAGTTAGATGAAGTATGGACTTGGTGGCATTCTACTTTTACATGAACTTCTCTTAAAGTGAACATTATTGATTCAATCAGGGTTGTGAATGAGTAAACCAGCATCTGACCTGAATCAAATCTTCAAGCACCATATGATGGAAGTAAAAACCTTAAATTTTAAGAATCTGCTTGCTTTAGGGCAGCTATGTAATTTGATTAACAAAAAATGTACATCAGAATGTGTTTTATTTGGCTAAAAGAAGTATACGTGTGAATGACTCAAATATGGTGCAGAATATTTGGACAGCATTTACAGTGGCATCAGTGTTGAACACTTTGCTATCCAGGTGTACAAATGTGTGTTGTCATTAATTAACCTTACCTACCAACCATGCATATAGGTAATTGTGGGTGGACTACCAACCGCTTACATCATTCACTTTAAAGCACTTTTATAAGATCATCATTTTATAAAATCATCAAATCCTTTTTAGATAGTGTGAAGGCCTACAGAAACACAGGAAAAAAGCCTCTTCCATATTACCCAGGGGAAGGTCTAAACCTCCAGGTACATAGCAGAGATTTAACGATAACCATTAACAACGATACAAGTCAACAATTGCAACAGCACTTGTATCTCTCTTTCTCTCTCCTTCTCTCACCACTATCTCATTCACTCTCTTTTTGCTTCGTCCATTGAATCTTCTGGGTTTTGCCTTATGCACACAACTTTCCCCAATGTAGGAAGAGGCGGATGGGGAGGGATGGGTATGAACAAAACTGCATGGCCCCTCAGGATTTTTGCATTTGATATTAGAAATCAAGCTAGAAGGTAGTTGTGGCTCATTGGTTATTCTGATTTGAATTTTGAACTTATATTTCCAAAAATGCACCTCATTGCTTTTGAACAGTGAGAAGGTTCACTAGATTGATTCCTGGAATGAGAGAAGATTGATTAGATTGGGCTTCTATTCTTTGGAGTTTAGAAGAATGAGAGATGAGTTCATTGAAATGTATAAAGGCCTTGACAGGGTAGATGCTGAGTCTGGAACCAGGAGTCATTGTCTCAGGATAAGGGATCGGCCATTTAGGACTGAGTTGAGGAGAAATTTCTTCACTCAGAGAATTGTGAATCTTTGAAACTCTCTACCCCAGAGAGCTGTGGATGCTCATTCAATGAGGGAGTCACTAAGGGAGCCCAGGAATATGGGATAGCGCGGGAAAGTGAAATTGATGTAGAGGTTCAGCCATGATTTGATGGAATGAGTGAGCAGCTTCCAAGAACTCTACTGCCTACCGCTGCCCCTAATATTATGTTCTTAGTACAGACAGCATCTCTCTTCATGGTATTCATTGTTGCCCACCAACAGGTAAGTGGAGGGGAAGGCATGTTAACCAATGTTAGCAGGTATCTGGACATTACAACAAACCAATAATCTGGCAATTGTATTTACCAGAGCAGACCAACCCATACTATTTGGCATGTGCTGTTCTACAATGCACATTGGATGAGAAAAGCACACTTATGATCATCACATTTAAAAAAATAATTACCTGCTTTGCATTTCTCTATTAAAATAATCTTTCACTTTGGATTTCTGAATTTTGTTTGTGAAAGTCAAGTCCCAGCTCATGACTGTGCTGAAAATGCAAAACCCTAAAGTACTGTGCAATGTTCTGGGCCACTCAGTGAGGCCATATAGCCTTCCATTTCTGCCATCAGGGGCTGTTAATGAGCTGATCAGTTTTCAATGTAGAAAACATTTACAATTATTCTACACTTTGCAAGAGTTATAGCTTCTGTAAATTTTAGACCATGCATCAGGAGATATTTTAGAATTTGGTTTCTGTACTCATCAGTTAAATGTAGCACATAAACAAAGGGGTGAAAATTGCAAGAGCTGGAACCCCACTCATATCAACACGATCAAACCCTTGTAACAAATAAATGTTCCCATCAAAGAGATCTGAGCATAGCATTATCACTGGGATGGACTTAGTCATGGGTAGCTTTGCAGTCTCATGCACAGTTGCCAGCACATTACTATTCACACAAAGGCATTAGATCATCCACAAACAATAATCTGGGATGATGGAGGGAAGTAACATGATTATATCAGCTTTAGGACAATCATTGTTTTTATAATGAGATTTCTTTTATAAACAGTAACCTGTCTTAGTTGTTTAAAAACTACAAAATCCATTCTATTAAGAGCTCTGATTCAACAAATTGTTCACAATCAGAAGTTTTTGGCTTGCAGGGCAGAAATTTCTGATGACAGATGGCCTTTAACTATCCTAAAGTTGCAGCGTTTAGTTTTCCAAGGCTCAGCCTGCATTATTCAATAGCACGTAGCCTTGGTAGTAGCCTGTCCAAAACTGCAACAAATTTGATTCTGTTTTCTCCTTCAAGGGGAATTTTTAAGGGGTCTGTAGTGTTTATCCATCAGTGTTTATCTGCTTTGTTATCTCCTTCTGCTCCAGAGTGCACTGTAAAAAGGACTTTGCCAATCAACTGTATTTGATGTAATGCTTTATTGATTACTAAAATGAACAAATATGTACACAAGATCCCAGTAGAAATGTGATTAAATGATGTGTTGACATTTTCCCAAACAAACCCCGACTTTGTTAAAATTACACTTTTGAGTTATTGTTTGCTTCACACCTGATATATAACAACTGAATACTATAAGCACACCTCCATAACTGTTTTCCTCACTCAGTTATGAGAGAGTGTACATTAGGGTGTGAATTAAATATACACATTGGCGCATCATATCTGCAGGGAGCAGAAAATGCTTTTGTCATTTAGCCAACTATAAGCATCTGGCTGAATGACACAATAATTTAGTCTATGAATTTTCTGCTGATTAAACTTTTGCATTGTTTGATATATGACAGCCAGCTAATAAGAAGAGCTGAAATAAAGAGAGACCCCTATGTGCTGAATGCCCTCTTTCTGACTTTGCTTTGCTTTAGATATTTAATACTTAAATTATGTAAAATATTTGGTTAAATAATGGTAAAGGAAAATGCACTTAGTTTGGAAAGGGCTTTTTATTATCAAGAATGCCATATGGTTCAAATCACCTCTAATTATAATTTTGACAATTAGATGCAGATTGTATGTTCATCTGCTGCTGGCCCATGCCATGTAGGTCCTACAATTTGAGTTACCCCAATGCTGCCATTTGTAGTGAGAAAATGCTTCAGCAATTTTCAGATTTGATCCATCTTCAGTTATTCACTGGTGCATTATTTTCTTTGGTTTATTCTCTTTACAACCAGTCACTGACAGCATTGTTCTCACATCACACAGAAGAAATGAGCAGGACTTTAGCAAAAGTTTGCAAGACACAGCAACACAGTTGAATTCAACATGGCCTTGAGGGCAACTTTACTGTTGCTATTTCACATATTGTTTGGTCTTACCTAAGATAAATAAGTTTGCATTTATGTATTGCCGAATCATAGCCTCCAAATGTCTCAAAATATCTGCGTTGATTTTAATTGTTTTTGAAATGTGTTAAGTAGGAACCTCAAACGGCAAGTAAGATTAATGGCCAATTAATATCACTTTAGTGGTGCTGGTTCAGAGAGGAATGTAGACCAGGGCACCAATAGAAATTCTTGCTCTTTAACTAGTGCCATGGGATCTTCTATGTCCAGTTTAACAGACTTAACAATGCCATGTTTTAACATCTCACTTGAAAGGTGGTAACTCCAACAGTGTTCAGCACTAGGCTGAATGATGTACCCAAGCTCTGGAATGAGCTTTCAATTCACAATCTGAGAAAGTTAGCAAGGAACCTGTTCACAGAATTCTGCCAATGACACTTTATAATTGGCCAATAGGAGCTGCATAAGAGTGGTGAGGAGACAGCTTATTTATAGCTCAACTAAGATCAGAAACTCATTATATTGGTTTTCAGAAAAAAACCTGCCCTCTAATATAAGACACAACAGATTCACAACATCACCAGTCTATTGTAATTTTCTTTAACTATTCCAACCAGTGTGTTTTGTTATGCTGCATTAATGATACACTTGGAGTTTCTGGCAATGCTGAATAACTGGTGGCTTGTGTCTGCAAACAGAAGGCCACGGAATTAAAAAGTAATTTTGTCTATTTCCTTCCCATTGTCTTTAAATCTTTGATGATAGAATTTCCTATACAGATGTCTAAATAGGCTTGTATTCTTTAGAATGTAGGGAATAGTCAGTTACTTTAAAAGTGTTTCATTGATTTCCATATCACTGGGTCTTGTTGCTAGCAAATCCATAGGGGTCAACACTATCTGTATGAAATCTACACTTTCAGAACTAGTGTTGTAAATGCCTCACTGATACTAATATAAAAACATCAGAGCAACTGGGGAGGATCTGTGAGATCTGGGGAGGACTTCAATAATTTGATAATTTAGTAGAATGGGTCAATGCATTATCTTAAAATTCAGAATCAGCTGCAGTTAATGCACGTTTAAGTTTAAAAGTAATCTTGTGTGTTAGGGGTTGGTCATGAGATATCAGTATTCAGTGGCAGACTTTGCAACATTGATGGATTAGTTGTCTCATTGGCACTGTGAACAGTTTTCTGCATATCTTGGCTCCCCAAATTAGATCCCGATGGTCTGCTCATTTGCATCTTTCACTTATTACACTCACAGGCCACAAGAGCAGCTGAGGACCAACTGTACTTTTGCAATATAACCCCCACAACCAGCAGGCTCAACTTCATTGTGGATTGAAACCCTGTTAAAGGATTGCAGTTATTTTGGGTCTACTTAATTTACAGTGTCAGTTGTATTTGGCAGAATTATTGATCATAAATCAGTTCACAAAACTTGTGTGACATTTTAATTTTGGAAGCTAATCTGAGTGAAGACATTAGCAAGTCAAAGCAGGAATGGTCAGTGTGCCTTACACTTGCCATAACTAGTTCGCTCCCCAATAGCAACCAAATAAATATGTACATATGAACATATCCTGCATGACATTTTTTTTGTGGCTTACTACATTTTTAATTTTCAGTGCTCCTGTGGCAGACATTGTAATACTGATGGATTAGTTATTTTCTCATTGGCACTGTGAACAATTTTTTGCATATCTGGGCTGCCAAAATTAGATCCCTATTGTCTGGACATTTGCATTTTTCACCCATTTAGCTGCATGGAAATGTACTCAACTGTTCCATTCTTACCATCTAATCATAGAGAATCACCATCAATGGCTTCTCTTCCCACCCCTGTACAACTATCTCTGGTATCCCCTCAGGATCTGTCCTTGGGCCTCCTCCTATTTCTCATCTACATGCTGTCCTTTGGCGACATCATCAAAAAACAACAATTTGTACATGTGCACAGATGATTTGAGCCCTCCAGTGTTTCTAAATTATCAGGCAGCTGTCCGACATTCAGTAATAGACAAGCAAAATTTTCTCTGATTAAACATTGGGAAGTCTGAAGCCATTGTCTTCGGTTCCCACAATCTCTGCTCCCCACCAACTTCACCCCATTTCCTGGCAGCTGTCTGAGGCTGAACCAAACTATTCAAAACTTCAATGCCATATTTGACGCTGGGGCGAGCTTCAAAAATAAATCCACACCATCACTAAGCCACCTATTTTCACCCCTTAATATCACCAATTTCCACCCTTTCCTGAGCTCATCTGCTACTAAAAACCTCTTCCATGTCTTTGTTACCTCCAGTCTTGACTATTCTGATGCATTTCTGGCTGGCCTCCCACATTCTACCCTCCACAAATTTGAAGCTGTACAAAACTCTGCTGTGTCCTAACATGCATCACCCTGTGCTCACTTACCTACACTAATTGCCAGTTAAGTAATGCCTCAATTTAAAAATTCTCATCTGTGTTTTCAAATCGTTCCATGGCCTATCCCGTCGTTACCTCTTTAATTTCCTCCAGCACTACAACCTTCTGAGATATCAGTGCTCCTCTGACTCTTGCCTCTTGAGCATCTGCAATTTTAATTGTCCCATTGGTGGCTATGCTTTCTGCTGTCTAGGCCCTAAGCTCTGGAATTCCCTCTCTGCCTCTCTACCTCGCTTTCCTCCTTTAAGATGCCCCTTAAAACCTACCCCCTTAACCAAATTTTTGGCCATCTGCCCTAAGGTTGCCTTATGTGGCTCAGTATGATATTTTGTTTTATATTGCCCTTATGGAGTGCCTTAGAGTGTTTTATTATATTAAAGGTGCTATCAAAATACAATTTGTTGTTTTATTGAAACAAAAATCTGTTCAACCTCTTTAACATCGCTTGGATCATTGTTTGGGAATCTGGACTCCAAGGAGCTAAATTATCATATCATTAATTTTGTTTAGCATTTATAGTTTTATTTTACAAGCATGACTAGGAATGTTATGGGTATGAATTCTGGAAATTCATCAGGAAATAAAAGTTTCTGTTAACAAAGCACATTTCTAATGAAACTCCTTCACCAAAATTCTTCATGGAGTAACCTAGGGTGCATTGTTCTACCTGCATCTCCTGAGTTCGACTTTGAACCCTGATGCCCAGCCTTCAAAACCCAGACAGCTTAATATTTGCATTTACATTTCTTATTGGTTGGTTTGACCTGTTTGAATTTCATTGGCCTAAAGGTTTGGAAAGGATTTGTCTTCACACTGTTTCTTCAGCAATTTGCTGAATCCAATATCAGAACAGCAAGATCTAACAGGTCATGCAAATTATTAAGACCATTGACTTAAACTTTCTCTGTGGCCACAGATACCTCACTGTTTGTCCCTAAGCAGCCCAAAAATAAGCTGGACACAGTTGATCCAGAAGATAAACCAGCAGTTTAAAAGAAAACCTCTCTAATTCAGATGGTCAAGCAGGAGAGGACACTGCCTGTTACAGAGATATGTGGCTATGCATATAAAGAGCAGTTTTACAGATAATGCATATAGATATTATTGGGAAATTACACATATTTCTCAAGACAGCAGGAATCTTGGAAACAGAAATGTAACTATAATGTTCTTAACAAAAACAGAATTACCTGGAAAAACTCAGCAGGTCTGGCAGCATCGGCGGAGAAGAAAAGAGTTGACGTTCGCCAGACCTGCTGAGTTTTTCCAGGTAATTCTGTTTTTGTTTTGGATTTCCAGCATCCGCAGTTTTTTTGTTTTTTTCACTATAATGTTCTTACTGATTGAATCATGTTTATAAAGAGGCACATTGTGATACCTCCACAGGACAGCAATCACAATGTGTATGTAAAACCAATCATCTAATTATCTTTACTTTGAGGTTGAATGAATGTCTTCCAGGAGAGTTTAAAAAGGATGCATTAAAATCTGTGCTACTACTTTGTTCTTGGCATTACCACTAGATGAGGATGGGTGCAAGGACTCCCACCACTCTCCTGCAACACCTTTCTTCCCAGTCCTCAGTTGATCATAACAGGGTATTTTGAAATTTATAAGGATGAACGTGTCAACTCAGTGTGTATGCACCTAATTATTTCTGTGCTGTTTGCAAAGAACTCTGTCTGACAGACTTTCTTGAGTTTAAATGAGGGATTAGATTTTATTGAGTTAAAAACCCATCCAGGTAAAGATGTTAAAATATTTAAAAAAGGTAAACACACGTCCTAACCGTCGTAACACACACAAGTGCACACACACGCACGCGGCATGCAAATATACTAGCTACAATGTAGAGAAAGTTAACCTATGGCCAAATTAAGATTCAATGATTAAAGATAAGGATATAAAGAGTATACTGATTATAAGTGTTCTGCTACTGTTCATAGCTGAGGCATTTCTTAAAGCTGTAGCCCTTGTTTTTTTCCCCTGGAAACACTGTTTTGGAATTTGAAGCCTTCTTTAGAATTTCTCTGCTGTCCTCAGTGCGATATAAGTCAGCAGGGTTCACTTTAGTTGAGAGAAAGAGGTAAGCAGCTTATTTGCTGCCTTAAGATGTTCCTTCCCAAACTGCCCCAAAGCTAGCAGGGTTTTTGGAATAAAAGACTTACAAAAATCAAAGAGTTTCGCTCATGTGATGGTTGGCTATTGGTACGCAATGGAAAACAATCAATAATCTATTCATGTTAACAAAGGGGTTTCCACTTCCCATGGTAAAAGCCATTGACATACAATAGAGGCAAATAGGGGTCCTTAGCAATAAAAACAAAGTGCTAGAAAAACTCAGCAGATCTAGCAGCATCTGTGGAGAGAGAAACAGAATTAACATCTCAAGTCCAATCTGACTCTTCTTTGGAACTGAAGAGAGGCAGAAGCCCAATACAAGCTTGAGAAACAGCACCTCATCTTCCGATTAGGCACCTTACAGCCTTCCAGACTCAATATTGAGTTCAGCAACTTCAGACCATGAATTCCCCATTTTTTTCCCCTTGTGCCAGTCAGTATCTTGTTCTCATGTTTTGCTTCCAGGCAGCACTGACCTTTTATTCTGCTGTTAACAGCTATTCTGCACCAGTGCTTTGTTCCTTTTTGATTACCATTTCCACTCTCTTTGCCTTTGTTCCATGATATCTTTAAAATTTAATCTCCCCTGTTCTCTAACCTATCCCTGACCTTCCCTTTTGCTCCATATGACCATTACCCCTTTTTCAATAGCACATTCCTGCCTCTCTTCAGTTCCAAAGAAATGTTAACTCTGTTTCTCTCTCCACGGATGCTGCCAGACTTGCTTGAGTTTTTACAGCACTCTCTGGTTTTATTTCAGATCTCCAGCATCTGCCGTATCTTGCTTTTAATATGGGGTCCTTAGCACTTGCCTTGTGCATAATCAGTTTCATTAGTTTTCCTTTGTTACCTGGTAGCCCTGGCTGCAAGGAAGTCTGAGGCCTTATTTTCCTTGCCGTTTGGAGTAAGTCCTGACAAAGACACAAAGGTGCAACATTCCACAGGGATGTGGTCGAGGCATGCTTATTGTGGTCCACCTTTGAGAAGCTTCCAGATGTTTTGCCAACTTGTAGTTCCAAATGTCAGGTGACTTATGGCGGATATCTTAAGTCAGTGCCTTTGTTTTAACAGTTGAAGCTGCCTTTTCTAAAAAAAAAAGTTCCATATGTGAGTCCAGCAGATGAAATTGAAATTTAATATTTGACACCTCAGTCATAAATATGACAGCATTGATTTAACAGATAAAATCGCAGAGTTAGAATATCAGTCCTAATCTGGGTTTTAGGAATGGGCATAGATAAGAGTCATAAATTCAAACCATAGGCTGAATTGACATACATATTTTATTGGCTTTCATTTTTTAACCACATTGTTGTGGATCACTGGGTTGAAATTGTTTCTCAAAGTGTCCCAGCTCCAGGTCAGGTGAAAGTCAATAATCTGCTTTGCCTCTTTGCAATTTAGTGGCACTGATGTCAGCTATTTTTTTTTGAATTGTGTTAGCTGGCCTATTTTATCACCAATTTTGCTAGTATGAGAAAATTATTCTCTTAGCTATTTGTGTCATTCTTATTCAACATAAATTGAACATTACCAAGTTGACAGCTATTATTTTCCCTTGTCTCACTTGCCCAATTTCCAGGTCCATATGTACTTTCCTTGCCTTCTAGTTACTTTCTTCACCTGTTCTTGGATGGAGCATTTTCTGTGTCACTACACCTGCACCATAAAAACTTGAGATTCATGTTGAAACAGTCTCAGTGTTTCAAAAGTGCTTACCCGTAGGTGTAGTATCACTTCAAATAAATAAGCTGCCTCTGAATGTATTGACTTGTTCAGGTTGCAATTGTCTGCTCATTTTCTGGTTTTGGTCCTTGGACATTCAGCAAAACAAAACACACACTTTCACTGAGGTCAGCTTTTGTTAATTCTAAATGTGGATTCCAAGGTAATACAACTGGCCTCCTTCTGTGCTGTATCTATAATTCTGTGAGAACACAATATCTGTTATGTAAGAGATTCTGCAAAATAACATGTAGTATAATATTAATATGTGTTTAAAATTGTGTAGTAACGTTCTTCATTTAACAAGCTGCACCCATGAATTAAACAGATTGATAATTACTAAACCTGGGAGGTACCAGAGGATGTTTCCCCTTAGCTATCATTCACTCATTGTCACCATATCCTTAGTGGGGCCACTGGCATCATCTTGCTTTTTCTCTAGCCATCTTCAAGCCTCCCTCAATCTCAATGCTATCCACCCGTCCAAGTTTCCTTCTTCCTCTTTTGTTTTTAACCCTCAATTTTACCCTTCAATTGTCACCAGGACAAAGCTGATGGGTTTACATTTAACTATACTTAGCAACCTTTTTGATTCCTGAACTTCTCTTGATCTAACCCACCCATTTGTCTTTCTGTCTATCCAGCTGATTCTGAGCATTCTCTGCCATACCCATATTTCAAAAGCTGTTATCCTCCTCTCATCCTCTTTCTTCAGAGTTTAACACTCCACATGAGTGACTGTACCTGATGTTTTTCAGCTTCATGCTGGTGGTTTTGGACGCTACTTAAGTCACTGGTCATGCCTCTTGCCGTAGCTAATCTAACCTGGATTTCATTCTTGGATGTAATTTTGGTGTTTATCAGTGAACCAAGATACTTGAACTTGTCCACTGCTTCTATCTCGACTTTTCCATTGTCATTTAGAACCAATAATGTTGGTCCAGCTGTAGCTGGGGGATTGGAATCAGCTGTGCTAACTGTCCCTCTTTTTAAATTTCGTTTCACAAAAATATACTTTATTCATAAAATTTATAAAAATACTGACCATAACCATTCAAAGTTGACATCACACAAAGTGAAAACAAAATTAGTTTCTTGCAATGCTGTATGTTGCTCATTGTATTTACAATTAGTAAATATTTACAAGATTCAGTACATATCAAAGATGCAGCCCAGGGGTTTTACCAAGCTTCCAGCCCCTCAGTATACTATCACTGAAAAGCCTTAGACAGTGGCCTTTCCCCTTTACACTTTTGCGGCAGCTTTAGTCCTAAGCTTTAGAGCGTCCCTCAGCTCATTGCCCTGGACCTTGAAATGTGCCTGTCTGCAACGCTTGGTGTGGACAGATCTTTGCACTGGAAGACCAGCAAGTTTCAGGCAGACTAAAGTGAGCTTTTCATAAAGTTGATGGTCGACCAATAGCAGTTGATTTGGCTCAAAGTGCACCCCTGGGAATAGCCTATAGAGCCAGAATCCCACATCATGGAGCTGCTCGGGATGAACCTCAAGAAAAACCACTTCATCTTTTTCCAGACCTGTCCCTCTAAGTAATTTGAAACAGTAACAAGTATGACTTTCAACACACCTACCAGTCAAACCATTGTCCTGAGGGAAAGCTACAAAACAAACATTCTAAAGTGCTAATAAAAATATCCCAATAAAAACCTTCTATTTTGGAGGAACGGTGCCTCCTTATCACCTCACTACATTCCTTTCACAGAGGCAGCCTTGTAGGATTGCTTTTGTAAAAAGCTTAATTAGCTGCTAGTGTTCATGACAATTTCATAATTTTTATGGCCTGCTCAGTATTTTAATTCAAAATCTAATAGGTTCTATCTTAAATGTGCATGTATGAAAAATAAAGTGGTGATGATTACATCCTAATTCCAAATCTAATTAACTAACACCAGGTCACTGAGTTTAATGCAGACTAGTGAAGCCAATATTTTGGAAGCACCACGATGTAGATCATATCAATGCAACAAAGTAGTTGAATTTAAACAATGCCAGAATTTTACTGTCATTTTCACTATAAATAGACAATTATTTTACTATCAAGGGTGTATTACCATTCAGCATTGGGGAATTGGAATTTATCCTGACCTCCAGACTAGCTAATAATCTAACCATATGGGAACACCTCACTAACAGTGACCATAATATGATAGATTTCAATATCAGAGTTAAGAAGAGGAAGGATGAGTCATGAACCAAGATTTTAAATTGATCTAAGGCTGACTTTGGAGGAATGAGGCAGTAATTAACCACAATAGATTGGGCAGAACTATTAGCTGATAAAACTACTTTGAACAATGGGAGGGTTCAAAAAAGAATTTGGTGGAAATTTAAGACCTCAACATAACTCGAAAGGGTGAGCAAGATAGAATTTAGCACTCAGCTTGAGAGTGAGAAACTTGGTTCGGAAACAACTGTGCTAAACTTAAATAAGGGCAATTATAATATAATGAGGGCAGAGTTGGCTGGAGTGGATTGGGAAAGCAGTTCAGCAGAAAAGACAGTTGGTGAACAATGGCAGATGTTAAGAAAATAGTCCATGACTCTCAACAAAGATATATCCCAGTGAGGAAGAAGGATTCAAGGAAGGGGATAAACCAACCAGGTTAACCAAGGAAGTTAAGGACAGTATCAAATTGAAAGAAAAAACATACAATGTGGCAAAGATTAGTGGTAAGCCAGAGGATTGGGAAAGTTTTAAAAACCAACAAAAGATGACCAAAAAAAAAGGGAGAAAATAAACTTTGAGGGTAAACTAGCAAGTAATATAAAAAACTGACAGTAAGAGCTTATTTAAGTATATAAAAAGACAGAGAGAGGCCAAAGTGAACATAGGTCCTTAGAGAATGAGACTGGGGAAATAATAATGAGGAACCAGGAAATGGCAAATGAGTTGAATAAATACTTTGCTTCAGTGTTCATGGTAGAAGACACTAATGGCATCCAAAAATATTAAATAATCAAAAGGCAAAAGGTGGGGAGGAAATAAATACAATAACTATCACTAGAGAAAAAATACTAGGGAAACTAAGGGGCTAAAGGCCAATAAGTCCTCTGGACCTGATGGATTGCACCCTAGAATATCAAAGGAAGTAGCTACAGAGATAGTGGATGCTCTGGTAGTAATCTTCCATGATTCCTCCCATGAGTCCCAGAGGATTGAGAATGGCCAATGTAACACCCTTATTCAAAAAGGGAGGGAGACAAAAAACAGGTAACTATAGGCCAGTTAGCTTAACATCTGTCATTGGGAAAATGTTGCAGCCTATTATAAAGGATGTAATAACAGAGCATTTAGAAATACATAATCTAATCAAGCAGAGTCAGCATGGCTTCATGAAGGGGAAATCGTGCCTAACAAATTTATTATGATTCTTTTGAGGAGGTAACAAGCAGGATAGATAAAGGGGAACCAGTAGATATAATATATTTGGATTTCCAAAAGGCATTTGATAAGGTACCACACATAAGGCTACTTAATAAGATAAGAGTGCATGGTGTTGGGGATAGTTTATTAGCCTGGAGAAAGGATTGGCTATCTAATAGAAGACAGAGAGTTGAGATAAGGTTGGCATTTTTGGGATGGCAATCTGTAATTAGTGGAGTGCCACAGGGATCAGTGCTGGGGCCTCAATTATTTACAATATAACTTAATGACTTGGATGAGGGAAGTGAATGTACTATTGCGAAGTTTGTGGATGACACAAAAATAGGCGGGAAGGCAAGTGGTAAGGATGACACAAGGAGTCTACAGAGCGATATAGACAGGTTAAGTGAGTGGGCAAAATCTTGGCAGATGGAATATAATGTGGAAAATGTGAGGTTATGGACTTTGGCGGGAAGAATAGAGGAGCTGAATATTATTTAAATGGAGACAGACTGCAGAAGGCTGCAGCACAGAGGGATTTGGGAGTCCTTGTGCATGAATCCCAAAAAGCTAACATATAAGTTCAACAGGTAATAGGGAAGGCAAATGGAAAGTTGGCCTTTATTTCAAAGAGAATGGAGTATAAAAATAGGGAAGTCTTGCTAAAACTATACGAGGCGAACTAACTAACTATACTAGTTAGACCACACCTAGACTACTGTGAACAATTTTGGTCCTTTATCTAATGAAAGATATACTGGCCTTGGAGAGAAGGTTCACTCGGTTGATCCTGGGTATGGAGGGATTTTCTTAGGAGGAGAGGTTGAATAGGTTGGGCCTGTACTCGCTGAAATTTAAAGAATGAGGGGGGACCTTACTGAAACATATAAGATTCTTAGGGGGCTTGACAGTGTAGATGCTGAGAAGTTGTTTCCCTTGTGGGAGAGTCTAAGGCCAGAGGGCATAATCTCAGAGTAAGGGGGCGCCCATTTAAAACAGAGGTGAGGAGGAATTTCTTCTCTCAGAGAGTAGTCAACCTGTGGAATTGTTTACTGCAGAGGGCTGTAGAGGCTGGGTCGTTAAGTACATTCAAGGCTGAGATAGACAGATTTTTAATCAGTCAGGGAATCAAGGTTATGGGGAAAAGACAGGAAAGCGGAGTTGAGGATTATCAGATCAGTCATGATCTCATTGAATGGTGGAGCAGGCTCGATGGGCTGAATGGACTACTTCTGATTCTATGTCTTATGATCTAACAATAAAACCAAAGGCCCAGGTGAAATAGTCATCAAACAAACTTAAAGTTTAGAATATGTTGGAATAGACAAGTTGACTCTCATCTTCAATTAAGTTTATGACAAGGGAGAAATCCCAGAAGATGAAAGTAAATCAATACTTATTGTGTTCCCTAAAAGACCTGGAGCAATTGAATGTGAAATCCACCACACTATCAGTCTGATGAGTCACGTTACTAAGATCCTTCTTCGAGTACTGATTAGTAGGGCCAGGAGCAAGATAAAAACAGAAATTTCAGCTGTTGAATGTTGTTTTGTAGAAGATACAGGAACAGGAAATGATATATGTTATGCACGCTATCAAAAAGAGCCAAAAGGATGGAAAAAAGATGTATTCATGTGCTTTATTGATTTTAGTAGGGTATTTGATGAGGCGAAACATGAAGAATTGATGAGCACATTAGAGTCTCTTGACCCTGATGGCAAAGATCTTAGCATGCTAAGAAATCATTACTGGAAACAAACTGAATCAGTAAAGGTTGAGAATGATCAAGCCAATTTTGTAAAGAGTAAAAGAGGGGTCAGAATAGTGTGTTTTCTCCCCAGATTTACTCAATTTGTAAAGTTAAAGTATTTTTAGAATGAAGATTTCCTGGATTATTAGTTGGAGATTACAACCTTCATAATAAAAGAAATGCCAATGTCACCATTCTTATTGCCAACTCTGAGGAGAAACTGGAAAAGATTTTGGATAGAGTACCGAGTGAAAGTGAGAAGAAGGGCTGAGCATAAATAGTAAGAAAACAAAATGTCTAGTAGTATCCAAAAAGAAAATCATAGCAGAATACAAGGTCACAGTGAAGAATGCAAAGTTCAAACAGGTAGACAAATTTTGTTACCTAGAAAGTATGTTCATATTGGACGGAAAGTGCAACCAAAAAATAAGACAGAGGATTGGAATGGCCAAAGATGCAGTTCATAAAATGAAAAATATTATGATCAACACAAAAGTAGCCATGAAAACAAAACTGAGACCTGGAATGCTACACTAATTTTGGCATATGCAAGTGGGAGTTGGATGATCAGTGAAACAATGCAGAGAAGAATTGAGGTGTCAAAGTATTTTTTTGAGGTGAATAATTAAGATAGTTTAGACAAGTCACACTAGTAATGAAGAGGTGCTAGCAAAATCTCTGAGACCAAAAGAACTCTGCTGACTGAGATCAGGAAGAGACAGTTCGAATTTCTTGGCCATGTAATGGGAAATCATGATTTAGAAGGTCCGATGTTGATGGGAAAGATCGATGGTAAAAGAGAGGTAAACAAAGGAAGATTTTTCTAAAGAGCTTCACAAACTGGGTGAATGTACCACCAACGAAGATGATTCACACCTCTAGAGCAAGATTAATGTGGAAGTCCACAGTCTCAAATGCCCTCTTAGGGCATGGTACCTGAAGAGAGAGAGAAAGGGGTGAAAGAGGCTAGGTCTATATCTGTCATGAAGCAACATTGGCTAACAAGGGAAGTGAGAGATTGTATGGGCCCTTTATTTGCATTTTATACTAAGGCAAACAACAGTAGGGATCCCGCAAATTGGAACAGATATAAAGAACAACAAAGGGATACTAACAGAGTGGTAAGAACAGCAGGTTAGCAAGGGCACAGAATATGTACTCTGGGTGGGGGACTTCAGCGTCCATCACCAACAGTGGCTCAGTAGCACTACTAATGACCAGGCTGGCTGAGTCCTAAAAGACATAGTTGCTAGACTAGGTCTGCGGCAGGGAACCAACTAAAGGGAAAAACCTACTTGATCTTGTCCTCACTAATCCACCTGTCACAGGTGCATCTGTCTATGACAGTATTGGCAGGAGTGACCACTGTAATCCTTGTGGAGATGAAATCCTGCTTCACATTGAGGATACCCTCCATCATGCTGTGTGGCAGTTCCATCGTGCTAAATGGGATAGATTTCATACAGATCTAGCAACCCGAAACTGGGCATCCGTGAGGCACTGTAGGCCAATAGCAGCAGCAGCAAAATTGTATTCAACTGCAATCTTTAACCTCATGGCCCAGCATATCCCCCACTGTACCGTTACTATCAAGCTGGGGAATCAACCTTGGTTTGATGAAGAGTGGAGAAGGGCATGCCAGAAGCAACACCAGGCATAGCTAAAAATGAGGTGTCAACCTGGTGAAGCTACAAGACAGAGATATTTGCATGCCAAATAGTGGAAGCAGCATGTGATAGACAGAGCTAAATGATCCCATCACTAACGGATGAAATCTAAGCTCTGCAGTCCTGCCACACCCAGCCGTGAATGGCAGTGGACTTTTAAACAAGTAACAGGAGGAAAAAGCTCCACAAATATCCCCATCCTCAATGATGGGAGAGCCCAGCATGAAAACGAAGTCTGAAACATTTTCAGCCAGAAGTGCTGAGTGGATGATCCATCTCAGCCTCCTCCTTCAGCCAATTCGATTCACTCCATGTGATATCATGAAACGGTTGAAGGCACTGAATACTGCAAAAGTATGGGCTCTGACAATATTCTGGCAATAGTACTGAAGGCTTGTGCTCCAGAACTTGCTGTACCTCTAGCCAAACTGGTCCAGCACAGCTACAACAGTGGCATCTACCCAGAAATGTGGAAAATAGCTCAAGTATGCCCTGTCCACAAAAGGCAGAACAGATCCAACCCATTACCGCCCCATCAATTGACACTTGCTCATCAGCAGAATGTGGAAGGGGTCATCAACAGTGCTATCAAGTGCCACTAACACAGCAATACACTGCTCACTGACACTCAGTTTAGGTTCTGCCAGAGCCACTCAGTCCCTGACTCATTACAGCCTTGGTCCAAACATGGTTAAAATAGCTCTCAAGAGGTGAACTGAGAGTAACTGCCCTTGGCATCAAGGCAGCATTTGACCGAGTGTGGTATCAAGGATCCCTAGCAAAGGGAATCGGGGGAAAACTCTCCACTATTTGAAGTCATACCTATCACAAAGGAAGGTAGTTGTGGTTTTTGGAGGTCAATTATCTCAGCCCCAGGACATCACTGCAGGAGTTCCTCAGGGTAGTGTCCTAGGCACAGCCATCTTCACCTGCTTCATCAATGACCTTCCCTCTGTCATAATGTCAGAAGAGGGGATGTTTGCTGATGATTGCACAATGTTCAGCAACATCTGTGACTCCTCAGACACTGAAGCAGTCCATGTCCAAGTGCAGCAAGACCAAGACAACATTCAGGCTTGGGTTGATAAGTGGCTAGTAACATTTGTACCACAAGTGCCAGGCAATGACCATCTCTAATAAGAGACAGTGTAATCATCTCCCCTTCACACCCAATGGCATTACTATTGCTGAATACCCCACTATCAACATCCTGGGGGTTACCATTGACCAGAAACTGAACCGGACTAGCCATATAAATACTGTGGCTACAAGAGCAGGTCAGAGGCTGGGAATTCTGTAGCAAACAATTCATCTCTTGACTCCCCAAAGCCTGTCCGCCATTTACAAGGCACAAGTCAGGAATCGTTTTATACTGTCCACTTGTCTGGATGAGTGCAGCTCCAATAACACTCAGGAACCTTGACGCTGTCATCATCAGAAGACAGGAAGGAGAATGTATATATCTATATCATCCTGGCTACTTCATAAATTTATTACTTTTTAAAATGGACAAATGGCTGGACTGATAAAATGGCCACAACTGACCACAGGATGGTAGTTCTGGAAGTTTCTGAGCAGTTTAAAAACGGATAAAGGCTAACTAGTGTAACTCCTGGAATGTAACACTCCTTGCATTGTATAAACATTCCAGCCAAGCCAACTCAAAGGGCTAGTAGATGAGGTGTCTGCACCAGCCAGCGCTGGACAAAGGCAGAGCTATTGGGACTCCTCATCTCCAATGTTCTGCTAATGGTTGTACAGTTACCCGCTCAAAACACAATGGGTTTTGATAAGGGGGTTTGTTAGCTGGGTGGCTCAATCCAAAACCACCCTGTCTCATGACTGAAGCTTGAGCTGTTTGAATTGCTTTAATTGTACAGCTTTCAGATTCCACCTTCAGTTACTGTCTAACTTCAGAAGAGGTAACAGGACCCCAGGCTATAGCAGCCTGCTCTGACTTCCAACTCTCTCAAAGCCCGGTCTCCAGAAAGAATCCTGCATTTTGCCAACAAAGTGAACCAATTCCCAGAATACAAGAACACTTTGCTGCATCTTCATCTGCCTCAGCCTTCAAATGAGTTCCTAGGAAAAGATCAGGACTTCAGCCAGACAAAGCCAACCTTCCTTGGGCAATGACTTAATGGACTCTGGACTCACGTGAAATAATAATTCTTATTTATTTTTATTGTGGTCTTTACCCTGAATCCTTTCTTTCTCTTTTCCCTCTTTTACTGTATGGATGTAAAAAGTGGTGTACGTTGTGAAACCCCTTTCCACCTTTTGTGTGTCTGTAAAATAAACTACCCCTCTGATATTATCCTATCTCGAGTTTGCTGTGGAGTTATTAATAGAGGATTGGACCACTCCAAAACTGAGGGGTTGGGAAAATACACCACCACTTAAAAAGGGGAAATCAAAAAACACTTTTCTGTTTATTGACGGATGGTGAGAGGAGAAATCAGGGCTGTTTTAAGTTAAACCCCCTCCTGTCTAAAACAACACCATCCAAGACAAAGCAGCCCGCTTGATTGGCACGCCATCCATCACCTTCAACATTCACTCCCTCCACCACCGACGCACATTGTGTACCATCTGAGCTATTGTCCTTGTGGATTTTCTGTGATATTTTTACATGAGAATGAGAGAAAGAGCATTTTTACATAGCGAGTGTTAATGACTGAGAACTTGCTGCCAATGAGAGTGGTGGAAGCGAAGACAATCAATCATTGTAAAAAAGAAATTGGAAGGGTATTTCAGGGAAATAAACTTACATGGTTATGGGGATAGAGCAGAGGAATGGGACTGATTGGATGACTCTACAGAGAGCTAGCATATGACCAAATGGCCTGTGCCATAATGAAACTCTATAATTTTATGAGAAGATTTATAAGACAAAAAAGGATATAATTTAGGCATAGTAAAGTAGCAACCCTGACATTCATCATACTCAGTCTTTTCATGATGCAGTCATTGATGAAATGAAGTTTGCATATGTGTCAGTGATCTTTGTAATTCTGTCACCAGCTACCTGCAAGCTCCCTATCTCTCCATTTCTGACAGGGATACAGATGTGGCATTTATTACTCCTCTGCATCAGTGAGCTCAGGTGGCCTACCTACACCCTTGCCCTTCTCCCTTAGATTTTGCGCTCTCTTCCCCTACAAAGGCCACAAAAACAGAGTTATGATTGAGTGAAGGTGAGATATTCAATCGATGGATATTGAGAGTCACCAAGAGTGACTATGAAACTGATGTGTCACAATGCATAGAGATTGGGGTGAGTGTCAATGATGGATGGATAAATAGGGAGGTGATGAAGCGCATGGTGTAGGGGGTAACATATTGGCGTGGATAGAAGATCGGCTAGCTAACAGAAAACAGAGAGCAGGCATAAATGGGTGACTCAACCCAGTTAACTGCCAAACATTGTTTGAAATTTAACCCAGGCAGCTTGGCAGTTAACTGTCAGTCACCATCACTGGTGCATTCTCCATGGCAACACCTATATCAATCAAACTCCACTTGCCAAACAACTAGCATTCTCTTCACACATTGGTATTCTTGCGAAGTGTCCTGATGAGTGCAAGACAAAAAGTTTTGACATGTCTCTTTTCAGCAATACTCAAGTTCTGTACTACCAAATGTCTATCTGATCAATGCCCCTAGTTCATATTGATACTCTTCCTATTCTTCCTTGCCAATTAAATTTGTCAATCTGCTTCTTCAACCCTTCTCCAACTTAGCTAAGCTGAGACTCTTCTTCCATTTTTTTCTCTCACCAAGCAGTTGTTCCCTCCCTCTCAGTTACTGCTACAATTTTCCCTCCCCTCCCTCTCTCAGTTAATTTTGACACTGTTTCCTCATCCTGCCCAGCCTTGCTCATACCTTCTCACCTATTTTCTTAAGTGTTGTCTACTTCTATTCCCTTCATTATTGTCTACATTTTTACCCATTTCTCCCTTCCCTCAGCCTTTTAATTTCCTCCTTTTTCATTGTGCTCTATTCATCCCTCTGTTATTGGCACCTATTTTTCCCCTTTTCACTGTCACCTGCTCTGCCGACTCTTTCACTACCACCATTTCTCTTTGCACTTCTCATTCCTCATTTCCATGTATTCTGTCCCCTCCCCTCACCATACATTGGGTATCCTGTCCCCAGAGACACAATAGGGAGGCCAATTGCATAAACTTGTCTTAGCAGATGCTGACCAAGACCCCAGAATGCTAACTGTCAGCATAAAATATTGGTGCTTGGCCTAGATGTGACCAGTAACTCAATTATGGTGTTTGTTTCTTTGCAATAGAAAAGTTCAAGTTTGGTTCCTGTCGCTCTGAATAACCCAAGGCAAACTCTGGGTAGAATTATGGGTAGGCTTAGGTCAGCACGTAGTTATGAAGTGTCCCATCATGTTGGGAGAAAGAATCTCCAGGAAGACTGACACCAATGGTGTTGGGCCAGTAGTGGCCATGGAGAGACTGACAGCGTCCTCGCGGAGACTGATTCATAGTGGGTTTATTGCTGAAAGAGCATTAACTTCAGATTTCAATTACCAAATACGTCAGTGTCCTGAGGATTATACATTTTTCATTTCCCGTGAAGTGTTTCCTGCACAAGTTTACCAAACATTCACTGTATCTGATCAGAGAGTAGGTACAGATTAAATGGACTTCAGTAAAGACATTTTTTTTCTTTTCAAGCCTTTAATCTGTCAGAACTTAAAAATAAATTTATGGCAGAAGTAAAACTCAATTTTATACCCTCTTTTACTGTTCATCTCCCATGATCTGTTTTGGAATGAATTTATTTGTGAGAAGATTTGAAGTGTAGGAATGTATTCTTGTGCAAGCTCAAGACCAAGGTCAGGTTTTGCTGAAGATTTACAGCCTTGTATACAGAGTTGAAAATTGGTTTTGCATCATGTGAAACAGAGATCGCATCACCATGCTTAGCAAGGGTTATGGGGTCAGACTAGGAATTTACTGTATGATTTGTACTAGGGCTGGAGTGGAATCTTCAATGTTGCTAAGAATGAGTGCATCACCTACAGAAAGTTTTAGTGCTGGAGCCACTCAAAATAATACATTTTAGATAAAATAGTGCATAAAGCTCTCTGGAACCTTTTGTTACTTTTTTTTCATTCATGGGATGTAGGCCAGCATTTATTGCCCACCCCTAATTGCCCTTGTTCAGAGGGCATTTAAGAGTCAACCACATTGCTGTGGGTCTGGAGTCACATATAGACTAGACCAGGTAAGGACAGCAGATTTCCTTCCCTAAAGGATGTTAGTGAACCTGATGGGTTTTTACAACAATCAGCAATGGTTTCTTCCAGATTTTTATTGAATTCAAATTCTATCATCTGCCATAGCAGGATTCAAACCCAGGTCCCCAGAGCATTACCCTGGGTCTCTGGATTGCTAGTCCAGCGACAATACCACTACACCATCACCTCCCCTTCAGTGATATCTTTTTTATTTGCTGTGATTTTACAATTAATTACTTATCAAATTTCCATTTTAAAACTATACAATAATGACCAGTTATTAAAACACTTAGTAACTAAAGCAAGGTAAAGGCCTCTGTGACCTTGGGCTTCTCAATGTTTTTTAATTCATTCATTGAATGTATCATTGCCCATTCCTAATTGCCCTTGAGAAGATGGCGATGAGCCACCGCCTTGAACCACTGCAACCCATGTGATGTAGACACATCCAGAGTTCTGTTAGAGAGGGAGCCAGGATTTTGATCTTGTTGGAGGAAATCTGCAGCAAATGCTGCAAGCTACCAATCTGATGCCATCCCATGTGTGATCTAGGTACTAGTGAGGAAAATTCATCCATGCTCACTTACGCTCTAATGGGGGTAGATTGCTGTCCAGGTTTTGGTCATTGGAATGGAGAATTTGAAGACTCCCATGATTTCGTGGTGACTTAGAGAGGGAGGGCAGAGCTTTTCCTGCATCTGAAAATGGCTGGAAGAGCTGGAGCACTAAGGATGATGGAGAAAAAGAAGTAGTTGCCATTAAAAAAAATCAAGCTGAATTGCTGAGAGAAAATGTCTAACTAATGGCACACATAAGATACCCTGCTCCAGCAATTCTGGGCCAATCTGTTACATTATTGTGTAGAATTTACAGCACAGAAACTGGCTTTCAGCCCAACTGGTCTCTGCTAGTGTTTATGCTCCGCGGGCGTCTCCTTCCATCCTACTTCATCTAACCCTATCTATATACTCTTGTCCTTAAATAAATTCTCCTTAAAGGTTCTCCATCTCATCTACTCCATGTACAAGCTCCATGTTCTAATCACTCAGAGTTACTCTGCAAACATTCCATGAGTGCCTCCTCTCTGCATTTGTTTGTTTTTGCTTTCCTCCAACTCTTTTTCTGATTCTATTAATATGATTACCTCTTAATGTTTAAATCTGTGAGGGCTTTCAGTTGGTGACATTGACAATCATTTCCCTCCGCCTTCTGCGTTTCCAGCTTTTCTTCATCTGTGTGAGAATGGCCTTCATCCAGTATAGTCATTTATTCAAGCTCATATGATTTAAATGTAGAGAGATTCCAGAACTCTGAGGTACAGAGGGATCTGGGTGACCTGGTACATGAGTCAGGAAATGTTAGTATGCAAGTACAACAAGTGATTAGGAAAGCAAATGAAATGTTAATGTTTATTGCAGGAGGAACGGAACAAAAAAGTCAGGATGTTTTGCTACAATTGTACAGGGCATTGGTGAGATCACAAGGTACTGTGTACAGTTTTGGTCTCTTTATTTAACAAAGGATATAAATGCATTAGAACCAGTACAGAGAAGGTTCACTGAACTGATACCTAGGATGGGTAGGGGGATGTTATCTTATGAGGAAAGGTTGGACAGGCTGGGCCTGTATCCATTGGAGGTCAGAAGAATGAGAGGTGATCTTACTGAAACATATACAGTCCTGAGGGAACTAGACAGGGTGGATGCTGAAAGGATGTTTCTCCTTGTGGAGCAGACTAGAACTAGGGGATACAGTTTAAAAACAAGGGGTCTTTCATTTTAATATGAAGATGAGAGGAAACTTTTTCATCCAGACAGTGATAAATCTTTGGAACTCGCTTCCCCGCAGAGTGGTGGAGGCAGACTTATTGAATATTACAAATACAACGGGAAAGGTAGTGAGAGCAGGGCTGTGGACTTCCTGCAAGAAGAGATGCAATGTTGAGGAATTAAGAACTACACCTACTGGGAAACAACCAAATGGTTCAACAAAGGGAACAAGACATTCCCCCTGAGCTGCTGCAAAAATCATTTCTCCAACTGCACAGGAAGCCCAAAGCACCCTGAGCTCCTCAACACAGGAGGATGTGAGGTGAAATTGGAGGATCGCCTGGAATCCATTCTGAGTTATGATATGCTGATCATCATAGGATTTGCCATCGTTCAGCTTTTTGGAATTTAGGGCTGGATAAGCTCTTGACTATCGGGGGTAGGTGGATTGTGGATTTGAGGCCACAACCAGATCAGCCATGATCTTATTGAATGGTGGAGCAGGCTTGAAGGGCTGAATGGCTTATTCCTGCTGCTAATTCTTGGGCAGGATTTTCCCCCTGTTGGGCGGGAAGTTGAAGTGCGGGTGCACAAGAAGCGTGCGCCGCCATTTTACGTGAGCAGGCCAATTAAGGCCCGCCCAGCATGACGTCCATGCAGAAGCGCTGGGCGCTCCCTGTGCAGGCGGGGGAATCCCAAAATCAAGAGTGTGCTCTTTCGTGCATGCGCACGAAAGAGTGCACTCATCTCCCTGAGACTAAGTGCTGCCTCAAGGAGATTGGCTCTACAATAAAAATAATAAAAATAGAAAAAAATTCCCTGGCATGTCCCCTCATGTGACATGTCCATAACCTTTTTAAAAATTTTAATTCAATTGTTTAAAACCTACATGAAACCTCATCCCACCCGTGGATGAGGTTTCATGCTGTTTCTGAAGCCCGCCAGGGCTCCTGGCCTGCCCACCAACCTTAAAGTTGGTCAGGCAGGTCCATTAATTGCTTCAATGACTCTGGTAATGGCCTCAATTGGCCATTGACAGGTCGGCGGGCACACAGCTGATTTTGCTGCGCCCCCGCCTACCTGAAAATTTAAATGGGGCACGGTGACGTCGGGTGTTCCGCCCCCCCCGCTTGCCGACAGGAAAATCCTGCCCCATATGTTCGTACGTCATGTCAGCAGACTTACTCCAGTAACAGTTGACAGTGTAAGCTGTGCTTCAGTTTTGTACAAGATTTTCAAAGCCATGCACAAGTACAGTTTTGTTCCAAGTTTCTGACAAAGTGAACGTGAGTAACATGACATCATTTATTCTCGCTTCACTGTCCATATGTTGTGCTGCTGCTATAGATTCAAAGCAACAAGTAGGGCGATCAGTCATACATTCGTTTTAATAGTGTTAAAAGTGCAACTTGGACTACGGGCCAGTAGAGGTTGTGTTCAGTTTGGATCAGAATATTCTCCTGGGATGCTTAGAGCTGCTCTGATTTGTTTCATGATCACGCACATGATAGTATTAAATTATCAGCCAGTGTCAGTCTGTTTTTCAGAAAAGAGCTGGAAAATATTTGCATGTAGCAGTTAAATTGGATTATTTAGGGAACGAAAATCCCATTAAAGCTAAAGTCAGAACAGAATGCACTTTTAAATTCCTGGGATAAGCTTTGAGGTAGAAGAAAGAGAAGGTAAGAGGGCCTCCCATTGTGTTCCAAACCACTGTAAGTATAGCTTATGGAAATTGGTTGCTTCTCCCTTCAGATCAACTGGCATAGAACTGGGTGGCTTTGCAGTACAGAAAATACTTGTACTCGTGCACTGCTAAGGTTAGCCTCTCCTTTAATTAAGCAGCCAGTGTCCTGTATATGCTGCTGTAACATGAATTTCTGAAGCCATTGGCTGGATTTTTAAACCCCTGATTGGGGTGGGCATCGAAGTTGGCCCAGGCAGAATTTCACTCCGCTGGCCAGCATGCCGGTTCCCAGGCTCCATCCAATCTCCAGGCCATACTCCTGGAGGTGAGATGGGATTTCAGGGGTGGGGGGGTGCAGTTGCATGCTGATAATTGGCTTGGTTAGGGGCCGAAAAAAGGCCTTTTGTTGGAGGTCGATTGAGATTCCCCAGTCCGCCTCTAGGTCCCTGCAGGCATTGGGGGACAGTCAGCTGCCTTAAGACAGCAGACCCGTGGTGGGGACAGCACTCCAGGCATGATTAGAGGCCCTTCCCGTCTGTCAGGCTTCAGGCTGTTGCAGCTGCAGGCCACCCTATGCAGATGCTTTGCCCAGCAGATCTGGTGGTGAGGGGATAGCATTTTCAGCAAGAGTTGAATTAGATGGCATTGACCATCCCAAAGTTCAATTAGAGACAATTCTAACTCATCCAAGACCTAATATTAGACTGGTAAACTGGAATTGATGTGAGCAAGATTTGTGGTCTTATGTGTATGCATTGAATGTGAACTGTTCCATACCTTCAGTGGTTAAAGGAGCTGTTTTTTTAAGAGGTGATCAAATGTTTAAGGTCTTCATTTACAAGAGGAAAGTGAAGTATATGGGACTCCTTTATACTCCTATAAGTTACGGTAGGGAAGGAGCAATGTGTCCATGTCCCCTGGTAAGCTAATTAGGAAATGTGCATCAGAGTTCTTGTTGGGGCAGGAGGATTTCTATTCATATTCTGGTATCCAAGGGGAAAATCTTGCTGTGAATGAGCAACCCACTCAAAATTCTGACTTGGGCCATCTGAGGATTGTTTTGGGTTCAGTATTATGAGAATATGAATGTTGCTTCTTGCAGTTGGCGATCACATTGCCAAATGGTAATATTTCATGCTCATGTAATGGCTGATATAATGGATTGCAACAGTGACTCCAGCTGTTCAGTGCATGACTGTTCTAGTTTAATATGTAAATTATATGGCAATTATATTTTGTATACTGAGATTTTTAATGATTCAGTTTACAAGCAACATTCTACAGTTTATTTTAAAAGATTGTTGATTGATGCATCAATTTTGGAATATGAAGATCACTGTGATGACTCGCTGAAACAACTGGATATACATAAAAATTACATCATGGAACCAAACCATTTGGCTCAGCCAGTCTGTGTTGCCACTTAACTTCCATGCAGACAGCAATTCTGAAAGGATTTGCCGTCTCAATATGTTTTATCAGTAACTATTAAGAAAGATATATATGTCTCACTTTAATAAACAAGAGACCAAGAAACCCATTATCTCTTTCAAATGCATCGTCCTAAAAGCCTAACTAACTCTCTGCAGGCCCATGTTCCATGTTAGGTGATTGCTAATTTTCTCACCTCATGTCTATGTTGCTGACAATTACATTGTAGCTAAAGGGGCCCAAACTGGAGGGTCGCCGCATCAGTTGCCTGAGGCTGCCTCAAGAGTGCTAGTTTTCAAGGGATCATTCCTATTAGTACTCAGTGTATTTGATCAGTTGATGATAAAAAGAACCTGCATTTCTTTGTGAACAACTCAAGCAGAACAAGATAAAAGCAAACTGCAAGTGGGGTTACCAAGCACAATGACAGGGATTAACAAAAATCGACAGATTAAGATTGACTTTAATGGTCCTTGGTTTATCTCTGCTGTTTAACAAGCATCTCCATTTTGTGGACTAATGTTTGCATTAATTGGGGGACTCTGTACTATTTCATGTTTGATTTGATCACTGCAAGAGAAAGCTGTCATACTGAATCACCAATAATTCTTCACTATTTCATTTATTATCTAAACTCTACTACTGCAATTACATCTATTACAAACATCTTTGTTCTGAGGTATCTTTACAAGCTTTTGCACTTTCATAGAAGTAGAAGGTTAAAAGTTTTGTTTTTTCTCCTTCATAACTCACAAGACACTTAGAGACTTTGATAGCCAGTTCTTTTAAAGGAGAAGCCTGCCAAGTTTGACTGAGGAGAAGCTGGGGGCACTAACTATTATAACAAGCTTTCTTCCACCTTGCTCATTTGAATAAAGCTACTTCTACTCCATGTCTTCATAATTTGTGTCCTTCTTCCACATGAGTATTTCTGTAAGTGTACTGTAATGTTCTCCAAACTTCTTAAAGGCATAACTTCAACATTCGAGGGTTCACTTGAACTTCCAAGTGCATGCTATTAGCTTCTCAATTAACTGTGATGGTTCAAAGACCCTAAATAAACAAAAGGCTTATATTTTGGGTAGGAGATAGAAGCGGGCCGTCCGAGGTTGGGCAACTATCAGGTTGGAAGCTGTGGGAGGGAGATCCCCAGAGGAGATGAGGTCAGTGACAGTTCTGGAAACAATGGCTTGATGTTCAGTGGTGGGGTCATGGTCCAGGGAGAGGTAGGAGGAAGTGTCTGCGAGTTGACGCTTAGCCTCCGCGAGGTAGAGGTCAGTGCGCCAGACAACAATAGCACCACCCTTGTCAGCGGGTTTGATGACAATGTCAGGGTTGGACCTGAGAGAATGGAGTGCAGTAAGTTCAGAGAGAGACAGGTTAGAATGGGTGAGAGGAGCAGAGAAATTGAGACGACTAATGTCGCGCCGACAGTTCTCAGTGAAAAGATCGAGAGAAGGTAAGAATCCAGAGGGAGGGGTCCAGGTGGAGGGAGAATATTGGAGATGGGTAAAAGGATCCGTTGAACTGGGAGAGGACTCCTGCCCAAAGAAGTGAGCCCGGAGACGAAGACGGCGGAAGAAGAGTTCAGTAGCATGCCGAACCCGAAATTCATTGAGGTGAGGGCGTAAGGGTATGAAACTAAGTCCTTTGCTGAGCACTGAACGTTCAGCATCGGAGAGGGGAAGGTCAGGGGGTATAGTGAATACACGGCTGGGGTTGGGATTGGAAGAAAGGGTGGGGACGGAGGGACAGTCAGGGGTGGAGGGTCCTAGATGGGTGTTGGTGTCGATGAGTTGTTGGAGCTTGCGTTCCTTAGCACTTGAGAGAAAGAGAAAAAGTTTCTTGTTGAAGCGTCGGATGAGCCGAAGGATAAAATGAAACTCGGGGCACGCGCAGCTTTGAAAAAGGGTACAGCGGTGCTGCTGGAGGGAGAGGTCGAGTGTGTTCATATGGCGGCGCATGGCACTGAGTGTGGATTTCAGAATGTGACGGGAACAGCAGTCCGAGAAACGTTTTATGTCCCGGAGATACCTGTAATCCTGGGTGGGTTCGAAACATGAGGGGTGGAATTTCAGTTGAAATCCACGTGGGGTAAGTCGGAGACGGAGACAGTCACGGAGAAAGGAGATATGGCTGTGAAAGCGGATTTTAGTAAACACCTTGTCAAACACTAGGAGGGAAATGGAAAGCAAGGAAGGTGAGCAAGACAACAGAGAGATACGGAAATCTTGTTGCAGAGAGGAACAGAACTTCTTCAAGGAGGTAGGCATTTCTTGAAGAGCAGTGGCAGTCAATTAAACACAGATAAAACAAAAAAACTGCGGATGCTGGAAATCCAAAACAAAAACAGAATTACCTGGAAAAACTCAGCAGGTCTGGCAGCATCGGCGGAGAAGAAAAGAGTTGACGTTTCGAGTCCTCATGACCCTTCGACATTCTGTCGAAGGGTCATGAGGACTCGAAACGTCAACTCTTTTCTTCTCCGCCGATGCTGCCAGACCTGCTGAGTTTTTCCAGGTAATTCTGTTTTTGTTTTGGATTTCCAGCATCCGCAGTTTTTTTGTTTTTAAAGGCTTATATTGTTTGGCCTCCAACAAAAATTTTTTTTTTAAAAGTGGAAAGATATCAGGCACATTAAAAGACAGAATGAAAAAGACATAATACAAATAGTGTGAAATTCAAAGAGCAGATAGAATCAAGGAGGAAGAGAGAGAGATGAAGCAAGGAAGGAAACTTCCTTCACACTTGGGAATGTTGAACAAAGCAAAACATGGCACCTTAAAATCTGCTGCTAATTAAAATCCAAACGTATCACTATAACACTTCTATAATTATGAAATTGTCTATCTCTGACTTACGGTAATCAATGTTAAGATCCGGCTTTTTACAGCACTGAACTTAACAATACAATAGAATTTTCTATCACCTTCCTGTAGATGTTACAATTTTTATGTCCTTATTCTCCCTAAAAACTTATTGCCAGTAGATGGTAATTAGTTGAGTGAAGGGAGCAGTTGCTGAAAAGAGTCTCAGAAGATATCTGCACTGGTTTTACTGGTTTAACTTGAGTATTGCTGAAAAAGAAACTTTTCGTCAAAGCTTTTCAAAGCTCTACATTTGGTATTCTTACGAATTATCCTGATGACTGCATGATGAAAAGCTTTGACAAAAAAGTCTCTTTTTTTTCAGCAATACTCAAATTCTGTACAACCAAACGACTATTAGTTTAATTTCTCTCTTCTCTTATTTGTGTACTTCCAACTGCCCATAAGTGATTTGTCTTCATATATCCTTAGGAGTTTTTATCAGTAGTTTTTCAAACCATGTTCCTTAATTTTGCTTCATACAAACCCTGCCATTTCAATTGTAGTTTGTCACTCTTTCATTATTATGTAATGCCAGCCAAAGAATTCCAAGTGTGACAAAATTTTGCATACATATTGTCTTAATGCTGAGGAATAGCAAAAAAAGTATTGTGCTGAATGAAATATTTTTTAAATATACTGGCAGACCTTTGCATTGATTACAGTAAGTGAAGGGATAGATTTTCATAATTATAGGAATGTTATACTGAGAAGTTGAATTTTAATTAGCAATAAATTTTAAGGTGCCATGTTCCACCGCTTCAACCTTCCCAAGTGTAAAGAAAGTTTCTTTCATCTCTCTTTTCTTCTTTAAATCTATTTTTGTTTGTTTTTCACACTGTTTATATTAAATCTTTTTACTTTGTCTTTGAACATGTCTTATACTCTCCCACTTTATCTCTGTTTTTTTCTGTTTCCTGCAATCTCTCTCACTCACACATTGTTGTACATACCTCTCCCACACACTCTCATTTTTACACTCTATCAACCTATATTTCACATACTGTCTCCTGCAAAATACACACTCCTTCTGTCTCCACTTCCTGCCATTTTTCCATATTTGTAGCACTCTGCCCCTCCCACTGCACACAAATGCTTAATTTCTTTTTCTCTCTCACACACATCTCTCAAATCCGCACACAGTCTAAGAGTTGTCATTGTGATCATTTGAGGATGACGTCTATTCAAGTTTGTGAGTTTCTGCCATGGGTCTTCATTTGCCTGAACAGGGCAATACCTGACCCACAGATCTTTGGGCTCATGGGACAGGATGTCCCCCGAGATAGTGGAATTTGGAGTGCAGGATTTGCTTCATTTTCTTTCCTTCTCTGCTGCTACTCTGCCTCATCATTAAGACGTTGTGACTCAAAGCGTGATAGAACTTGATGGACAAGTTGTCACCATTTTGAACAATAGGTAGCAAGTTCCTCTCAGTCACTAATGTCAATGCTGCCACACTTCAAGATGTACTTCAGGGTGTCTTTGAGATGTTTTCTTTGTCCTCCCCTGGAATGTTGGCCATCTGAGAGTTGAGAAAACGGGACCTAGTGGGGTAGATGCTTTTTGGCCATCTGGACACTGTCCTGCCCATCGAAGTTGATTTTGCAGAAGCTTTGCCTGAGTGCTTGTGGAGCTGGCTTCAAGAAGGACATGAGCTTCCTTTTGTTTGAAGGTTTTCTCTTTGAATCCAGAGGATGTGGTGGAGGTATTGTTGATGGAATTTCCCTAGTGCTCTTATGTGTCGCTGATGCACAGTCCAGCTGGTCTCTTGCAGTACAGGAGTGTGGTGACAACAACTGCTCTGTACACTAGGACCTTTGTTAACTTGTGGAGCTCTTTGTTGTCAACCTTTGCTGCCGTAGTTTGTAGAAGACTGAACTAGCACAGCTGATCTGGTGTTTGATGTCCTCATCAATGGTGGCCATTTGAGAGAGGCGGCTGTCAAGTTATGGGAAGTGCTCAACATATTTGTGAGTTTCTCCTTCAGCATATATGGGAGGTGGAATACTTGACCGACAAGATGTGGGTGATGTGAGTTTTGTTTTGGCAACATTCAAGGACAGGCCATGTTTCTTGTATGCAGAATTGAAGCAATCAAGAGTGGATTGAAAATCTGTTGCAGAGTGAGCAATGTCACTGTCGTTATCCGCAAACTTTAGATCATGCTTGTCTGTGGTGCTCAGTTTAGTTGTGACACGGAGTGACAGAGGTTAAAGAGCTTTCCATCTAGGCAGTATCTAATACTGACAGCAGGGGGCAGTTGATCTTTGATGAGGTGAATAGCCACTGTCAGGTCGATTGTAAATAGTACAGGTGCTATCACATGACCTTGCTTGGCCCTGGTCTGGATTTTGAAGGCCTGCTTCAGACCTCCCACTGAAGGCAGTTCCAGCCATATCATCATGAAGGAGTTGTAGGATTGTGATGAAGTTTCTTTGACATCCGAATATTATGAGCACAATCCACAGAGCCTCGTAATATGAGTCAAATTTGATTAGGTCAGTAATTGCAATGAAGAGCTCCTAATGTTGTTCTTAAAATTCTTCTTGAATTTGTCTGACAACAAACACCATGTCAGAGGTTCCTCTGAAAAGCCTAAGAGCACATGGTGGCCAGGATTTTATGCCCCTCACCCCCGCGGTGAGGTATTACGATTACACTGAACTGAACGGAGATTTAAATGAATCGCTGCACCCACCGGGGAGGAGACACGCCGTGGCGGAGCTGTACAATCCTGGCCTGTGTCTCCAGGAAGATCCCCTCAGTGACAGAAAGTAAATGTTTCAGAAAACGCTGTCCTGATTTTCCCTGCTGTAGACAAGAGGGAACTACTTCAATAGTTGCCACAGCATGGGCTATCTCTTTTCCTGAAAGTAGTTACAATTGTTGCGTTCCTGGAATCGAGAGTACTCCAAGGGTAGCACAGCTAATTTACTGCAGTAAAATGGAATAACTGTTTTTAAGTCTAAGTTTCCTCACAGCTCATTCTTGCAGCCTGTCACTGTACAGAATACATGCTAACAGAAACAATCTAATCCAGTAGTTCTGGAATCTAATTTCTAATTCTTTCTCTCTGTTTCCTCTTTACCTTTCTCTTCTTTTCCTTCCCTCTATTTCCTTCCTGAGCTTCACTATCTTTCCTTCCCTTTCTCACACTCCCCTTCCTGACTGCTCTCATTTCTCATTTGCTTTGCTTTCCTATGCCTGTCTCTCCCCATGCTTTGTCTCTCTTTCCTACTTCCCTTCTTCACCTCTCCTCTTTCCTCTCTTCCCTAACTGTTTCCTCCATTTTTTTCTCCCTTCTGTCCCCGTTCTCTTCCCTCGTCCTGCCCCCGCCCAAGGATTTAAAGATAGGTACTTGGTATCTAGCAATATTGGAGGCGATTTTACCATTGCTGGGAGGAGGTCGAGGCCTTTAGTAAAACTTGAGCGACCTGGAACATTGATATCACTGAATTAATAATTGTGGGGTTTTACAGAAGTGGGCATCCTGTAGAGTGTTTTGTTGTGTGGTTGGGGCCTAGAAGGGGTGGTGGGGGAACACGGTTTACAGGTTGTCAGCATTTTTGAGTGAGGAACAGTTGTGAAATGGATGATTATTCCATACGTGTATAATTCTGCACCCCCCCCCCCCCCCGCCACCTTCCCCACCCCGGACCACTGGACATTCTTCTCACTTGTGCTGTTTGTTCCCGCCACACCAGAGACATTTCAAAATGGCGGTTGGTGTGCTTTTCTCCAGTTTGACAGGCTTAGGCTGTGCTGTTCATTCTCTCTTATGGCCTACAAATTGAATGGTCTCATTCGAACTTCTCCACAGGACCTCACCTTCCCTGAAAACAAATACCCGATTCTGTTTTCTGAGTTCTGTTTGCTTTGCAATCTGCACTGCTTCCACTAGTGTTAAATCCTCTCCTGACTGTAAGAGATCAAGTAATGTTTCGTCTAGGACCCCGACTACGAATCTGTCGTGAATCAGCTCAGCCTTTATGATTCCATAATCTCATATCCTTGCTGGAGTCCGGAGGTGGAGGGGAAAGAATCCGGAGGGGTGAGGGGTAGGTGTCTGGCGGAGGAAGGAGTCCAGGGGGAGGAAGGAGTCCAGGGGGAGGAAGGAGTCCAGGGGGAGGAAGGAGTCTGGAGAGGGGAAGGAGTCCATGAGGGAAGAAGCCCAGGGGGAGGAAGGAGTTCAGGGAGACGAAGGAGCCTTCAGGGGGGTAAGGCGTCTGCAAGGAAGAAGTTGTTTTGGGGAGGAAGGAGTCCAGGTGGAGAAAGGAGTCCGAGGGACGAAGGAATCGGGGCGGGAGAAGGGGTCCGAACTGGAGGAGGGGTCCACAGTGGGGGATAGAGTCCAGGGGGAGGAAGGAATCTGGGTGGAGGAAGGAGTAATGGTGGAGGGAGGAGTCCAAGAGGAGGAAGGAGTAAGGGTGGAGGGAGGAGTCCAAGGGGAGGAAGGAGTAAGGGTGGAGGAGGGGGAGGAGGAAGGAATAACGGTGGAGGAAGGAGTAAGGGGGAGAGGAAGGAGTAAGAGTGGAGGGGAGAGTAAGGTTGAAGGAAAGAGAAAGAGTGGGATGTCCAGGTGAACGTGCAAGGGAGAGGTCTGTGGAGTCGATGACTGCCTCATGGGGAGCAAAATGAGGCTGGGTGTGGTTGAAGGAAATGGTGAGAATGAGAGAGGGCAGAGTGAGCTGGCAGGGTGTGAGGGTGCGACAGTAGTGGTAGAAGGGATGGCCTGGGTGGTTGGGGGAGACTCAGAGGCAGACACAGACCCTAGGGATGGGAAGGATGAGGTCAGGGAGGTCAATGTGGATGGGGGTGAGATTCTCAGGAAGATAGGGAACGTGCACATTCACCTGGGCACCCTGAAAGAAAAGGTTCCTGGTTGGTAGGTGAGTGTGGGGAGGTGGAAGGTGAAACCGGGGGTTAGACAGTGACGCTGGGGGAAAGGACATGGATGACTGGGGGAGGGGAAAGGACAGGGGAGCTGAAGACAAATTTGGCCAGCACCATGCTTCTAAAAACGAAGGGAGACTCGTGTTGATCGGGAACAGGTGCTGCCTTGACATCCGCAGCAGTGGTGGAGACGGCCTGTGCAATGGTTGGCCCTGTTGCCTCTGATGACTTGGGCATGTGTCCTCTGGAGAGCCAAGGCTTTGAGGATCCCGGCTTGCTTTGGCTGTCCTCCTGCGGGACAGCTGCTCCCTCTACCGTAACAGAGGATGTGGTTAAGGGGGTCACAGGCAAAGGGGACTTGGAGGGAGCAGACAGCCTCTGAGATTCCTGAGTGGATGACCCAGGGGTGTCCAGCTGCAGCTCCTACTCCCTTTGGGTGCCCGAGGGCTCCGACCTGACTGCTTTAGGGGAAGGAGCACCTGGAGGGTCATCAAGGTGCCCCATTGCCATCTTGCGTTGCCACTGCAGGAACTCACCCATAGCTGCCACCACGATGAGTGCAGGTCACAGATGTCTCTTCGGAGCAGTCCTCCGAGTGGCAGGGAGCTCGGCTGAACCTGCCTCCTCCTGCTACAGTGACCACCAGATTGTGAACCCGAAGCTGCTCTAGATCTAGGTCCCACCAAGGTGTGTGTCTCTGCGCTGGTGAAGAGTGTGGGGAAAGGCTGTGATGGACCTTAAGGCTGCTTATTTCCAGCTCTTCAATGGAGGAGGTGTCCTCTTCTCTGGACGTGAGGGCCTGAAAGGAGCTGAGGGACTTGCTGGCTGAGGGCATCAGTTGCTTGGCAGAGCTCCCTGTGATCCAAAGTAGAGATTATTAGTGCATGGCAGCAGAGTCAAAAGCAGGAGAGAGAGCACTCACCGTTGCGTGAGAGTGGGGTAATGTGGTGCAGGATCCTCATATGGGTGTTCGCTGTCGACCTCACCATCGCTGCAGACACGGTCCATGTCCTCGCCAGTCAGCGCAATAGCACGCTCCTCAAAGTGAGAGAGGGGCCTAATGTAGGCCACTCCACCTCCAGACTGGGACTTCTCCCTGCTGCTGTGAGCCAGTTTCTCCTACATGAAAACAGATGGAGAGAGTGTCAGCAGGACACATGGCATGCATGGCGTGTTTGCGTGGTGAATAGAGCCATGGATGAGATGAGGATGCGAGCTTGAGAGGATATGAGCCTGATGGAGATGTGAGGGTGTTTGTGAGAGTTAGTGGTGTTGTTCCTTGAGGTGGGAGAGGCCTGTGGATATGTGATAGGTTTGTGACTGTGTGAGTTGAGAGTGCTGAGAAGAGTGACTTACCTTGGCAGAATGGAGAATTCATTGTCTTTTAGCACTGGCTGGTTGTCCTCTTTTGCAGCTTCTTGGCATTGACCACTGCTGCCACCGCCAGCCATGCTGGATTGCTTGCTGGCCTTCACTACATCGAGTAGGTGCTCGACGGAAGTGTTGCTAAATCTGGCGGCAGCATGTTTCCTCTCTTTGGCAGCCATGACTTTGCAGCAACTTCCTATCCCTTGATAGGGGCGGCCTTTAAATATGGTGCCCAGTTTACTGAAGGCCTTATGTGACGCCAGTGATCCAGCGTGTTTTCCGGAAATGCTTGTTAAATGAGGTGGGATTGGATTGATACAGCATGAAAAGCCGCCATTGCAGCTGGTGGGTAAAACGTTCTTTTCTGCACCCGCTATCGCACTTAGTGCAAATCTAGGATGATTCCTCCCGAAGTCTCATCAACCCTCTGCCTTGCTGTCACATCATCAGTGATAGATCCTACTGCATAAAGTAGTGTACTGATCTGGTCTTCTTGATCTTTTTGTGTAATCCTGAAGCAGTTCTGTACTTTGTGAACCTTTTTCACCAGTTTCCAAGTTCTGGGCCTGTTGCAAGCCTTCTGCACTCTGAAATGGTTCTGGGAGTGGTAGTCTGGATTCAATGTTTTTGCTGAGCCCAGAAATTGTTCCTGCTTCTGTGCTGCTGCTTTTTGCTTTGGCCTGTGCTTACTGTTGTCTGGTTTCCAGGTCTGTGTCTCAGTTTGCATCTGTTGCTTCCGTGAAATTCCAACACCTTAATGAGTCTTATTTTTTTTTCTTTTGTACTTCCTTCAAGCACCTCTTTCTTGCCAGCCCTGTATCTTCTTTGTAAAGCTCACTGGGTCTTTTACTTGCTGCCACCATGTTTTGTTGTGTGGTCGGGGTCTAGACGGGGATTTTGGGGATTGTCTATTCTCCCAAGGTATGCTGCTCAAGTCTGTACTTTCTCAAAACTATTACTCTTTATTTATAGCAAGTATTTACACATTTGGACCTCTGCATGAGGTTGGAGCTTCACCTCCTTCGAGATCTCCCTTACTTCTCAGTCAAGTGATCTGACATCATTATTACATCAGCATCATGTATGCTTCTGATGTCAACCCTTTACTCTACATAGAGGAGCACAGTCCAATTGCCTGGCAATGCAGTTGCTTATGGTGTTCTTTTGTGCACCAACCCAGATCATAGCATATAACATTTCAGGGTCTTCATTCCCTGTTTCACCAGCAAATTCTGGGCAATTCTCTACAGTGATCTCACAACCAAATTAGACACACAGTTTTAAGTTAGATTTTCTCCTACTGAAGACTTCAAGTGACTACCCTCATTTTGCTTCCCCCCCGCCCCCCACAACATATACACTAACTCTCCAAATTGTTGAAACTGCTACAGTCACATAATAGAGTTTCTAATTTATTTGCCTAGTTAACGTTGCATTAAGGAAGCACATTTCTTGTTGATTGTTGTACTTGTTGCACCAATTATGAGGTTCCAGTTGGGAGATATTAGCTAAATTATCATGTGAGTGGTAACATTCTCATCCACTACGATGTAAAAGTGGTAAAAGAATTTGGCAACTGAGTACTTAGGTGTATCCCTGAACTGGAATTATTTTATTGGTACAACATGTACAGCAATCAAGGAAACCAGCTTCCCTTGAAATGTTAACCATTCCACATTTAACTTTTCAGTTATCTTTAATGCAGTTTCTGCCATTTTCTTTGTTTCTTTGGTGTTCATGGAAGCAAATTCTACTCCCTCCTGTTGCCCAAGTTAATATTACCTAACTTAAAAGAGACGAGAACGAAACATAAAACCTTAGTCTGGATGGCTCATCCCACAATGAGAAGTGTATTTACTAACTGAGACATTAGAAACGTTTTAGTGTTGAATGTAAAAATCCATTATTTGCAATTGTGATTGTTGATTAGAAAAACTGCTGAAGATAATGAAACCATGAGAGTGCTGGGATTGTTTCCTGAAGTAATTATGTTCTGCACAAAATGTCATGGCTTAATATTCATCAGCGCAATAGAACTTGTATCATACCTTTAGGTAAAGAGTTGCATTTGTGATTAAACTATATGTCTGTGATTTTCTTCTTGGGCAAAACCCAATTGTTGCACCCGAAAATGCATCCAATGTCATCCCTATTTTGTTGATGCCGAACTTTAAATGGGCATAAATCAGTGTAAACAAACAGAGCCCCAGGAAAACACCAAAACCAAAATATATATTTCTACTACAGCATGAAAATTTAAACATCAACTCATTTAACCATCATTTATGCACTTCAAATGCAGCATGTTTTGGAGCCTGCAATCAGGAAACCTTTCAATTTATATTATGATTTTTTTATATTTATGTCATTAAAATCCATCCAAGTAAGCAGAAAATATATGAGCAGGTATCACTGAGGATATATTTTTTAAAACATTCCAAACATTACATTTAAACACCAGAAGAATGGCATTTCTTTTCTGAAACTCTGGTTAAATGGTTAGACACTCTGAACAAAAACAATTGGAGGATACCCGCATTTAAGGATTGGGGTGGGGGTCAGTTTTGTGAGCAGAGATTAATTTGGACAGCAGGTTTGATTGACAGATATAAAAAGATTTGGGCGTATTGCAGTCGCTCATGTAACTTACTGCCAAAATCCTTTTAGGTTATTTGCTGGATTATTTCTTCTGGCTGTTGGTGTAATTCAACGCATTTGGGGAACTTTTCCATACTTGTCTTAGGTTTCATAATCTACAAGGAGTGATCTGACTAGTCGTCAAGTACTACTTTGGTGACTTAAAGGCTATTGCTGAAACTAACTTCTTGCAACATGGGTGGCCTAGTGGGCCTTACTTTTGGAGCATGACTTGGAGAAGCAGAAGCCACACAGAGCAGAACAACTTGTGAGAAGTGGAAGAAAGGGTGAAAGGCTGTTGACAGGAGGCCCTTTGCATTGGGAATGTTATAAGAAGCAATTCTCTTGCCTGAACCTCAGTGACAACCAACACTTGAGGTGTCTGTACTTCAGTAAAGAGGATGTGACTGAAATCTGTCATCTGCTGCCACCACAATGGCAACCTCAAAACATTTTTCTTTATTCTTTCATGGGATGTGGGTTTTGTTGGCAAGGCCAGCATTAGTTGTCCATCCCTAATTGCCCTTGAACTGAGTGACTTGTTAGGCTATTGCAGAGGACAGTTAAGAATCAACCACATTGCTGTGGTCTGGAGTCACATGCAGGCCAGACCAGGCAACATTCCTTCCGTAAAGGATATTAGTGAACCGGATGGTTTTTACAACAATCAATGATAGTTTCATGGTCATCATTACTGAAACTAGCTTTTTTTTTTAAGTTCCAGATTTTGTTAATTGAATTGAATAAGCTGCCCTGGCAGGATTTGAATCCATATCCCCTAGACATTAGCCTGGGCCTCTGGGTTGCTAGTCCAGAGACTTTAACACTCTTGCTACCGTCTCCCCACTATGGGGAGGAGCATGTTGCCTGTGGCTGTCAAGTGCCTCCGGACTTCAGTGTGTCTGGCTTCCTCCAGCTGAAGATCTTAACAACACCTTGCAGTTTGTAATGTATTGCTGCATTAGGGAGGTCACTAAGGCTCTCCGTGCAAAGAGAGACAACTTAAATCCATTCCCTCTTTCCAAAGAGAAGTAGGTGGAGTAAGCACCAGGGTCTTCAAGTTTGCATCCCTCCCATGGTATCAACTCTGCCATGTACCTGAACCAAAAAGGATGCAACTCTTTCAATGTGCAGCTTGTGTGTGATCATAGGCAGCACAGCATGCAGGTGAATGCTAGGATCCTGTTAGCAGTTATAATGTATTCATCCTATGTTAGACTGTTGTGCCAGCTGTTTTTGAGCTACCATTCTATTTTGCAACTACTATATGTGAAGGCACAGTACCACAACAGACCAATGTACAAGATCTTTTCATGACCAGCATCTGAGGTGCCTCTAAATTGTTGGTCTTAGAAACAGATGTATAAACAAAAGTGTCAAGAGTCCGATTGCCATGCATGATTCAACAGTACAGCATCTTCAGCGGTTGTTCACCTGTCTCATCTTTCACCATAGTGAACCACAGGGTGGCTACTGGGCTCATGGTTTGCAGCCCATGCCCACATGCACAGAAGGCATACAGCAGGAGCCATGCTGACACAAGAAATCTGATCGTGCAGACCGATAGCATGCTGCAGCAACAATTCCACTGCCATTGACCTCTGCTGCTATCCACTCCCATTGCTTTCTCATTATGTGTATGGAGGGTCTCCTGCCCCCCTCAGAATTCAGGACAGATTTATTCCTTTCCACCTTCCCCTAAGACATCCAGTGGAATGCCCGAAAACCTGCCTACTTTCACCCATGGCCAGCCTTTGATCTCTCTTCCCAGTCAGATTCTGTTGCAGACTGACTCTCAACACATGATCCAGCCACAATGCACCTCCCCATTCAGAGATGCAGACTAGCTTCAAACAGTGCTGGTTAGTAATGATATTGGGACCTCTGCTGACAGATGCAGCCAGTGCTGGGTGTGCTGGTTGCACACACAGATCATCATATTGAGTAGGCAACACAAAATTGTTGTCTTCCCTGTATTCCATTCATTGGGCATGGCTTAATCGTGTATTGTGATCCCCACGCCCATTTTCAGGGACTAACCAATTTAATCCTCACTACCTTTTAAAAAGAGGTGTCCGGCTTTTAAAGCCCTTGAATTAAGCAACTCTATTTTGAGAATTCTGTATTTTTTGTAACAATTGTATTGGAAGCTTCCTTTTTTGTTCACTCTAATATATAAATCATTTGCAATTATGTCAATATTCATATTCCGCCAGCTATGACAAATAGACCATAGGCATGGATACTCATGGATTCTGCAATGGGCCAAATTAGAATGGTATTACACAATCTTTAAGGTGCCTGAATCAGTTTATAAAATATAACTTTGTGTTAGTTATTGCTTAAAAATAACATTGGACAAAGAGAATCTTAAATATAACCAAGAAAAAGGTCAGAGACTCTAGAAGTAATTTTTTTTGCCACTTGCATGAACAACATTTGGACTTGTTATTGCTGCAGCCAAGGAGTAAAACTCTACAAGATCAGTCAGTTCTATAAATAACTCTGGAAACACATAGGCTTCTGGAAAATTGTCTGGAAAGCATATGGCAGGACACAGTCACTACAATTTTTTTAACATAGCCTGAGGTATTCTTTGAAATATTCAAGCCAAAAACGTTAGACAGTGAGTGAGTGTGCCGTATCTCCTTCACACAATGTTGACTGGCTGAAAGGAACATTGCACCGCAGGCAACAAATAGATTTTCATCACTTGCAAGATGCCAGTGTTTGTAATCATCTGTTGACTTTACAAACTACATTAGCTGAACTTGTCATCCCATTTGTTCCAGATAGTTCTGTGTGGATGGTTGGCTGAATTTGCTAAGGGACAAAAGTAACCGATAGAGAAACTTGTCAAGTTGACAGCAGCACTGAGGCACGCACTGTTCACAAAGCAACATGCAAAGCATTAACCCTTTCCAGTTGACAGAGTTCAAAAGCCTTAATACAGAAGAGAAAGAGTCTAATCACAGAAATTTTATTTGACATACAAGCAAGCCTGTTTTTCTTTTGTTTCTGTGTGAAACAAATAACTTTTCAGCAGCAATATCTAGCTTTCCATAAATCTGAATTTCGTATCTCAAATTGTCATTTGGCATGCGTGCTACTGCAGTCCCTCATGGTAAGAAAGTACCAGATGGTGTACTTATTGCAGCTGTGCAGAGTGAATGCAGGCAGCAGCAAGTGACACTACACTGGCAGTGAGCAACAAATAAGTTGTATTCTCGTTCCACTATGTCGGTGAGGTGGATCGATGGACACTGACAGATTACCAGCCTGGCTTTCTTCTCAGTAAATTTCTTTTGACATGTATACCCATCACGATACGAGGGAGATGGTTCTCGAAAATAGGATCCTGTTTCTTGTTATTAAATTGTTAATAAAGTCATTTGTTTACTACATTCTACCTCAATGCTTTCATAAAGCAGAAAAGCCTTTCTCAACATAATATACACTGCAAACAGTACAATCTGAGTTCATTTTTGTGAGCAAAATCACAAGATGATCTTGATTATGCATGTTAAGAATATGGACTGAATGAGTTGAATGGCAGTTAGTAAGTACTATTTATATTATTTAAATTAGTGTGGATTGCAAATTCTTACAGTAAAAAGCATTCAGTTCTTGTCCATGACATTAATGGAAAGCTTCTATCTGTAGTGGAGACAGGTTTTGATATTTGGTAAGAAACAGGTCAATGACCCCAAACTCTCTTCAGTTACTGCTGTCAGGCAAATGGATGGTTTCAATTGAGGGCCTCGCTTTCAGCCCGATCTTTTCGAAGATTGAATCAGTCTTTCTCTAGATGAAGCTTTTACAAAGAAAGGCTTCTCAAATTGGTTTCCATAAAGCATCTGTGTGATATGTCAAATAGTTTGAGAAACTCAGTTTAAAGGGCAACATCTGCAAAACTTCAGTAGATAAAATCTTTGACCTCCTAGGACTGAAATAATTTTGTTTTAAATTACAGGAGATCAGTGCGAATATTACCATTGGACTTAGTATGGTTTTCTTTTAAATACAGGGAAGCAACAACCAGAAAACTCAAGATATCAAGGCATCCCTTGATCAATCATTTTGATCGCATTTTCAAAAACTCTTACTGTTTCCATGGGACCAAAACTAATCAAAACTAATTTTTGTTTGAAAATAAAAGTTGTGGATGTTCATTCAGATACTCTGGCATCTAAATTATAACAATATCTAATAGGAAAGAAACCAGCCAGCATCAACTTAGGCACCAGAACTGATAATGGCAAACTCAGCACTGTCGATCCTGCAAAGTCCTCCTTACTAACATTTGGGGGCTAGTGCCAAAATTGGAAGAGCTGTCTCACAAACTAGTCAAGCAACAGCCTGACAGAGTTATCCTCACGGACTCATATCTTACAGGTAATGTCCCAGACACCACCATCACCATCCCTGGGTATGTCCTGTCCCACCGGTAGGACAGCCCCAGCAGAGGTGTTGGCACAGTGGTATATAGTTGGGAGGGAGTTCCCCTGGCAGACCTCAAAATCTACTTTTCTTTTGACGTGCATACCCATCACGGTACCAGGGAGATGTTTCTCGAAAATAGGATCCTGTTTCTTGTTATTAAATTGTTAATAAAGTCATTTGTTTACTACATTCTACCTCAATGCATTCATAAAGCAGAAAAGCCTTTCACGATATAATATACAGTGCAATCAGTACAATCTGAGTTCATTTTTGTGAGCAAAATCACAAGGTGATCTTGATTATGCATGTTAAGAATATGGACTGAATGAGTTGAATGGCAGTCAGTAAGCACTATTTATATTATTTAAATAAGTGTGGATTGCAAATTCCTACAATAAAAAGTCTCATGGCATCAGGTCAAACATGAGCAAGGAAACCTCCTGCTGATTACCACATACTGCCCTCCCTCAGCTGATGAATCAGTGTTCCTCCATGTTGAACACCATTTGGAGGAAGCACTGAAGGTGCTAAGGGTACAGAATGTACTCTGGGTGGGGGACTTCACCAAGAGTGGCTCGGTAGCACCACTACTGACCGAGCTGGCCAAGTCCTAAAGGACATAGATGCTAGACTGGGTCTGCGGCAAGTGATGAGGGAACCAACAAGGGGGAAAATCATACTTGACCTCATCCTCACCAACCTGCCTGACACAGATGCACCTGTCCATGACAGTATTGGTAGGAGTGACCACCACACAGTCATTATGGAGACAAAGTCCGTCTTCACATTGATTATACCCTCCATTGTGTATGTGGCGCTACCACCATGCTAAATGGGATAGATTTTGAACAGATCTAGCAACTAAAGACTAGACATCCATGAGGCGCCGTGGGCCATCAGCAGCAGCAGAATTGTACTCAAACACAATCTGTAATCTCATGGCCCGGCATATCCCCCACTCTACCATTACCATTACCATCAAGTCAGGGAGTCAACTCTGATTCAGTGCAGGAGGGCATGCCAGGAACAGCACCAGGCACACCTAAAAATGAGGTGTCAACCTGGTAATGCTACAACACAGGACTACTTGCATGCCAAATAGCATAAGCAGCAAGTGAGAGACAGAACTAAGCAATCCTACAACCAACAGATCAAATCTAAGATCTGCAGTCCTGCCACATCCAGTCGTGAATGGCGGTGGATAATCAAACAGCTCACTGGAAGAGCAGGCTCCACATATATTCCCATCGTCAATGATGGAGGAGCCCAGCCAGAAGTGCCAAGTGGATGGTCCATCTCAGCCTCCTCTGGTGGTCCCCAGTCTTCAGCCAAGTTGATTCATTCCACGTGATATCAAGAAACGGCTGAAGGCACTAAATACTGCAAAGGCTATGGGCCCTGACAATATTCCAGCAATAGTACTGAAGACTTGTGTTCCAGAACTTGCCACACCCCTAGCCAAGCTGTTCCAGTATAGCTACAACACTGGCATCTACCCACCTATGTAGAAAATTGCCCAGGTACGTTCTGTACACAAAAAGCAGGACAATTCCAACCCAGCCGATTACTGACCCATCAGTTTACTCTTGATCATCAGTAAAGTGGTGGAAGGGGTCATTAACAGTGCCATCAAGCAGCACTTGCTTAGCAATAACCTGCTCACTGACGCCCAGTTTGGGTTCCGCCAGGAGCACTTAGCTCCTGTCCTCATTACAACCTTGGTTCAAACATGGACAAAAGAGCTGAACTCCTGAGGTGAGGTGAGAGAGTCTGCCCTTGACATCAAGGCCGCATTTGACCGAGAGTGACATCAAGGACCCCTAACAAAATTGGAGTTGGTGGGAATCAGGGGGAAAACTCTCCACTGGTTGGAGTCATACCGAGCACAAAGGAAGATGATTGTAGTTGTTCGAGGTTAGTCATCTCAGCTCCAGGACATCACTGCAGGAGTTCCTCAGGGTAATGTCCTCAGCCCAACCATCTTAGGCTGCTTCATCAATGACCTTCCTTCCATCATAAGATCAGAAGTGGGGATGTTTGCTGATGATAGCACAACGTTCAGCACCATTCGCGACTCCTCAGATACTGAAGCAGTCCATGTCCAAATGCAGCAAGACGTGGACAATATCCAGGCTTGGGCTGACAAGTGGCAAGTAACATTCATGCCACACAAGTGTCAGGCAATGACCATCTCCAGCAAGAGAGAATCCAACCATTGCCCCTTGATGTTCAATGGCATTACCATCACTGAATCCCCCACTATCAACCTCCTGGGGGCTACCATTGACCACAAACTGAATTGGATTAGCCATATAAATACTGTGGCTACATGAACAGGTCAAAGGCTAGGAATTGTGCGACAAGTAACTCACCTCCAAAGCCTGTCCACCATCTACAAGGCGCAAGTCAGGAGTGTAATGGAATACTCCCCACTTGCCTGGATGAGTGCAGCTCCCACAACATTCAAGAAGCTTGACACTGTCCAGGACAAAGTAGCTAGCTTGATTGGCACCCCATACATAAACATTCACTCCCTATATCACCGACTCACAATAGCAACAGTGTGTATAAGATATACTGCAGGAATTAACCAAGGCTCCTTCAACAGCATCTTCCAAACCCAAGTCCACCACCATCTAGAAGGACAAGGGCAGCAGATAGATGGGAACACCACCACCTGGAAGTTCTCCTCCAAGTCACTCACCGCCCTGACTTGGAAATATATCGCCATTCCTTCACCTGTCGCTGGGTCAAAATCCTGGAACTCCCTTCCTAACAGCACTGTGGGTGTACCTGCAGCACAGGGATTGCAGCGGTTCAAGAAGGCTGCTCACCACCACCTCCTCAAGGGCAGCTATGAATGGGTAACAAATGCTGGCCCAGCCAGCGAAGCCCACATCCCTTGAATGAATTTTTAAAAGAAGCTGAACAGAATTGTTGTCCCATAACAGTCCCCTAAAACATGAACACTTTGCGAGCTTTACAAGAATCCTACCTGCTAATAGCAAGAGAAGTTGCAGGATGATAAAGAAATGCCTGCATTTTTAGCAGGTTACCAAAATGTCTCCAAGTGTAGCACACAAATCATGTTTGAAATGCAGTGATTGTTATGTAAGAAATTCTGTTGAAGATTTTAAAACCATTCAAGAATAAATCCTTATACTATCTGTGAGGCTGGAGCAGAATCTAAACTTCTTGGAAATATTGTATGCTCAATAGATTTTAAATAACTAGCAGAAGAAGTTGGATTAAAAGTTTCAGATCTTGCATAGATAAATCCTCAAAATATTTTATTCTATCTCCAGTGTGCCAAAGGACATTTCTTCCATGTATTGAAAAACAGGAAGAAGTTTTAACTTGTTGTTTCTCTACTATTTATCTGTCTACACCCTTTCTCTGCAGAAATTTTTTTTAGGTTACCATCAATTAGATTTTCTGGTTGACACAACTTAAAATCTTTTTTTCTCAGCATTCATCATTTGCTGCAAACTGTCCAATTAGTTAACATTAGATCTTTACCTTAATTTTGATGTTTTCTACATCCACAATCTCATCAAGAGAAGTACTATAGCTAACAATTGGCTACAATGACAAAGAAGTGGGCCAACTGTGAAGCTAAATTTCCATCAATGCAGCTGATAAACTTTTAGTACTTAGTTTACTTATGAGCAATTTCAAATGAAAAACTGCCAGAATTGCAACAGATTAACTGAGGGCTAGATTTTTGCTGTGATGGAGAGGCTCTCTGTTATGGTGAAAATGGCTGAAAATCCTAAGTCCCGCTCCTGAATACAGAACCTTATAATTTTGCTGGGGGGATGGGGCAGGAATGGAGTTGGTCTGGGGTTCATGTATGCATGGTTTATGGAGGCAGCTGGCAATTTAAATTATCAGCTGCCTCCACTGAATGCGATTTTGATAGGCCAAGAATGTGAAACTTGATATATGCAGTTTAGACCAGGTAACAGCTGGTCTTAGCTTGATGGATTTGTTTGGATAGCCAAAGCTCCCTTTGGAGAGGTAAGGTACCCCTTTGGATATGGTCCTGGGACACCTTTGGGAGAAGCAAGAACACTTTGGGAGAGTTTGGGATTGTTAAATGTAGACATGATTGTGCGTAAAAAGTACTCATTGGAGCTGTCAAGGAACTGTCGGAGCTGTCAAAGGACTGTCAAAGCTCATTGGAATTGTCAAAGCTGTCAAGGGATTTAACTCTGCTGGGCTTTAACTTTAAAAATAAGTGTGGAGTTAAAAAAAATAGTGCTTGATATTTCATTCAGTCTGTTGATATTTGCCTGAGGGTTATCATTATAGGATTTATGGTGCAATTACTGATTTTACAACCTAACATTATCACAGTGGCATGCCTGTTAAGCGAGCAGCTGGACTGACAGTGGTTATAGAATAGAAATGTTTATTTTTTTGAGAGATTAAGTCCTTAAGTGAAATGTTTGTTTTTGTATGAGATTAGTTGAAAGAATTTCAATGTACTTAATTTTTTTTATCAATTGGAGTGTTTTTTTTAAAATAGTGATGTCATCAATAGACTCATAACTTTAATTTATGTCAGAATGGCTCCTGTATTTTGCCCATGGTGGGTACTAGCTGAGTTGGCATGGAGGGAGTAAGAGCAAAGGGTGGCAGGTGGGGGCAAGGGTTGGCATGAGCTGGCACTAGATTGGCATGGGAACTATAAAGGCCCATGCAGGTGAGTGGGGGCATGGCTTGGCATGTTAGTTATGAGGGGCCAGGGTAGGTAGAGGGACATAGGATGGCATTGGGGATATGAGGGACTATGGGGTAGGTGGAGGGACAAAGGGTGGCAATGAGGGTATGAGGGGACATGGGGGTGGGTAGAAGGACATTGCTATGAGGGGCCATGGGGTGGGTAGAGAGACATGAGGTGGCATGGAGTGACATGGAGCCTCCTCACTTCTTCCCACATTGCCCGACCTCTATTCTAGCCCACCCCCAGACTGAAAATCCGACATCCGAGCAGCCATTTTTAAAAATCAGGTTCGCAGAGCCGGAAGTTCTCCTGTCTCCGCACATGTGATCCAGGAACAAAAGTCTGGGCCTGGATGTTTAAAAGTACACATAAAAATAAATAAAGATATATTAATTCAGATTCCAACACAATGCTAATCTAACTCCTCTTCCACGAAAAAGTTTCCACAAAGTCTTGACTCATAGTTACACTGGTTGTGTGACAAACCGAAGCTGACTATAAAAGGAAAGGCCTTTCAGCTTTGCTCAGCCATGTTTAGAGATGCATTGCTTTCTCAGAATGTTCCAGATTTTATTTCTGTATTTTTCTGTAAACTAGACATTTGGCTTCATTTCTGAAAGTAAATATAGTGGTGACTTTTATACATGCCAGCAGTTTTCTTGTAGTTGCAGTTCGGGTGACATCATTTGCTAATGTTTTGGAAACAGACTACACTATTCCAGACATTTTTTTTGCCTGCCCTTTACCTTAGTCTGTCCAACAGTATCAATTGGAACAGTTCTGAGGTTTTTTTTTAAACTTGCTGGCCCTGGAAACACCTCCACCGTGCACCCGCACCACCACCCCTCACCCCACAATTATTTTTCTCTTTTTCTTTTTAATCTGGTTTGCATGGTCCATACACAATAATCATCAATAAGTGAGCTAATTGTTCCCTTAGGGACCTGCCAGTGGTGCTCAGACTAGGTACTACAGTGTATATGTTTTAAAGTACAGGTAAATTTCTATTTGATATTGTACAGTTGTTTGGTGTCTCACTAAGAGGTCTGGAGTATAGTTGGACATAAACCTTTTATTGGTAACCAATAATTGTATACATCTCCAAGGATTGGTGCTGTCTCCATGCTGGCTCCCCCCAGACTTTTCTACACACTCTACCATTATGTGACTCTCTACGTCATGCTGTGGGTGGTGCTATTCTCCAGTACCACATTAACCCTTATTAACCCAAACGCCCTTATATGACAATTGAAAAGACGAATTGAAATGATGAGTTGCACTTGATGTTAAGAGATGTGTCTAGAGTACAGTGCAGAGCTGCAAATAAATCCCAATTTTTCATTCAAACTTATTGGAAATTTTGTGTTGCCTGTTGAACTGCTGCAGATCAGAGAAACAGGGAATGCTTTATTTCATTTTTATTTTATTTAGAAAGATGCCTCTGTCAGAAAGTGGGAAGAATTGGATCATTTGCCTTATTTTCAAATAGTTAAAGTAGAGGTAGTGTGAGGGCATCAGAAAGATTGGAAATATAAATACACATGACAGAGTCTATTAAGTCTTTCAGCTATCTATCTTTCAGCTATCTTCCCCATTGTTGCATGAATCTGCCTTTTGAATGACCTGAGATTTTATAGCTCCAATAACCTAGCTTGAAATCACTTTATTTATGCAACACTTTCGCAAGGAGGTGCTTCCCCACTTCAGTCTTGAACTTGCCTTTTACCACTTTCTACCTTTGTCCCCTTGAGCTGAGTTTATCATGCCTTAACTTCAAAAAGTGTGCTAGATTAGCCCTTTCTACGCTGCATGGTACCTTATATATTGCTATTATGTGCCATTTCATTTGTTTTACATTGAAATGGTGCATTTTGTGTAGAAATATGTTCCAGAGGGCAAGTGAAGTTAAGGGAGGTAGCCAAAGCCACAGTCGAAGGGGTAGATTTTAAGGAGGCTTTTGCCAGTATGTAGAGATGTAGCAAGGCCGACTAAGTTAGAGAGTGAGTTGAGGAATTTAAGGTTGACATAGATGTTAGCTGTGCTAGTGGAATGTCACTTGGTGGTGGTGGGGGGGGCGGTGGTGTTGAAGCTCTCGGGCTGAAATGCCTGAGTTTTTCTGGATTCCCACACATCGACATCCTTTTACACTCGGGATGAAGCTTATGGCTCTATCTGCATCAGAATTCTTGGAAGTTTCCCATTTCAATCAACAATACTCAAGGTGTGGTTAGACTTAATCATTATATCAGTATCAGCATATGGGCCTTAAACCAATTTGGGCAAAACTGAATTTATTTAGAAAGCCAGTTGCCACACCATACGCAAGCCTATATCCAATTATTTTGTGATGGTGTCTTACATTAACTGGCTTTACTGGTCTTACCCTAAACACCTCCTGATCACATGTTTAAATTTAGATGTGAGCTAGAAAAGAAAACAAATGTAATAATTCCCTCTCCAAAACATGCAAATAATCATGAGAAGCTCTTCAGAATCTTAGCTGTCCAAACTGAGTTTTGTAATTGTGTTTTTCAGCATAGGAGAATTTGCACCTCACCTCTGAGCACATGAGACATCATAAATATTTTGTCCAGGTGAAAAAACAGCACAGCCTTTGGATTTTAGAAACCTGAACAGAGCATTATATAAAACCATAATTATATTTGAATATACAAATTGTCAGCCATAAGGCAATAAAAGTATTACTTATCCCCAAAAGAGGAAATAAACATGGTTGGCACTGAGAAACCTAATCAGAATAAGCTTATTTATCTTTATTATTGCCATTTTCTGCCAGCTTCCACTCATTCACCATTCACAATCGTGGGGACATGGAGGCAAACTGCTGCTGGAGCTCTATCGCTGCTGCTCAGCTGCCAACACTGGTGACTCAATGAAAATTGATTGCCTTTATATTGAATCCAAGGTCTCACAATAAGTCAAAATTGCCATCGTGTCACAACTGCTGTGACTTAAAGGAGAATACAAAGTGCGACTAATAGTGGTCATGAAAAAGCCTTTGGTTCCAGACTTGCTACTTCCGGGATTAAGACTGGTATGTAAAATGAGCTTTGTGCACAATTATTAGAATCAGAAACAACACAAATTTTAAAAATAGACAGACTTGAAGTCTTTTCAATGGAAGGTTTAATTTAATATTTCCAGCTGCTAAAACAGCCAGCAAAACATGACTGACTAAATGGTGAACAAGCAGAGTTTTGAGTCATCTTTAACTTTCCTCTCATCACCCCTGTAGACTTTTCATGATAGCTGAAGATATATGCCTCAGTTTCCAACTCACAGAGTGCAACATTTGTCAGAATGTAAGTGTTCAATTACCAGTAAAACCACGTTAGTCAAAAGAAATCCATAAAAAAACCAAAATTAAACAATCTCAAAATAGCTCTGGCAGTAAGTGCTTCTTTGAAGAGCATATAAAATCTTTCTGCAGTACAATATCTCCTCTCAAGCCATTTGTGCAAGGGGAATTTATGGTGGAATATCCTGATGCAGACTTTTTAAAAGGTTTTTTATGAATAAAGTAATACGGTTATTACTTTTGATTCAGCAGAAAGGCATCTTTAAATAGCAGATGAAGTTTACATTGTGGTAACTTCTACCCAATGAGGGAAGGCGTATTTGCATATAACAGGCCTGTTATACTCCAGGTAACAGTCTCAGAGTCACTTATTCAGGAACAGCAGAACTATGTATACACATGTTTGGAGGTCACAGAAAAATCTACTTAGTTTTAAAGTGCTAATGTTAATTCTAGGAGAGAACTGATTGGAGAATCCACTGATCACTAATGTTAAAAACATTACAAATGAAATTAAGGTTGTCTGATGGAGCTTCTTGAGTGTAGCTTTCATTGGACTGCAGCGATTTACACTCAAAGTGAAGAAACAATTTGCAATTGTATAGCATCAAACAGTAAAACCTCACGAGATACTTCATAGATGAAAATAAATGTGAAGTAACAGTTTGAGAAGAGCAAGAGAAAGTGACTAAGAGAATGACAAAAGGGTTTAGCAGAAGTCAATGATGAGAATGGAGCAACAAGGGTGAGAGGATTAGGAGTGTGTTCTAGAATTGTAAGGCTGGATTTTCAGTCAGGGGTCAGGAACTGGAAATGTGGCCTAGTTCCAAGTCCCCACTATGCGCAGTGTGCTTAAGGCATATCCACTGGGATTTTGAAAGCTTCAGCCAAATAAAAGTCAAGGAACAGGCTCGCCATCCAATCAGGCATAGAGGGCCCCTGATGGTGAAGGGCCAGTGGAAGGCCCTACAGCACAGTGGCTGGCAGTAGCACCGGCTGATGGGAGCTGCCTATCTGAAGATGAAGACTGCAAGGGACAAAGGTGGATAAGTGGGGGTGGGTGGGATGGTGGGGAGGGGTGGATCAGGGGGTGTGGTGGGTGGGTGAGAGGGGAGGAGGTGGGTGGGGAAGGGTGGGAAAAGGGGGACAGGGTGAGGGGGTGAAGAGGAGGGGGTAGAAGGGGAAGAGGGGAAGGGGAAAGAGGGAGAAGGTGAGTTGGGGAAAGAGGGGAGGTGGGGAAATAGGAGGGGGAAGAGAAAGGAAGGGGAAAGGTTGTGGGGGGAGGGGGAGGGGAATGAGGGGGTTGGGGAGGATTTGGGGATTGAGGGGAGTGGGAGATGGAGGGTGGAGAGAGAAAAGGGGAGAGAGATAGAGAGGGGTAGGGGAGAGAGGAAGAGAACTGCTGCAAACTGGGGGGTAGGTAATGGGGTGTTTTTTCTGGTTTGGATTTTTACACTTATTAAGGTAAATGCAAAGGATTGAAAGACCTTCCTGCCGGGATTTTCTGGTGTCCCCCACCATCCCACCCCGCCCCCGCCACTGGCAGAACCAGAAAATCCTGCCCTCCGTTTCAGATGCCTAGGCAAGGATTTTTCCCCACAGGCTTCAGGATCCCGACATCAGTGTTAAATAGGGGACAGAAGCCTACACTGTGGGGAAAGTGGTCCGTGACTTTCCCTGAATCTTTAAAATCCATTCAACCTCTGACCAAGCTTTTGGTCATATGACACAATACTGCCTTATGTGGGGCACCCTACATGAAAGTTTGACTTTTGAAAGTGTGGGAGGTGAGGGGTGGGAGGGCAGAAGAAAATTGCTCAGTGGAGCGCTGGTGGGGGGAGAAAATTGCTTGGGGGCTGCTGGTGGAGGAGAAATTGCTCACCAGGGGTGGTGGGGGAGAAAATTGCTCCTGGGGGGAGGGTTGATGGCAAGAGAACTGCTGCAATTTGGGGGATGGGATGTGGCGGAGCGAGCAGTGCAAGGTTGTGCTGCAGGAGTTGTAGGTTATAAAGAAAAACATAAAGTACCTCTAAAGTTAACTCAGTTTTATGATGCTTGAAGCTATTGAAATTCAGAAATATGGAAAATAAATTCTATGATTATTTGATGTTGCTAATTGCAAATGTTTGAGCACTGTGGTTTAGACCATTGATGACACTGATGTTATTTACAGTACTTGTCAAATGATAGCTTAAATGATTGGTTTTGAGTGCAATTGATGCCAAACAATGTCTAAATGATTGCTTTTGGGCACAATTGATGTCAGATGATAGCTAATTGATTGACTTTGAGCATAATTGATATCAAATGAGTGCAAATGTACGCTGTTGAACACAAATGATGTCAAATTTTTCAGGTACGGATACAACCTGTGGTTCAGGTGTGAGGTTGGTGCAATTACACATGCAACTACAAGGCAGCGATTGGTAAAAAAAAATTGGCTGCTTAAACACAATTCCCCAGTGAGAGCAAAGCAGTAAACAGAGCTTAATGGCAACTTCCAGCAGTTATTTTAAAAATTATGCGAAGTTCAGGAATGATAACCAAAAAGGGTGACTGAGGGTATCAGTGAAAAGCTGATCATCTGATCTCAGGCTGTACAAGCCAATACATTGTTGTACTCTATTAGAGCAATTGCAGATGATTGTTATAGCAAGTCATAGGCATGTTGCAAGCAACACTCCAATACAAAAAGAAACAGATATTGCAAATATTACATAGCATGAGATAGAATGCAAGCTATACATTATTTGGAGTCCATTTGGGAAAGAACACACAAGGCTAGTGAGGAGAGCATTGGCGAAGTCATGCCTAGGAGTGTTCAGGCTTTCTGTAGCTATGGAGTGAGTTAAGTACTGCTGAGCACCAGGATCCTTTAAATCTGCCTGGGTGACTGGAGGTAAATTCTGGAGAATTACTTCCATACTGTTAAGGTTACAGTTCTCAAAGGAAAGGATCATACATTACAACAGTGACTTCACTTCAAAAAACACGTAATTGGTTGGAAAGTGCTTTGGGACATCCTGAAGTCATGAAAAGGAATATATTAAATGCATGTTTTTTTCTAAGTTTGGTTCAAGCTGCATTGCCTCAGGATTGTGATGTAATTGTGCATTTGAATTACCCCACATTTGGAGAAGGAAATGAAAATAACTGATGTAAGGTCCAATGGATATAGAATTTATATTTGAAGCTGTGTTTGCTCCTGTGTCATTTAATGGTTCTAGCCATTATACACTGTAGCTCACAGTTGTGTTGACTTCATCTATATCAAAACTACTTAATGTGTTAAGGAACAGTAAAGTTGTTTTTGCTTAAAGACTTTCTAATTGTGTAAGTTTTCATTGTTGCAAATTAGTCCTACTAATCTGCTTGCTCTCAGGCCAAGGCATTAATTTACTCTGACTATTGCCAATATCCTCGCTGCCATCTGCCAGAACTATTAGACACAACCATGCATGTCTTTTCATTCCCTACCCTTCATCTTTTTCTGAGATGCCACAGTCTCTGCTCAGTGTTTCCCCCACTTGATGCAGCTGAGGTTGAGAATGAATGAAATAGAGATTTACCTGCATAGTCCGCACTCCATGTTCTGAGCTTTTATGTTTTATGTTCTGTCAAACATAAAGGAGACTGTAGCTCTGAATGTGAGCTTCAACATGTCTCAAACAGGAAAATTTCTACTCTATTGAATTTTTATATTACCTGAGACAGACAGAATAAGGTAAGTTTAAAATTGACTTGTTAGGCGAAGCTGAGACATTGGACAGGAATTTTTTGGTGATGCACATCTTTGGAATGATGTATCTACATCCTGAGGGTTAGCTTTAAGTAAATTGTCCAAGGAAGTTATAGCATCAATGATTATACCACTATGCCTTATTTTTCTGAGACTACTGCCACAACTGTGATAAGTTGATCATAGCTCCACAAACAATTCAAGTAATGGTGATCACAGATTTCTTGGATTTATGTTAGTTACTTTGCCATAGCTGCTTAGGTTGATAATAATGGCACAGATGATCCCTTGGTCACCTGGCAGCAATACGATTCATTACTCTCAAATGACACTCAGCCTGGTAGGACCATTAAAGCAATGGCGTTAACTTGTTTAGAGGTTTCATGACTCAGTTTCCACTTTCTTGAGAGAACTTTTCTGTCTAATTCAGTTACAGACCATTTTTAAAAGTACGGGCAGAATTTTGCCCTCGTCGGACGGGCTCAGCTTGGGGGGCGGGGGTCAGGAAGCCAACAGCCGCCTGTGTTCGGGGCCAGACTGCGATTTCACGCTGGCAGGCCAATTAAGGCCCGCCCAGCATGAATCGCGTGCTGCAGCGCTCAGGGCTGCCAGTGTGGATGGAGCACATGCGTGCGGGTACGTGTTGGAAAAGTTCCCTGAAGCACAGAGCTCCCTCAGGGAGATGAGCAGTTTTGAAAATAAAAAATAAAGAACTTTAAGGTGTTAAAAAAAATGTCCCCTTATGTGACACTGTCACATGAACAGGAACATGTTAGAAATTAGGATGAAATTTTTTTTTTTAATTATAATGACGGATCGAAACCACATCCCACCCATGGATGAAGTTTCACAAAACATGAAAAGGCCGCCTGGCCTTTTCGCCTGCCCGCCAACCGTAATTTAAATAAATTGGATTGTTAATGGCCTTAATAGGCCTTTTAATTGTCGGCGGGTGCGTGCTGGAGCTGGCATCCCACCTGCTGACTGAAATATTGCGCAAGTGCACAAAGCACGGGACGCTTGCCTGATGTCATCGCCTCAGTGAAAAATCCTGGCCGTCTCCCTGGGCAACAGAAATTCAAGGAATCAGTCAATGCATCTGCCGCTGGGTGCTGAACCAATAAAGCAAACCCACCTGGCCAGAAAGCAGCTACCCACTGCACACCATCTCTATTTGGCACCTGCTGCTGAGAGACCACCTTCAGCCTTTGAACAACTCTTCTTTTAAACAGCATGAAAGAAGAGCAGAATAAGCTTGGGAAAAGAGGCAGCAACTGCAACGAAAGGAAAATCTGCAATATATTTTCTTTTGACCTTTATCATTCTTTTCAGGATTATACTGAGTTTTTGTTGCCTTTCCTGCCCAGATCACAACATTATAGTGTTTCCGGCTCTGGTCCCCAGTCTACCTAATCATTGAAATAGTGTTTGGAGCTACTGTCACCTCTTTCCACACACCCCAGCTGACCTTGCGGGGAGTCTTCTCCCTCATGTCTCCTGTATCCACCTTATCGTGGGGGGTTCACAATTCCTCATCGCTGAAGTTCGGAGCTCTCTTCTTCACCTCATCATTTTGCAGTATTTTACAGAACCTTTCAACTAAAATGAATTGTTTTAGTGCATCACAGTGATTTTAGACAACAATGGGAAAGCACACTGACATTTTACACTCCAAGAATAATGGTGTCTGTTCTGAGCTTTTATAGTGGTATGTGAAGGTTTTTGAGACAGGCCTTTGGCAATGCCACTTCTAAGGTTCCTCGTTTGCCATTTTGCTTGCTGCTGCAGAGTAGATTCAAATTACGTTTCCAGGGAATTTTGGCATGAGCCTTAACAGAAAGAACGGGATGCAAAATGGCATGATTAATGGCGTATGTCGCCATTCATGCCTTTCCAGGTCGACAACAATCTGGCCTGGGTATTTCATCAAGGTGGTACTACCAGATGAACTTGCAGACCTCACCATGTTTGCACTTGAACTGTCCTCTGTTCCTTCAGGGCTAAAGTCTACCAAGCCACCCAATACTTGGCCTCCAACAATATTTTGACTAGTGTTGCTGACAGGATTTGCATTACAAACCTCTCCATTGAACCGCAAGCCCTGTCTCACAATGAATATTTTGCTTGGATACCCTTCACCCTCAGCAACCAAGATTCTCAACCTTCTCAGGGTAACATGACACAGCCACAACGCAGGTACCATCGGCTGTTTTCAGAATCTTCTCGTGGATCTGGATCTCACCCTGCCTCAGCGCACTCATTTTGAGTCCCATACATTCCTTCAGGAGTATGACGATGTCTTCAATCCAACGTTCCGAGTTTACAATGGTAAGGCTAGACGCTTCAAGGCTAGTGTCAACATGGGACCTGTACAACCTCCAGAATGAAAGAGTTGCCTCTCCCAGTATGCCAGAGTCAAACTTGCTGAATTGCAATTAAAAATTTGATGATCTTGAAAGTCTTGGGGTTTTTGCTCGGCCCGAAGATGTGGGATCTCGTGGAGTACCTTAACCTATCATTTCTCGTGAAGAGTAGTAGTAGCAGTGTGTACCATCTACAAGATGCACTACAGGAATTCACCAAGGCTCCTTCGACAGCATCTTCCAAACCCACGACCACTACCATCTAGAAGGACAAGGGCAACAGATAGATGGGAACACCACCACCTAGAAGTTCTCCTCCAAGTTACTGATCACCTTGACTTGGAAATATATTGACATTCCTTCACTGTCGCTGGGTCAAAATCCTGGAACTTCCTTCCTAACAGCACCTACACTACATAGACTGCAACGGTTCAAGAAGGCAGCTCACCACCACCTTCTCAAGGGTAATTAGGGATGGGCAATAAATACTGGCCCAGCCAGCAAAGCCCACATCCCATAAATTGAATTTTAAAAAAACAAGTCAAATGGCCACTTTCGACTTGTTACAGCGTTCACCAACGTTGGGCTTAACCTTCACTCATGCCATTTGTTAACTCAACCTTACGCAAAATTGCCCAGCGGAAACACATCATTGCAACAGATCTAACCGACACGTTTTATCAGATTCCATTAGCACAATCTTCCATGAAGTACTGTAGAGTGGTCACACCTCACATAGGTGTTCGTATATACACTCAATCTGCTATGGGCATGCCTGAATCTGAAACTGCTCTTCAGGCATTAACATGCCATGTCCTAGATGATCTACTTGCAGATGACCTGTACTGTGGTTGTAACGGTCCTGAAGGACTTTTTCACAACTGGCAATGTGTACAAAATGTACTACATGCTCTGCCACAATGTGACATATGCCTCTCTGCCCCTAAAACTGTCATTGTCCCTAGAACTACAACTGTTCTGGGATAGATTTGGTCCCAAGGCACCTTGCAAGTTAGCCCACACTGCTTGGCCACCCTCCCTAACTGTTCTCCATCAGAGAAGGTTTCTGGCATGAGATCTTTCATCAGAGCCTACAAGATGCTTTCAAGAGCCCTTCCTCAGTGTACCTCTTACCCAGCCCCCTTGGATGCTGTTATCGTCAGTCATCAGTCCAATGAAAGGATCAAGTGGACGGATGATCATTGAATAAGCTTTCAATTGGCACAATCTGCTCTTTCATCCACTAAATCTGTTACCCTTCCCCATCCAGATGATCAACTCTGGGTTGTCACGGACGGTACTGTTAAGAAACATGACATCATATCCACCCTGTATGTGACCCATAGCAACAGACTCAAACTTGCCAGTTTTTTTCAGTGCCGCACTGTGTGGACATCAAATCCCCGTGTTGTCTTGCAAAATTAATAACATAAGAAATAGGAGCAGAAGTAGAACATTCAGCCCTTTGAACCCACTAAGCCATTCAATGAGATCATGGTTGACCTTTTACTTCAACACCATTTTCCTGCACTATCTCCATATCCCTTGATGTTTTTAATACATAGAAATCTACTAATCTCAGTCTTGAACATAACCAATGACTGAGCATCCACATCACTCTGGAGAATTCCAGATTCACCACCCTCTGAGTGAAAAAATTCTTCCTCATCTCAGTCCTAAATGGCCTGCCCCTTATTCTGACACTGTGTCCCCTGGTTCTAGAACCTTCAACTAAGAGATAAATCCTTCCTGCATCTGTTAAGCCCTATAAGAATTTTGTATGTTTGAATGAGATCACCTCTCATGCTTCTAAACTCCAGAGAATAGAAGGCCAGTCTATTTAATCTTTCCTCATAGGACAATCCCTCCATCCCAGAAATTAATTTAGTGAACCTTGGTTGAGTGAACCTCTATGGCAAGTATAGTGTTCCGTAGATAAGGAGACAAAAACTGTCACTAAATGAATTCCTGGGATGGAGGGATTGAGCTTCTTGAGTGTTGTTGGAGCTGCACTCACCTAGGCAAGTGGAGAATATTCCATCACAGTCCTGACCTGTGCCTTGTAGGTGGTGGACAGGCTTTGAGGAGTCAGGAGGTGAGTTGCTCGCCACAGAGTTCCTAACTTCTGATTTGCTCTTGTAGCCACAGTATTTATATGGCTAGTCCAGTTCAGTTTCTGGTCAATGGTAACCTTCACTTTAATGATCACTTCTTAAACTGCCACTTGCATCATTGCCAATGGTCAACACGGCACCTTGAGGGATGCTCTCCTCTATTTGTGCATTGAGCTTTGTCCATTGTATGCTTCCCCGGCTGTCAAGTGGTCTGATCTTATCCTTGGGTTTTTCACCCTGATAGGAGACAAGCTGCTTCAGGAACATCACATTGTCATTGAGCTCAGGAGATTGAAGAACCCCAACCAGAACTCAGCTGTGGTTCTGCCGCCCATGGTGAATGCTTCCCGCCCATCCAGCCTGCTCCTGCAAACCCTGACATACTGGCTGAACAATCTATGCCATCCCCAGCTCCAATGGTGTCAGGAGTGTCAGCTATTGGGTCAACCAGGTAAACTTCTATGATGGATCCCACAGTGCTGTTTCAAATCACCACCTTCGGAACAAATCCCTGAGCTGCCCCTGACCTCAATATAGGGTCACTGAATCTGATTCTGGGCCATGGTCTTTATCGCCTGTCCCAGTCTTACAGCCCCCAGCTTAGGTTGCTGATTCAATAGCACCAGCATTTAGCACAACTAGCCAGTCAACTACATGTACCATTAGCCCTGTTTCCTCAATTCCTGTTTTAAGACATTCCACACATCACAGACGTCCCACAGACCATCTTGCAGATTTTATACTTCTAGATTGATGCTGGTATTTGGGTCCTTAATAAACTCCAGTGGTTACAGGGTAATTCAACCTAGTGAATTGTGTTTGTGTACCCAAACACCATTTGTACGCGCACCATTTGTTGCTATTCCTTGCATGTGTTTGGACAGCCTTTCGCAGTATTTCTTACATTTATGTTGCATTCTTTGGCCACATATGTTCACTTGTGAGTGCATTTTTATGTGAGGAAGCTAGCTGTTCACATGTTTTATTGATCATCATTAGTTAGCACAAGTTGGATATTTGCTGTGCAGGTGAGAGAGAGAGAAAGCAAGAGGTCATGCCACAATAGGTTATTGCCCTCTGGTGGCTGGGAGCCCGGGGTTCCCTTGTGAATGTGGCCATTTGGTCTCATTGTATAGTATTTTTGTTTTTGTGGCTGCATTAAAGTTCGATGTTTTCACCTCAACACGATTGATATTGTGACCCTGTGTATGTGCCAATCTGAAAATAAACACAGCCTACTGGCACTGTACATAAGTTTGCAATTTGAAAGAGAAGTTGAAACTCATTTGCTCCAATGATTGAACGATCAAGGACACTCCATGCTGGTCAAAATTTCAATTTGCTAGTTTAATGCCTCAGCAAGCATAAGACCCTGATAACGTGTTTGTTAGAATCCGGTTATATGTGGTATCTCTGGTCTCAGGTTTTGAAATTTGGGATTTGCAAGTTGTATGAATGCTGGGGAAGAGGATTCCCCTGAGAACTGGGGGTTGTTATTTTTACTGTCTGTTCCACATTGAATAAGTAAGAATGAGTTCCATTGGGTTCATTTTTTTATTGATTCACTGTTTTCATAATACACAGCACCTTGAGACAATGTACAAGTGAGCATATTTCTGACAAATGGGTAGGGTGGTGGGGAGAGAAGAGAGTTGCTGCTGGTACTAAAATGCTGTTTGAAAATCTAAGCTTCGGTTTTAAAATTTTGGGAAGAGCTAAGATTTGGAATATTTTAAGTATTGTGTTATTCAGATTTTGCACTATTTGTTAATTGCTATGTAACCTTTGTTTGCATGTAATTATCTCATTTGCAAACAAATTGATTTATTAATGTTAGCCTAAGTAATGTGGCCTGGCACGGTATAATTTTTTTAAGTACACAGGTATCTCTAATATATAAAGATTAATTATTAGTTCTAAACTACACTATCCCATTCATGCCATGTAAGTTTGCAGATTTCAATTCAAAAAAGTTTTGAGTCTGCTTTCTGTTGTGAATAATAGAAATTGTACTCCTTGGTGCCCATTGCTAATGTTCCTCCTTTGACCTGCAAATGCATTTTGTATTAGATTTATTTTCAGCTGTACAATCCCAATTCACAGAATGAATGTTGATAAATTACAAAAGCCATTTTTACCCTGCAAAAATAGTGTGGATCACAATGATCTGAATGGAACCAACCTGGACTTGTAGCATTCACAATGACCTCATCTCCAGTTAAATGGTGCCCATCTTGCAGCCTTTACTTATTTACCAGTCCAATTGCATGCTCTGTATTTGTATTTGTTACAGTAAACTGGTACAGCTACATTTGGCATTCGTGGCAACCTGATGCGCTCCCCCTGCTGCTTAACTCTGGTCAGATACACAGCATTCAAATGAGTTTTTAATCTAAACTAACATCACAGTAAATGTACCATTTTTATTGTCTGTTTAGGGATTAGTCACAATTTTCCAGCACGATTGAATTTGCAGTCATAATTTGAGTGGTGTGTAATGGAGACTCGACGACACTGTCAGTGTTCTGGAATACTGAGCTCCAGGAAAGCTCATGAGGAAACAGAAAAAATGTAGGTGGTTGGATTGAGTTAATTTTAAATTTAGATGTCTTTAATTTATTCTTTAGCTTAAAAGGAAGAGGATTTTTCTAAAAAAAGAATTCTCTGGGAATACAAAATAATATGTTCTATATGTTGAGATCAAGGGTCTAAACTTCCATTTTAACATCCAGGGACTTTGGTGGTTTTTCTCTCAGAAGAGAAGAGTCTTATTTGAAAAATACTTGATCTCTACTTCATAATAATTCCCCCGTGCCCACATTCTTTTCAGAAATTTGTTTACAATTTGGGTCGCGGGTGCTGAGTGTTAGGAAAGCTGTAAAACTTTTGATATTCATAAACAAAATAAACAGATGGGAAAAAAACATGTGGTAAGCAGAATGATACTAACCTCTACTTCAGGGTAGATCTGCTAATTAGTGTTAAGGTTTTTTGGAGCACCAAGATTGTTAGACTAGAGCATCTGTACAAGATATCTGCTCTATTTGGCCCCAGTGAGATTTCTCAAGTGCGACTGAAGCAACTAGCTATTAAAGTAAATGTGCCTTTTCACACTGAATTTGAATGAACCACTTCAGTACTGGCAGGAGGATTTTATCATTACCCAATATAAAAAAACTTCAATTTCCCACTACAGTGTAACAAGAATGTGCACTTAAAGTTAAACTTTCAGTTATTTATCCTTGAAAGCATCAGAAAAGTGTATTCAGCAAACACAAGCATGGTCATTGGAATATGCATTTAAATCCACATTCTATGGTCTGGCTCTCAAACCCACCTAATACAAGTTTACATGGTTGTTGTTAGGCTACAAGAAAGAAAATTAACAGCATGAGCGTCAAGATCCTGCCCCATGAACATCATCCTCTCAGAAATTGTGTAGTAACATAAGAATAGTCATAGGAACACGCATTATGAACGTACGGATTAGGAGCAAGAGTAGGCCACTCAGCCTCTCAAGCCTGCTGCACCATTCAATAAGATCATGGCTGATCTAATTTTAACCTCGACTTCACATTCCTGCCTATCCTCGATAACCTTTCACCCCCTTGCTTATCAAGAATCTATTTACTCCTGCCTTAAAGATATTCAAAGACTGCCTCAATTGCCTTTTGGGGAAGAGAATTCCAAATCCTCACAAACCTCTGAGAGAAAATATTTTTCCCCATCTCTTAAATGGGAAACCCCTTATTTTTAAACAGTGACCCCTCGTCTAGGTTCCCCCACATCCACATCCATCCTGTCAAGTCCCCTCAGGTTCTTATATGTTTCAATGAAGCCACCTCTTACTCTCCTAAACTCCAGCAAATACGCACCTAGCCTGTCCAGCCTTTTCTCATAAGACAACCCATTCGTTCTAGGTATTAGTCTAGTAAAGCTTCTCTGAACTGCTTCCAAAACATTTACATCCTTCCTTTAACAAGAGACCAGTACTGTACACAATACTCCAGATGTAGTCTGACCAGTGCCCTGTTCAACTGAAGCATAACCTCCCTACTCTTGTTTTCAATTCTCCTTGCAATAAATGATAACGTTTGATGAGCTTTGCAAATTATTTGCTGTACCCGCACACTAACCTTCTTATGATTCATGCACTAGGACACCCAGATCCTTCTGCATTTCAGAGCTCTGCAAATCTCTCACCATTTAGATAATCTGCCTCTTTTTTATTCGTCCTGCCAAAATGGACAACCTCATATTTTCCAACATTATACCCCATTTTCCAGGTCTTTGCCGACTCACCTAATCTATCTATGTCCTTTTGTAGCCTCCTTATGCCCTCTTCACAACTTACTTTCCTTCGTATCTTTGTGTCATCAAATGTGTTGCTAAATGTGGCTTTACGATCATGAGACCGACTCAATGCCATTTTTAATCCATCCCTCATGTTGTGACTTCACCTTCTAAACAAATTTTTATTCCATGGATGTTGCTGATAGAAAAACATTGGCCTGGGTATTCACCCTTGAGGCAGGCAGCGGGAGTCAGAAGAATCCTAGGCTCGACCTGCCTGCCTCGGGAGAAAGTGCCCACAAAGGCGGCATCTTCATTGCCGAGGAGGAGAATGCAGCTGGAGTCGGGCCAGTCAACCCGGGAAAAAGTTTGGAGGCAGCCATGGGGTTGCTAGGTGCAGAGGCAGACTGTTTAAAAGGCCTGCCTCAGTGCTGTGGGACTTTGTCCCAGTTAAAATAAAAATATAAAGGCCTTCCAGCTCTCACACCTCAGACTCCTTCAACCTCCAAACACTCCCTGTGCCCTATCCATGCTACCTCATGTCTCCCACCTATCCCCTATGGCCCCTCATACTGACTATGCCAAACCCTGCCCATGCACTTTCTATGGCTCCTCTGTCCCCTATGCCAAGTTATGGCGCTTCCGCCATTGACCCACCATACACAGTATAGAACCAATGAACCCTGTAGCAGCAGTAGGATATGTTAAAAAAAGCTTTTAAAAAAGTGATTCATTCATAACTTTCTACAGTGTTGAAAAGAAGTCATTTCACTACAAGCTAATAAAAGTGTCCATCATCCAGACCCTTTAAAGTATCAAAAAAAAACACAAACCCTTGAAACTACTTAACGTTGTGTAAACAAACATTGTGAAATTGACAGCAGAGATCAGAGCCTGAGCTGTCAATTAAACAATGTTTTCTCTGTGGCACAAGTTTTCAACAAGCTTAATGGATGTCTGGACTCTCAGTGTGGATGAATGGGCAGAGCTTGCATAAGGGGCCATGAGGAATGGGCAGAAATGCAGAACTTGGAATAAGGGGTATGAGGAGCCATGGGGGCTATGGTTGGGGGTGCATTACTTGGCACAGGAGGCATGAGGAGGATCTTTTGAATTTACTTTGGAAAAGGTCCCCCTTATGCAGATGTATCACAACTCCTCTGAGGGGCCATGAACCACAACTCTTTAAAAACCAGGCCTGATTCCATGAATATTGCAGTGGAGTAGGACATGCCTATCCCCACAATGGAGCCAGCCAGATCAGGCATGCCAGATGCAGGCTTTTGACAGGAACCAGCCTGCACCCTTTAAAGGCACTCCCAAAAATCAGACAGCCCGGGCATGGGATCAGGAAACCAGGAATTGGAACCTGCTTGCCATTTTTAAAGGACTTTTGAGTCATCCTGCCTCGGTGAAGTTCCAGGCCCTGGTAACTGAAATGCGTTTGTATTTCTTTGTTCCAGTGCTAGTCTGCTTGTCTCACACTGTTGAACTCTTCTATTTCCTTTTCTCTGTCTATTTTTGAGTGAATTGTGCCTCATGGTTGGTGATCCCTTGCGACTTACTGAAGCCTGTACCCCGGGCTAGACTTCCAACCTTCTTCCACCCAACTCACCATAGTGACATTGTGGCCTTTAACAGTATGTCATGCTTTGAGCCCTCTCCCCACTCCTCTGGCAATTTCTCTCCTTTTTCCTTTCCACTTTTTAACTCCTTCTAAAGACAGTGAATAGTGTTGCTCAGCATCAAAAATGTGAGCATACTGACTGGCAGACCCATCAGGGAACTCCCAAAGTTAGTTATTTAAAGCTGGAAGTTCATGTTTTAACATTATCTTGAAGCACGGCTCTACTTTTGGGCTGACATTCTTTTCAGCAAAACGTCCAATAAAACAAAGAAAATTCAATTATGTTTTTTTGCTTTTTCCTATTTTCATGTCTTTTCTGTGATCTCACCAACGTGCACATTTCTGCATCCTTCCACAGATGAGTGGGTCACACCTCCTGAGCTTCAGATGTTATTATGGCCACCATCTTAGAATGAATCACCTCAGTCTTTAGCTGTTAGCAAGCAATGCAGAAAGATACAAGTAAAGAAATTGGTTCCATTGAAGATTAAAAAAGACAGGCAAGACTCAATCTTTTTACAAATAAGGTGACATTGCTCCTTTGTTTTGGAATGATTTATAGAAGTTAAACAGATTGAACTACAGCAGGTGCAACATCTGCTGCACTGCAATCTGCTTCCTAAAGTAGAAAATGATGGCTTTCCCAAATAGCCTTTCTCCTGGCTTTTCCATGGCTTGAATACACTATCTTGGTGAGTTCTGCCTGTTTATAAATTTATCCACAGTGACATAACTTTTACTTTAAAGCCATTTTCCCACTTCAAAAGAAATCAAGTGACAACGTGATGACATGCTATCAAGTGGAATCTGTATTCACATTCAGTGATATGGAAGCACATGGACATGTCCACTCAATTATTCACAGATAACTGGACCTACATACAGATGCACTGTACCTGAGGGTATTCTGAAATGAAAGTTGCCAAAATTTAATGATAAACTTTGGAATATCAGCATTAAATGAGTAGAACCAGAAAGATGAAGCAAAAGTTAAAAATACATAAATATCTGGTTTTTAAGGAAAATGTTGCAGCACCAAATAGACCGGAGGATTTAAATGAAATATAGGGTTTATTGTGTCTTTCCTAGTACAGGCATGTCATATTATGAACTTTCAGTCAATATTTTTAAAAATTGAACACAAACAAGCTGTTCAGATGGCTGCTGCAAATCATGTGATTTTTTTTAGCATTTTGACTACAAACAGTATCAAGTCTCCAGTGAATACCAAATTAAATATGGACATAAGTGACAGTACCTCACAGCCATTTGTGGATCTCACACATATCATTGATTAAACATGGTCCACCAACTAAAAGTGTGTGCGTGTGCATGAGACCAAGTCTGTGACATTGTGTTAATTCAAGGTAAGTGTGTGGGAATAAATAACCTTCTTTATTGTAAAATCACAAGATCTTGCTGCTGAATTATTTAATTGGAATGCACACTCCAAGGATAGGAAAAGACACGCCTCCTTTATGACAAAACATACTGATTACAGGCAGTAAGAAAGCAAATACACTACTGGACCACTTCTTTGAAAAAAACTCAACTTTCATTCATTTCACTATGAAACTATTGGTATAGTGAGGCTCTCTTTATTATTTTGGATGCGTCTGTCACTTGCAAATCTTTTTAACAAGTTCTTTAAAGATGAATTAATGCAGGTCTACTAACCGTGTAATTCGGACAGATAGCCAAAACATCCCATCTGCAACATCAAAGTACAAGCCATAGGAACATTTAGCTGTTGTGACTTTGACAATACTCAGGCACATTGAATGTATATGTATGATTAGTATTGGTATTGGGGCGGAAGTTTAAGTCTATTCCGGTAGACAAATGACTTCATAGCCTACTTCTTTAAATTGAGCCCACTACTTATTGAGAGACTGTGTTAACATCATATTTTGGTCTGGCAACATTATTGGTTCAGTTAATTTATGACTCTATTAGCCACCTCTTTGTTGGCAATGCCTACTTAGTTTTTATACTGCATTTAAGTAGTAAGCTCTTAGAGGAGTCAGAAGTTGTTTCATTTGGGCTTCCGCTTTATTTTGAAGAGTTGATACTTCAAAGATTTATGCTGTAAAGACATAGGCTGGTATTTTCCAGCCCTGCCATGGCAGGACCGCCCCAGGGGATGTAGCGGGCCAGCTAAAAGTCCATTGACTTTCAGCAAGACTGTAAGATCCCGGTGGCAGGTGGGGCCAGAAAATCCCGGCCTTAATTTCCATTTCCAAGGCACCGGTTTGATCTGGTTTTCAAGTATGATTTGAAGACCAAATTTGGCAAACAGTGTGAAAGATGTACAATGATAAAAAACCTGTTCAACTTCTGGTAAATATGCTGGAACAAATAACTGTACCCTGCGTCCAGGAGATAGTACCATGTCAACATTATGAGGGACAGCCGGAAAGAAAATTAGTCAATGTTGATCATATTCAGCTTCACTGCCTGTGAGTCAGTATTAAAATAGTGGCAGTGTGTAGCTAGTATAAGTGATTGTAATTCAACTTCACCACACCTGCTCCGACAACGGGAAGGAGAAATTTTGCCCTTGCTTTAGCATATGTTTCTCTGTCACGAACGGGTTACTTGCTAGCTTTTTCCAGCACTGTTCATCAATAAAAAGCCAACAGCATATCGACTGCTTTCTGTCTGTGCTGGAGAGAAAGCCCCTAGTGGTCATCGATTGGGCACCACACTGACTGCTTCTCACCTACCTGATACTTATTTAATTCAATTGTTCAATAAATCAAACAACTTTTAATTGTTTATAAGTGCTTTCAGTGGCTGATCACAAGCTGAAGTCTTACTCTAGGGCAGCAGGAGGGGCCTCTTCTGCACAAGATCTGCAGCTTTCTTGAGATACAGAAATTATGGCAAAACATTTTGATGTTCAGAGTACAGCCTTCAGAGCTCCCCAGTTTAATAAACAAAGTCTATGGATCAGCATTTTATGAAACAGAAGAACTTGAAAGCATACATCAGTGCCATTTACAGGGTAAAATGCACAAAATACTGCAGATGCTGGAAATCTGAAACAGCAGTAAGTGCTGCCAACGCTTGGCAGGTCAGGCAGAACAGAACAGACCAGATGTTTCACGTATGGACATCTCAACAGAACTGGGATAAATGGTCCATACCCAAAGCATCTTGTCAGTGCTTTCCACAGATGTTGCCTGACTCAAGTGTTCCCACTGATGAGCTTGTAGCATAATTGTAGCTGCAGGTAAAGGCACACTACAGAAAATAACCTTAAATGTTTGTTCCAGCAATCTTGAACAGAACCTAAAAAAAACTGTGCAGCACTTTTGAAAGTATATATCTGCAAACTCTTAACTTGTTTTTCAACGATAAATTAGTGTAGCTCCATATGCCAGCAAAATGTCATTTTCCTGGACACTTCACTACAACTTGGTTTATACTTCACTGGCAAGTTCCCAGCTGTTTTAATATTATATAGTGACAGTGCTGAGGACTTTTTATAGACTAAAAGAGAATCCTACAAAGGTTGTTAACTGTCAAAACGACAAAGGAATTATGCAGACTTTTAAAATTACCTTGCCACTTGTGAAAGCCAAGTGTTTTTAACAAGCTCCTTATAGTAGAATTACTATACTTGCTGATGCATTGTTTTCATTTGTTTTTATAAGCTATTATTTTGTTTGACACTGTCTGTACCTTATCAAAGCATCATAGTACTGGAATGGGTAGATCTTGCCAACCAGGGTAAAAAGGAACTGCAGCATCTGGAAAGAACCTGAGATGCTAAAGTCAGGCTCTATGTATAAATATTTTACGCAATACAAAACATCCAGCTTATTTAATTCTGAAGGTCCAAATATTGAAACATCAGTTTATGGTGGATAGTTTTGCTTTTAAAACCACAGGCAGGGCTTTTAATTGACTGCATTAGTCGGGTGTACTTTTCCATCAAGCACTGCTATAAGAACATTTTATACCAGCTCATGCAGAAGTTTAAATGTGAGATATCAGAAGTTGGGTTTCTGTCGCAAGTAAGATAGGAAATGAACCTGTGCTTGCCAGGGACCAGAGCTGTGACCTTCAGGTGAAAAACAAATGAAGTGTGAGATTAGTGCAACCCATCGGCAGCAACAGGGATCAATGTAGCGACAGTGGAAGATGCCAATCTTCAATACAAATAAACTACTGGAGACGAGAGGATGGAAATGCACGAAGGGGGGACAGAAAGGCGCAGATAAACAATAGGAAATGAGAGGCAACCTACCCTGTCATGTTCTAGCTGTAAATCTGCATTTATTACATACAAGCAGTCAAATTGTCAGCATAAATGATACAAAGTTATTTATTCTACTTTTTATGTAATTTATGATGCAAGCCCATTTTTATGATACTGCAAAAAGCTTGATTTGAATCTCTATTGCACTGGTCAGCATGTGTTACAAGAGTTTGAAACACCCATAAGTCAAGGGTATCCCAGACAAGGTACTCTAGTCTTTCAAGTAAGTAGAAGTATGTCCCTAATGCAGTGTCTTTGTGACAATGTTATTGTTGGACATACGTCTTGGTGAATGTATTCTGGAATGTGTAGGATATTAAGTGATAACTAGTCACAGACTCATAGAATTGTTACAGCGCAGAAGAAAGTAATTTGGTCCATCATGTCCATGCTGGCTTTTCTAAGAAGCAGTTCAGGTACTATCACTTCCTGCCCTTTCCCCACATTCTTCCTTTCCAGATATTTGGGAAATTTAGGAAATGTAGAATAATTTACAGCACAGGAAGAGGCCACTTGGCTCATTATGTCTACGCCAGCCAAAAAACGAGCCACCCTGCCTAATCCCATTTTCCAGCACGTGGTCCGTAGCCCTAGAGGTAATGAGATTTCAGGTGCATATCCAGACACCTTTTAAATGAGCTGAGGGTTTCTGTCTCTACTATCCTTTCAGGCAGTGAGTTCAAGACCCCCTACCACCTTCTGGGTGAAAAAGCCTTCCTTCATTTCCCCTCTAATCCTCCTACCAATCACTTTAAATCTATGCGTCCTAATCACTGACCTCTCTGCTAAAGGAAATAGGTCCTTTCCATCCAATCTATCCAGGCCCTTCACAACCTTTTACACCTCAATCAAATCTCCTCTCAACCTCCTCTGTTCCATGGAAAATAACCCCAGTCTATCCAATCTTTCCTCATAGCTGCAATTTTCCAGTCCTGTCAAGATCCTCGTAAATCTCTTCTCTACTATTTCTAGTGCAGTTACATCCTTTCTATAATGAGGTGACCAGAGCCGCACACAGTGCTCAAGTTGTGGCCTGGTGTTTTATATAGCTCCAGCTTAACCTCCCTGCTCTTATGTTCTATGCCTCAGCTAATAAAGAAATAATAAATAGCTGATTTAATTCACACTGTAGTTTTATGTGGGGAGCGATAGTACATGAATTGCTTCTTAGAAGAGCCAGCATGGACATGATGGACCAAATGACTTTCTTCTGTGCTGTAACAATTCTTTGAGTCTGTGACTAGTTATCACTTAATATCCTGTTAATAATTAATATTGCAGTTTATTTCTTGCTCATGTTTTTTGAACAAAATTATCTTAACAATCTGAATGATTGGCAGAAGTAGTTTTACCTGCTTTCATGTCATTCATGGCTCAGTTGTAGCACTCTCAGCTCTGAGTCAGAGCATTGTGGGTTCAAGTCCCACTCCCAAATGTAAGCACAAAAATCTGGGCTGACATGCCAGCCCAGTACTAAGGGAGTGCTGCATTAATGGAGGTGCTGTATGCCTTTCAGCTGAGATGTTAAAACAGGGCCCTGTCAGATAGACATAATAGGTTCCATGGCTCTACTTCAAAGAAGAACAGGGGAATAATCTTGGCCAATAATTATGCCCTAATCAACATTGCAATAAGAGATTATATGGTCATTATCACATTGCTGTTCTGGAAGCTTGCTATGTGCAAATGGGCTGCTGGGTTTCCTACATTGCAACAGTGACTAATTTTAAAAGCATTTCATTGGTTGTAAAACACTTGGGGAAGTCCTGAGGTCATGAAAGGAGCTGTATAAATGCAAATATTTTTTATTTTATATATTTTCTTCCCTTCCCATTTTACAACCTATTCAGGGCATAAAGGAGTGGAAATCTGGAAAACCGTCCTCCCAAAACTAGGTCAATAGAAAATTGATAAACTTAAATAGATAGATTTTGTTAGACAAGGATATTGGGGGTTACAGAACCAAGATGGACAGAGGGAGTTAAGATGCAGATCAACCACAATCTAATTGAATTGTGGAACAAGTTTGAGGGCTGAAAGGTGTGACTCCTGTAAGTTCCAATGACACTTGCTGTTATTTGGCTGAGAAATTGGGCCTGTTTCTTCCCTGTCAGCATGGGTGCTGACTGGTCACCATGAAGTATGTAAAAGCAAAATGGTGTGTACTTTTTACTTGTTACTAGTGCTCTTGCCTCGCAAGTACAATTCTGATTTGCACTCTATCTATTCTCTTTGATGGTATAACCAAGATGAGATTCTTGTGCCTAATTACTGGCACAGATCGCCATTTTTCCATTCTCTGGTATGGTGTTGGAAGACCAAGTTGCTAAGCCATCTGGTTATCGATGCCACTTGAGTAATCAATAAAGCAGCTGAGAGCATTTCAATGTAGATTTATTATTCTCCCTGTGCTAGGTGGCTCAAGTGGTTGTGAGCAGCATGGCTCATGATTCTATTACAGCATGCCACCACTTTAATCTGCGAAGCAAGATGGAAGATGAGTATGTTTAACAATATGTCTTTGTTAAACTGAGTATGATTTTAGCTCAATAATGCATAAACCATTGCCTCTGCATCCCGTCCGCAACTCTCAGAGAATCTCCTATTCCTGTTGAAGAATCATTGGTGAGTTGTGTAGTATAAGGGTGTTCAGCAGAATAAGGGTTAATGTGGGACCAGAGAACAGTACCAGTCATGGTATGATGTAGAGAGTCACATGATGGTAGACTGTGTCTAGAAGAGTCTGGAAGGAGCCAGTGTGGAAACAGCATCCATGTAGGCCAGTACCTTGGAGATGTATATAACTATGCGTTATCAATAGAAGGTTTATGTTCAACCATACAAGCCTCCAGATCTCTTAGTGAGACACCAAACAACCATACAACATGATGGCCATGAAGGGTGGACATCGAATCCAAGAGAAGCTGGAGAAGGAGCCCAGAATCTCAAAGCATGAAAAACTAAAGAAAGCAAAGCCTGACCTGCGAGAAGTCCACCTATATTGAAGATTTGATTGGAGATTGCCTAAAAAGAAGCTGATGACGCAGTGGAGATCACCTAAAAAGATGTGGAGGCTGAAGGACTCACCAGGGCACATGGAGGTCCATTGCCAGACCTGATATAACATTGAGTCAAAGGACCTAGCTAGATCACAAAGGGCTGAGCAGCATTCAAAAAAGGGGAAAAGGCTGAAAGTCAGAAGAATAATCCACTGTGTAGGTGAAAAGAAGATCCTGAGTGAACGCAGAATCAAGGGACATAGCCAAATCTCAAAAAGGGTGAGCAAAATACTGTAAAAAAGCAGAGGTTACCTTTTAAAATCAGGAATTTTAAAATTAGCTGGCAGGAGCAGCATTCACGTTCCAGAGCAAGGCTGGAAGAAAGCTGCAGCAACGGGTCCACAGCCAGCCCCACGTGGTGGCTAAGCGCGGCTAAATTAAAAGAAAATTTGGAAAGCAGCAGGCAGAGCTAAAAAAAATGCCATTCTTTTCATTCCCAGACTTAAAAAAAACAAGCAGCTGGCCCAAATTACTTATTTCAAAGGTTTCCTGCAGGGTTAAAAAGGAAACAAAAAATGGCCCCTTCAGAGCAACAAGAGCCTGCCAAAACTGACAAGTGCAGGAAAAACAAAGAGAAGGAAAAAACGGTTACTACATAGCCATTTCTAAAAGGGCAACAACATTTGAAGCTATACCACAAAACAGCCATGGATAGCAAAGCAACATTACCAGACCAATTTAGGCTGAGGCGAGAGCTAAACCAGACCCAGACCAAAATTGGGAGTCTTGGAGAAGAAAAATTTTACATTAGAGAAGTACATTAGGATTAAGCAGGAAATCAGAAGAAGTCCAATTTAATACATTTTTATACTTGTTTGGTGTATTTGCGGACAAAACAATCTTAAGATAAGGTATAGATGAATCCTCAACCACATTTGGTGAGATATTAAAAGCCTTTGACAAATATTTTAAGCTCCAAGTTGTGGAGAGTGTGGACCTTTACAAAAAGGTCTAGAACACCCCCAATAAACTACTGACAAGGCCAGGAGGCACCAGGATAAGGGAGACAAGAGACACCAGGCCGAGGAAGACAGAAAACCCCAAACCAAAAGAGACAGGAGACCTCAGGACAAGGGAGACAATACATAAGCACTGACAAGGTAGTTTCAGACCATATCAGCGCAAGGAAGTGCACAAGCTGAAGAGTTTAGCGCAGAAGAAAAGGCTGAGAAGCAGTCAAAAGTCTTAAAAATAGTGCTGTTTGAAAATGCTGACATATTACTCAAACTGCAACAGCAAGTGGCAGTGCAGAGTGAGCAGTTGGCTGTGAATGAAGGAAAGCTCTCTGAGATAACCCAAAAGAAGCAAAACCTGTAAAAAGAAAATGAAGCTGTTCTACAGGAAGATGTTCGTATCAAAGCTGAGTTAGAAGAACTCAAAGGGAAGCGCATCCAAGCACAACAGCAGTTAGAAAAGCTACTTAAAGAAGTCATTGCCCTGAAAGACTCCTTGAAGAATCAAAATTTGGCCCTGGAAAAGATGTTGAATACTAGGTCAGAAAAAGCATGCTGGAACTATCAGTAGTGACAGAGCAATGCATTGAAGTGCTGAGGGAGGCGGCAAGACCCAAACAAGAAAATAAACAGTTGAAAGAACAGCTGATCGTACTTCACGATCAAATGCAAATGGAGTACATAACCTTTTGGCAGCATGAAGAAGTGAAAGCCGTCTTGAATAGCAGATTGGAAGAACAGGGTAAAAAGTTGAGGCGATTCTGTTGAATTACAAGTAAACTCAACACAAAGTAATTGAGCTTCACAAGAAAAAAGGAAAACCTGTTGAAGGACCTTCACACGTTACAAGAATCCCTCATGTCCAAGTTTGTTCCTTTGGAATTTATACTGTATGTGAAGAGAGTGCTGATTGGTTGGCAAGTGACATTGCCATGGAGAATGCACCAGTGATGATAACTGACAGTTAACTACGAAGCATTGTTTGAAATTTAAACCAGGCAGCTTGGCTGTGATTAGTCAAGGCATTGCCCTGAGGAATGAGTCAGCAAATGGCTCTCACTTATTTTGTTTAGCTGAAACAGGCACAATGTGTGTACAAGTTCTTTCTGTCTGCCAAGAATAGGGCCCTGTGTATTAATATATGTAACCTCCAGTACACGCCAATGCATCACATTGCAAGTCTGACTGATAATCTTAAATTGGTTGTCAGCGTAATTCTTAGCACATTGAGGATTACTTAGCAAATGTTGTCCAATCGCGGAATCACATCTAATGTTGGACGCTGCGTTTTGAATTTTGCAAGCACAGGCCGGTTGGGTACGGTCTGCACCCTGCCTGTTGTGAACAGCAGCAGGGACATGCTGTTTGATACGATCCGTCAGTCTTTGGGACGTACGACCTACATACCTAGCATCACACTGGCTCTGAAATTCATATACCACATTACTTGTGTGTGATAGGCAGAATGTCTTTTTGGCTTTATGGCAGCATCCTTTTAGTGGCAAACACCACTTATGTTGCTACTGAATAGTAGCAGCGTGAAAAAGCTAGCTTCACCTGTTGCTCACTGCATGATATATATATGACAGAGTTCATCCTCAAGGTTCGTTACATCTGTGTATGTATGGGCTTCCTAAGACACACAGGACTGATCTCCCTTTATGCCCCATCTTATCTATGACTGGTTCTACACAACATGAATTGGCCAAATGGTTGGGCAAATTGTTACAACTAGTGTTGATCATGTTTCCCACACGTACGGTGAAGGACTCCTTCACGTTTGTGAAGGCCATACAGAACTTGCATATTGATAGCAATTTTGTGTCCATGTGCTCATTTGACATCACTAGCCTATTCACCAATGTTCCACTTAAGGAAGCCATAGATATTTGCACTGTAGCATTATGTCATGGTAATCTAGACCCACACCATTGCGTGAATCAGTATTCACTGAACTTATGAACTCGGCAACATGTGCATTTGATTCAGTCTTAATGACACCTTGTATGCCCAAATATGTGGTGTTACTGTGGGATCCCCTCTAGGTTCAGTTCTCACAAATGTCCTTGTTGGGTTCCATGAGAAATGTGTCTTCAATGGAATGACACCTAACCTCCTGCCCCTTGCATATTTCCAATATGTGGATGATATGTTTGCTATATTTAAATCCACAGCTGCACGTAGCAATTTCCTTACATGTCTTAATGGGCTCCATCTGCGCTCAAATTCACCTTTGAAAAGGAGCAGTCAAATGAACCCCCCTTCCATGACGTAATAGTTGAGAAATCTGCCAGGGGGTTCTCCACCACGGTCTACTACAAGCCTACCTTAACTGGTCAATATAAGCGTTGGGGTTCTTAAGGTTCCACATGCTATAGTATTGGCCTTATCAGCAACCTTGTAAAGAAGGCCCGAGCCATTTGCTCACCTTGCAAGCTTTGCGCCTGTTTCAGCTTAACAAAATAAGGGACAGCCATTCATGACTCATTCCTCAGGGCAATGCCTTTACCAATCACGGTCAAGCTCCCTGGTTTAAATTTCAAGCGATGCTTGGCAGTTAACTGTCAAGTCATCATCACTGGTGCATTCTCCATGGCAATGCCACTTGCCAACCAATCAGCACTCTCTTCACATACTGTATAAATTGTTGTTTTCCCCTTATATTGGTATTCTTGCGAAGTGTCCTGTTGAGTGCAAGATGAAAAGCTTAATCATCTCCCTTTTTTCAGCAATACTCAAGCTCTGTACAACCAAGCAACATGTATTTAATGTTACTCTGAATGAACTGAAGAACCGGTTGGCAGAGAAGACTCAGCAATGTTCAATATTCAGGGAGAATGCCAAGAGGTAAAGAAAGAGACTGAAGGAAGAGCTGAAGAACTAGCTGAATGGAAAAGAGGAGGCATTGAAAGGAAATCTGTAGAACTTTCCAAACAGTAAACGGATAATGAAGCCACGAGTAGCACGATTACAGAACTGAAACAAGTTAAGACTTCGATGGAGACAGAACTGACCAGCAGTGAAACCAAAATGAAGGACAAGGACAAAGCTCTGCTGCAGACAGAGAAAGAAAAGACAGAAATAAGATTGGAAAATTTAATTTTTAAAATTTATTCAGGGGATGTGGGCTTCGCTGACTAGGTCAACATTTATTGCCCATCCTCAGTTGCCTTCGAGAAGGTGGTGGTGGTGAGCTGCACTCTGACACTGAAGCTTAAGGAACTAGAAGAAAAAGCACTGGATGGCTCAAACATACTGAGAGCCATTGAGCTGTTGAAAAATGAAATGGCTGAAATGAAAATCAAGAACCTAGAATGTCAAGGAAAAATTGAACAGTTGCAAGAGAAAGTAGAAGTTCTCACAAAGGAGCAGGAAGAGTCTCAGAAACAATTAGCAGAAGTAAAATTAAAGAATGTGAGCTTGAAGGATAGCACACAAGAATTAGGCTCTGCTAAGCAAAAAACTCTTAAGTGTAGAGAACCGCTTCCACAGACGAAAGATGAGTTTGATAATGATAAACAAGAACTGACGAAAACACTGGAATGTTGCTCACAAGAATTAGAATTCTTAAAGAAGAACATGAAAGATGAGATGCACAGTATGGAAGAACAAATCCGGACTTTAAAAGTAGATAACTCTGACAACTGAACTCACCAGAGGTTTTTTCAAGCTGAATGAAAAGGTTCATAAGCTGGAAAAAGAATTAGAAAATTAGACAGGAAGCAAATATTTGGCCGAAGTTGTGAAAGAAGTGGAAATGTAGATTCCATTTTGGAGACGTCAACTTCCAGGAAGAGCAGGACAAACCCCACAGAGAAAGAAAATCCAAGTCCACTCTAAGAATGAATGGAGTAATTATTCCCTCCAGAAGGAACGGGACAAATCTACAATGTCCGAACAAAGCAGACAGGTTGTCGATAAAGATACATCACAGAAGCGTACCTATTTATAACATGCTGCTTCTACTGTTTGTCATGCTGTATTCAAGCTTCGCCAGATTGGTCCCTAAATCTAAGGTATGCCTGGCATGCTCTTCTATGGGAATTCAGCAGTGATATTGTGGGGCTGACTTGATTGGTGTCCAGCAACCATAAACACCTTTCTTTGTGCTCGGTATGATTCCAACCAGTTGAGAATTTTTCTCCTGATTCCCACTGACTTCAATTTTACTAGAGCTCCTTGGTCAAATGCTGGGAGTGTGGCTCGTTCATGAGCACAAGTGTCAACCTTGCAGCTGGGATATTGTCAGGGCCCATCGCATATGCTGTATTCAGTGCTCTCAGCTGTCTTTTGATAGTATGTAGAGTGAATTGAATTGACTGAAGACTGGCTTCTGTAATGGTGGGGATCTCAGGAGGAGGTTGAGATGGATCATCCACTCGGCACTTCTGGCTGAAAATGGTTGCAAACACTTCAGCCTTGTCTTTTGGGCTTACATGCTAGACTCCACCTTCATTGAGAATGTGGGATTTGCATGGAGCAACCTTCTCCCATTAGTTGTCTGCCACGATTCCTGATAGCATATGGCAAGACTTCAGGGCTTTGATCTGATCCATTGGTTTTGGGATTGCTTGGCCCTGTCTATAGCATATCTGTCTATAGCATGCTCTTTCTATCATTTGCCATGCTGTATTCATGCTTCACCAGATTGGTCCCTCAATCTAAGGTATGCCTGGTACTGCTCTTGGCAGGCTCTTCTACACTCTTCATTGAACCAGGTGTGGCACCCTAGCTTGATGGTAATGGTAGAATGAAGGGATCTGCTAGGCCATGAGATTACAGATTGTGTGGAATACAATTCTGATTCTGCTCTTGATGGCCCACAGCACCTATGGACGCCCAGCTTTGAGCTGCTGGGTCTATTCTGAATCCATCTCATTTTGCAGAATGGTAATGCTACATTACATGATGGAGGGTTTCCTCAGTGTGAGGATGAGACTTCAACTCCACATGACTGTGTGCTGGTCAATCCAACCAATACTGTCATGGACAGACGCATCTGAGACATGCAGATTGGTAAGGATGAAGTCAAACAGGTTCTTTCCTTGTGTTGGGTTCCCTCACCACCTGCAGGAGGCCCAGTCTGGCAGCTATGTCCTTCACAGTTCAGCCAGTTCAATTAGTAGTCATGCTACTAAGCCCCTTTTGGTCATTGAAGTCCCCAATCCTGATGACACTCAGTGCCCTCGCTACTCTCAATGCTTCTTCCAAGTGATATTCATCAGTTAAGGGACAGTGTTAGGCTGTAATCAGCTGAAGGTTTACTTGCTCATATTTTATTTGATGCTATGAAACTTGATGGAGTCTGGACTGGTTGTGAATTTCCAGGACCACACCCTCCCAATTGTGTATCACTGCATGGCCATATCTGGTGAGTCTGTCCTGCTAGTGGGGCAGGATATACATAGGGATCGTGATGGAGGAGTCTGGTATGTTAGTTGATTGGTATGATTCTGTCAGTATGGCTATGTCAGGCTATTGCTTGACTAGTTTATGGGACAGCTCTCCAAACTTTGGCACAAATGCACCAATATTACTTCACAGGGTTTTATGGGCTGGGTGTGCCTTTGCCATTTGTCTGGTGCTCAGGTCAATATCGGACAGACCGTCCTGTTTTATTCTTATTATGGTTTTGTGTAGTGACTTGATACAACTGAGTAATTTGCTAGGCCATTTCAGAGGGGAGTTCATAATCAACCACATTGCTATGAGTATGGGTCTGGACTGAGGTATAGGCTAAACTGGGCAAAGATTCTCTTCCCTAAAGGATATTAGTGAATCAGATGAGTCATTTTGATGGTCTCTAGTTTTATTCAAGATTGATTTAATTAACTGAATTTAAATTCACCAACTGCCGGTATGAGATTTGAACTCGTGTGCCTCAATCATTAGGCCAGGGCTATGGGTTACTGATACAGTAACATCATTACTGTGCTACCAAACCCATATTGTGCTTAACAATGAAACTTTCCATTTAATTTTTTATCTCAGGCATTTTTTTTATAAACTCTGATTAGATGATTTAGATAATCAGATAAACAGATGTTGCTGCCAACCTGATTTTTTCTGAGATGTAATGACGGAGGAGAAGAAATTTAAATGAAAAAGGACAGATTTTTGTTTTTTTTTGTAAATTTGGTGGTCATCAAGATGGTGGATGTTGGTGCTGGGAATGGAACACTCTCCCATTGATATCCAGTATCATCAAATGCTCTTACATCAATAGTACATCTTAGATTAAAGCTCCATCTGCTGTGCTTTAAGCATAGCCTCAGTGTCATGAACATGCCTTTATTCTTTTCCAGTAATCCTTATGACAAAGGTAAGATTTGAATTTCTTTTGCTATAAACAAACCTCTTTTGAAACTATGCTGAATCAACCCGTATAATAATGAAACATTCCATTTAAGTTTTTATTTCAAACAGGCTTTTTTTAATAAACTCTGATTAGATGATTTAGATAATCAGATAAACAGATGTTGCTGCCAACTTGATTTTTTCTGAGATATAATGAGGGGGGAGAGAGAAAGAAGGGAAACTTCTGGGTTCAATTTGATTCCATATTCCAGTGATGAAGGAAGGCTGTACCATCTCCCACTACTCATCCTGGATTTTATGCAAAAAGGGAAAAGTAGTGAAGGCTACATGCACACCCTCAATATGTCTCAAAACACTTCTTAACTAATGATCTACTTCTGATGTAGGCAAACGTGTTTGATAAACTGCAGTGAGATAAATAAGCAATTTAGCGAGTTTTAGTGATATTAATTAAAGGATAAATGTTTGCCAGGAGATCAGGAAAAGCTGCTCTTCCTTGAATGGTCTTTTGTACCTACCTGAGAGGGTAGCCAAGACCTTACTTTAATGTTTCATTCAAAAAGCAGCACCTCTGGCAGTGCAGCAGTCTCTCAGTACTGCAGTGAAATGCTAGCCAAGAGTATGTGCTCAAGTGAGGTTTAAACTACTAGCCTTCTGATTTAGAGGTAAGTATACTACCATTGAAACAAGGTTGACACCAACCTCCCATCTAATTTCATTTAAGTCCCTCTAATTTTTTTGGCACAGCTGTGAATATGAGGTATCTTAAAAGGGACAACTTGTGTGCAGCCTGCACTGTCGCATCCTGAACGCTGCTCAGCTCAGAGGGAACATTGTCTGACGCCCTAATTAGACATAACACAACAATAATAACTTCCATTTATATTGCACCTTTAAAGGAGCAAAATGCCCAAAGGCTCTTCACAGGAGCAACATCAAACAAATTTGACACCAAGCCACATAGGAGATATTAGGACAGATGATCTAAAGCTTAGTCAAAGAGGTTGATTTTAAGTTGGGTCTCATGTTGGGAACATTCAAAACATGTTTGATCTAAATTTTAAAGGAAGGCAATTCCAAAATCCTATAACTTTACAAGTCAAATATGTACTATACGTAAAAGATTACTAAAAATCTTATTACTGGGGCCTAGTTGGTGGACACATTTGTTTTAGTTCTGCGGCCTGGATTCAAATTTAGCCCAGACTGGCTCGAAGAGTTCCAAATGAAAAAACTTTGGTCATTATCAACCCAGACCCCAACATGTGTAGACCCACAGCACAAAATTGTACTGAAGTGGAAATGTCATGCTAGTGCATTAAAGAATGGTGTTCCAAGTTTGGTTTAAAGCACAATTATCTGAAGAGTATAGTAGAATGACAACTTTTGCCAAGCCCAAACCATGTACAGAACATGGGATCCAGTGCAGAATTAAAAATTGAATTGTTGTTTAAATTCCTTCAAGGTGAATAGGAAATTCAGCATCTATCCTTTAGTATCTATTTTCCATTCATTTGTGGCTAGAAGTGAGATTTTTTTCAATGTTTTTCTTTTAATAAAGGAAAGGTTCTTCTAATTTATAATAATTTATAATCTTACTTTCCCCTTCTAGCAACAGATGAGTTGTTACTGGAGATTAAAATATTATAATTAAAAACTTCATTTCCCAAAAATAACTGGTCCCTTGGTGGAGGAAATGATTTAAACACAGTTTTCTTTGACATTATAGACCAAAAGAATCCCCTGAAGGTAAATAGTAAATTCAGTGCTCATTTTCTGTACAGGAGTTCTTCCGTTGAATGTATTCTCTGACATTAAGTTGGACTCTGGTAGCAGAAGATAACGCAAGGAGTGATTCAGACTAGGTAATTCAGCAGCAATTGGGAAATCAAGTTGGCAGCAGCAACGAGGGAGGCTGTGGAAGGACACTAGTGATTGGAAAACTGTATACTGAGCTCAGAGGTTAGAAGGGTAGCACCAGCAACCTAGGCTGGGCAAAAGACCAGAAATTTGAATAAAGGAGAAACCACAGCAATTCATCACGGGGGGAAAGTAGCACTGGCAGTAATTTGGGAACAAGTGAGGTAGTGCAAATTTGCTGACTGTGAGGGAGGCAGATACAATTTGGGGATGGATGATTAGACAAAGGCAGTAACAATTTGAGAGGTGGTGCTAAACAGTTGACTCTGGCTCTCAGTGACTATGAACTTCAAAGTTTATCCCACATGTGACTGTTGACACCCCACATAGTAAAAAGCATTTTACTGTGTTTTTTTGCCCACACTGGACATACCTGAGATGGATAGGTTTAACATCCCCCACTTGATGGGCACAAAAGTTTACCCTCCTTGCCTGCAAGCCAACATGAATAAAGTATCAATTGCCATTATAGAATTTGCGATGAAATGCCAATTTTGTTTGTTTTGTTAAATCATCCAAAATTTAGGTAATGTATATTTGAGAAGCAGGATGGGAGGGTACTGGCAATCTAGCTCACATTAGTGACATTTGAAGTAGTTTACATGTATTTTATTTGTAACTGGATCAGCATCACTCAACACCGTTCCCTCACTTAGCCTTCACCCCCAATTTACCTGCTTGTGATATGCACTGTTTAAATGAGTGTAGTGAAAGCATAACTTGTTCCATGTTGATCGCACAGTTATTACATTTTTCTAATTTTCTGAATTCCAGTATTTTCTGCATAAGGATGTTTCTGTACGTTTCTGAAGATTGTTTTGTATAAGAGTGAATACTGTATGAATGACGATCAGTCAGTGCTAGGTGAGGTGCACAGTAAACCTTGTTCAGACTTTGGGGATTGATGTAGGAGGGCAGGGGAATTTTGTGGACTTCTGGTTTTGTTGAATGTTGATTAGAATTGTATACTTATGTACTTGTTTTTCGGAGAGTTGATTTATTTTTATTTTAGTTTGTAATAGGTGATTCATGTATTCTGTTCTGGTTTGTGCTGTAAGTGGGAGGGATTTGGTGCACAGCATCAGTTACAATGGGCAGAATTTTCCCATCCTGCTTGCAACGGGTTTCGTGGCAGGCACCAAGAAATCAGACTCCCACCAACATAAAAACAGTTTGCAATTCTCCCGATGGCGGGTTAATGGCAGTCAGATAGCCCACCGACTAGCGGCGTGAATGCAATTTGCATTCATTACCATCTCATGAGTGCTCATTAAATTAGCTGCTCACCGGAATCACGTGCCACCTTCCAAGCTTGCTTCACACCAGTGGGAAATCACGTCAGTCTGAATTTCATTTGAGAAGGAGTGGTGTGCAACAGTCGGTCCTCACTTTGCTTGTGACTTCAAGGTCAGTGCAACATTCATGGCCTACCTGCCACAGAGCGACACTGGTCACATTGTGATGCCAGTGGAACAGCACACTGTTGGGGGTGTAGGGTTGGTCTGCTCCTGGTAGGTGCCTCCATAGTCCTGAAGTGGACACTATGCAGTAGGACTCAGGCAGGGTTGAACCTTCAGAGACCAGCATTGCAACTGGGAGTGGTGGGGGTGAGGGGGGGTGGGGGAAGGTGGGAAAGATCACGGACGTACGGGTGGCAAAGGGGAAGGAAGGTATTAAAAGAGGTTGGGGGGAGGGGAAACACATGGGGGGGCAAAGGGGAAGGAAGGCATTGTAAGAGGCTGGGGGGAGGAGGAGAAATTATGGAAGGCAGAGGGGCAGGAAAGCTTTGCAAGGGGGTGGAGGCAGAGGGGAGACAGAGGGGTAGGAAGCTGGAGCCAGACAGGGAAACTGAAATGCTGACAAACAAGGGGGTGAATGGGATACCACATGCAGTCTCTGGAATAGGAAGGGCAGTGCGGTGGTGGTGTGTTAGTGTGGCACAAGAGGGATGGGTCATACGGAAACTCGTAAAGGAGGGGGTGGGAAGGGATACAGTGTAGTGTTTAGTCCCGAGAGCAATGGGGAATTCATTGAAAGTCAAACCCTTGATCTGGGGAAGCAGGTCGGAGTCAGAGAGAAGAGACAATGCTGGAGCTCTGCGGACCTCACAGTCAAGGTTAAGAGAGTTGAGACAGTCAAGGGGTGCAACGGGCTATTCTACAGGGCTATGCATGGTGTACACATTGTATTCCCACTCCAGGGAGAGGTAAGGGCTGTGTGCTTAACTGGGTTAATACACAGCTTGGTTTACAGAGTGTTTTCAGTCATTATCCATTGGCTTGTCTGTCTGTGTACTGGGCCTCAGAAGGGATGGTACTGGTTATAAATAAAGGTGGGGGGTATGTGAAGCTTTCTTGGAGGGAAGGGTCTCCTCTGTGGGTGACCATGCACACAGCTTCTAGATGGGGAGGGTAGAGGTCCACATGAACATGGACACGGCAAATGTTACGGACTCAAGGGGCAGGGTAGGAATGTCGACCACAACAATGGGCTCCAGTATTACTGAGGGAGGCTGGAGAATAACAGGAGGGAACTCTATCTTCACACTGAGGTTCCAGATAAATGTCTAGGATGCAGACAGTATAAAAGGGAGTTTCAAAGCTGGTCTTGAAGTAATAACAGAGAACCGCCATCTTGCACACTCAAACTAATGGCACAGTTGAAAATCGAAAGTAGAAGCAAATCTGCATGGGAGGGGCCTGAGGCTGTGTGGGAGGAGCGTACTACTGGACTAAGGGACCATTCTGGGGATGCCCTCTAACTTATTGGTGCCACAAGATTAAAATTGACTGAGGCAAAGGAGGAAGACCTCCTTGAGAAGCTAAGCCATTGGACCCATTTGCCATGCTGCAACAAGGAAATGTAGGAGTCACTGGCTTAACATCACAGTCGCTGCATTTCAACATTACCACACAGGAATGTGAAATTTGGGAATGCAGGCAACCATTAAGGAGGCACAGGTGTTGCATATATGGTACCTCATCAATGGAAGACTGTCATGTGCTTTCCAGAATTGGCATTCATAACAGGTCAAAGGGCAACCAGTCAGTAATCATGAGCAACTTATTGTTAATTAATATGCCAGATCTGAAATTGAAGCACTGAGCTAAGTCAGGTTGCGCATGTCATTCAAACCTTCTCCAACTTCTGGAATTGGGATGTTAAGTCTCAGGGATGTCATCTTGGTTATCTAATGTGTCGGTTAGCACCTCAGATACATTTCATGGATCCAGGGCTCAATGCTGCCTTTATTTTTATTTATTCTTTGGATGTGGGCGTCACTGGTTAGGCCAGCATTTATTGCCCATCCCTAGTTGCCCTTGTTCAGGGGCATTTCAGAATCAACCACATTGCTGTGGGTCTGGAGCCACATGTCGGCCAGATCAGGTAAGGATAGCAGATTTCCCAGATGGGTTTTTACAACAATCAGCAATGGCTTCGTAGTCATCATCAGACTTTTAATTCCAGATTTTTATTGAATTCAGATTTCACCATCTGTCATGGTGGGGTTCGAACCCAGGTTCCCCAGACCATTACCCTGGGTCTCTGGATTACTAGCCCAGTGACAATACCACTCTGCCACCAACCACCTCCCCCTTGAGGATTCTAATACAATGGAGAAGGAGAAGAAGGGATAGGCGACACTAAGCACAGCTTCAGAAGGAGGCTCCGCCTGACATCCAGGGTGCAGGGGGAGCCATAGCAAGAACATGAGGATCAGGAGGATTGACCCAGAGCATGGAGGTGACATGCTAGACCTAGGGTATACCGAAGAATACTCTCCTATTAACAGATGTGTGAGAGACAATGCTGCGCATGTCTGCACTTGTCCCCAGCTCTAGTAGATCAAATCTGCTACATTCTTCGTGAAGACCTAACGACCTGTGGAGTGGGAGGCTATCCCCTGCCAGTGGCTTTGAAGGTGACCGATGCATTCGCTTGTTTTACTTGCAGATTGTTCCTGGGATCCACCAGGGGACCTGTACGGCGTCTTGCAGTTCGCCACACATAGATGCATGAAGGCAATCACAGGCACATCACTATGCAAGGTTTACACTCAATGAAGAAAGCCAGGCTGCGAGATTCAACAGCTTTGCAGCTATCTCAGGCTTCTCAAGTGCAGGGTGCAATCGACTGCACTTTTAATAGCTCCGTGGCAGCAGTCCCTAATGTTTATCAACCAGTGAATATGGCCAGAAGGACTAAGAGGAAGGGCAGGCAGGGAGAAATTACTGAACACAGTGGGACTGGGGGTCTGAAATGCATTTGTTTCAATGCGAGAAGTATAACAGGCCAGGCAGATGAGCTTAGAGCTTGGATTAGTACTTGGGACTATGATGTTATTGCTATTACAGAGACTTGGTTGAAGGATGGACAGGATTGGCAGATAAATGTTCCATGATTTAGATGTTTCAGGCAGGGTAGAGAGGGATGTAGAAGAGGTGGGGGAGTTGCACTGCTGGTTAAGGGGAATATCACAGATGTAAGACAGGAAGACATCTCGTTGGGCTCATGCAGCGAGGCAATATGGGTAGAGTTCCGGAATAGGAAGGTGCAGTCACAATGTTGGGGGTTTACTATAGGCCTCCCAATTGCCGGCAGGAGATTGAGGAACAGTTATGTAGGCAGATTTTGGAAAGATGTAAGAGCAATAGGGTTGTTGTGGTGGGTGATTTTAACTTTCCCTATATTGACTGGGAATCACTTAGTGCTAGGGGTTTGGATGTTGCAGAATTTGTAAGGTGCATCCAGGAGGGCTTCCTGAGACAATATGTAGATAATCCAATGAGGGAAGGGGCAATACTGGACCTGGTATTAGGGAATGAACCCGGCCCGGAGGTCGAAGTTTCAGTAGGAGACCATTTTGGGAAAAGTGACCATAACTCAGTAAGTTTCAAGGTACTGGTGGATAAGGAAAACAGGAGTCTTCGGGTCAAGGTGCTTAATTGAGGGAAGGCTAATTATAACAATATTAGGCAGGAACTGAGGAATCTAGACTGGAGGCGGATGTTTGAGGGCAAATCATGTGGGGGGCTTTGAAACGTCAGTTGATAAGAATTCAGGACTGGCATGTTCCTGCTAGGATGAAGGATAAGCATGACAAGTTTCAGGAACCTTGGATAACGAAGGATATTGTGAGATTAGTCAAAAAGAAAAGGGAAGCATTCGTAAGGGATAGAAGGCTGGGAACAGATGAAGCCTGTGGAGAATACAAAGAAAATAGGAAGAAACTTAAGCAAGGAGTCAGGAGGGCTAAAAGGGTTAATGAAAAGTCACTGGCAACCAGGATTAAGGAAAATCCCAAGGCCTTTTATACATATGTAAAGGGCAAGAGGATAGCCAGGGAAAGGGTGTGCCCACTCAGGGACAGAGGTGGGAATCTGTGTGTGGAGCCAGAAGAAATGGGAGAGATACTGAATCATCAGTATTCACCAAAGAGAAGGACTTAGTAGTCGATTTGTCTAGGGAAGAGTGTGTAGATAGTCTGCATCATGTTGAGATCAAAAAAGAGGAGGTGTTAGGCGTCTTGAAGAATATTAAAGTGGATAAGTCCCCAAGGCCAGATGGGATCTACCCAAGAGTTCTGAGGGAGGCAAGGGAGGAGATTGCTGGGGCCTTGACAGAAATCTTTGTATCTTCACTGGCTACGGGTGAGGTCCTAGAGGACTGGAGAATGGCCAATGTTGTTCCATTGTTTAAGAAGGGTAGCAGGGATAATCCAGGAAATTACAGGCCAGTGAGCCTTACGTCAGTGGTAGGGAAATTATTGGAGAAGATCCTTCGTGGCAGGATTTACTACCATTTGGAAGCAAATGGGCGTATTAGTGAGAGTCAGCATGGTTTTGTGAAGGGGAGGTCGTGTCTCACAAACTTGATCGTGTTTTTTGAGGAAGTGACAAAGATGATCAACGATGGAAGGGCAGTGGATGTTATATACATGGATTTCAGTAAGGCCTTTGACAAGGTCCCTCATGGCAGACTGGTACAGAAGGTAAAGTCACATGGGATCAGAGGTGAGCTGGCAGGATGGATACAGAATTGGCTTGGTCATAGAAGATAGAGGGTAGCAGTGGAAGGGTGCTTTTCTGAATGGAGAGCTGTGACTAGTGGAGTTCCACAGGGATCAGTGCTGGGACCTTTGCTGTTTGTGGTATACATAAATGATTTGGAGGAAAATGTAACTGGGCTAATTAGCAAGTTTGCAGACGACACCAAGGTTGGAGGAGTTGCAGATATTGAAGAGGATTGTCAAAGGATACAACGGGATATAGATCAGTTGGAGACTTAGGTGGAGAAATGGCAGATGGAGTTTAATCCGGACAAATGCGAGGTAATGCATTTTGGAAGGTCTAGTACAGGCAGGAATTACATAGTAAATGGCAGAACCCTTAAGTGCATCGACAGGCAGAGGGATCTGGGTGTACAGGTCCACAGGTCACTGAAAGTGGCAACGCAGGTGGATAAGGTAGTCAAGAAGGCATATGGCATGCTTGCCTTCATTGGCAGGTGTATTGAGTATAAAAGCTGGGAAGTCATGCTGCAGCTGAATAGAACCTTGGTTAGGCCACACTTGGAATATTGCGTGCAATTCTGGTCACCACGTTACCAGAAGGATATGGAGGCATTGGAGAGGGTGCAGAGTAGGTTTACCAAGATGCTGCCTGGTCTGGTGGTTATTAGCTATGAGGAGAGGTTGGAAAAACTTGGATTGTTCTCGCTAGAGCGACGGGGATTGAGAGGCGACTTGACAGAAGTTTACAAAATTATGAGTGGCATGAACAGAGTAGATAGTCAGAAGCTTTTTCCCAGGGTGGAAGAGTTAATTACTAGGGGACATAGATTTAAGGTGAGAGGAGAAAACTATAAAGGTGATGTGCGGGGCAAGTTTTTTACACAGAGGGTAGTGAGTGTCTGGAATTCGCTGCCAGAGGAGGTGGTGGAAGTAGGTACGATAGTGGTGTTTAAGAGGCAGCTTGACAAATACATGAATAGGATGGGAATAGAGGAATACGGACCCCGGAAGTGCAAAATGTTTTAGTTGACGGGCAATATGATTGGCACAGGCTTGGAGGGCCGAAGGGCCTGTTCCTGTGCTGTACTTTTCTTTGTTCTTTGTAAAGGTTTTCATTCCATCAATGTTCAACTGGTGTGTGATCATTGGGAGCACATAATGCAGGTTTGTGCCAGATACCCTGGGAGTTGCGTTGCCTCTTACATCCTGAGCTACCCTCAGGTACCTCACATATTCGAAGGTCCTAAGCATCTACAGGGATCGCTATTTGGGGATAAGGGTACACACTGAAATGCTGGCTCATGACACCTATGCGACAGCATCAGAATGCTTCAGGGGAGAGGTACAGCATAACTCACAGCCCCACCAGGTTCCCCATGTTTTGACTGCTCAGCTGGCGAATACAGTAAATTCCAGATCTGGTATCCCACATCATCGTGGTGTTTTACACCATTCACAACCTGGTGCTGCAAAGAGGTGATCCCTTGCCAGAGGGTGAAATGGAGGAGGATGAGAGCTTCTCGGAGGATGAAGCACTGGAAGGCCAAGAACCAAAGAGGGTGATGATGATGCCATTGAGGAAGGAAGATATGCCCGTGCCACTTTAATTGCCACCAGATTCCAGGAGGAGTAAAGTGGAGCATGAGAGAAGGCCACATTTTTCCTGACCCTGAATGCCTACTCATTTCATTGAAAGGGATGTCCAACCAGTCACATAGAGGACAAGTTCAGCATTCAGACTTGCATCTTCCAGCTTTATGATTGGCCAGGCCATGATCTCTAAGGAGGTCAGTAGTGCACTCTGTATGCGCTCGCTCTGAGAAGTGAGAGTCAACACAACAGCGAGAGCACTGCGGCAACTTACTTCACGCAGTTGCATATTAATGAAAAGCTACAGCGACCAGTGAGATGAGGACATGGTCAGGGATATCATCTTCCCTTCAGGGCCTTGTCCTTTGGCACTACCACAGATGAGACACAACTGCTGCTAATCCCTCAAGGCTGCTGAGCTGCCCTCACACAATGGTGTGCTGTGATAAAAAAGGGTTACAATCGCATTAAGCACACACTTCCAATAAAGATTTTAACACATCGCTCTGACATCACACAAGGGTGCTGAAACTATCTTCAGTGCGGGTGACATCACCTGAATGTGAACCTCAAAGAGGGAGGCTATCACTGAGTGGGAGGATGGCTAAACCTCAAAATAAGACCATAAGACATAGGAGCAGAAACTAGGCCATTCGGCCCATCGAGTCTGCTCCGCCATTCCATCATGGCTAATAGGTTTCTCAACCCCATTCTCACGCCTTCTCCCCGTAACCTTTGATCCCCTTACCAATCAAGAACCTATCTATCTTGGTCTTAAATACACTCAATGACCTGGCCTCCACGGTCTTCTGTGGCAATGAATTCCATAGATTCACCATTCTCTGGCTAAAGAAGTTTCTCTTCATCTCTGTTCTAAAAGGTCTTCCCTTTACTCTGAGGCTGTGCCCTCAGTTCCTAGTCTCTCCTACTAATGGAAACATCTTCCCCACGTCCACTCTATCCAGACCTTTCAGTATTCTGTAAGTTTCAGTCAGATCCCCCCCTCATCCTTCTAAACTCCATCGAGTCTAGATCCAGTGTCCTCAAACGTTCCTCATACGTTAAGCCTTTCATTCCTGGGATCATTCTCGTGAACCTACTCTGGACCCTCTCCAGGGCCAGAACATCCTTCCTGAAATACTGGGCCCAAAATTGCTCACAATATTCTAAATGTGGTCTGACCAGAGCCTTATAAAGCCTCAGCAGCACATCCCTGCTTTTATATTCCAGTCCTCTTGAAATAAATGCCAACATTGCATTTGCCTTCCTAACTACCGACTCAACCTGCAAGTTAACCTTAACAGAATCCTGGACTACTAACGCCTCCACTATCTCTTTAGCTATCTCCTTCAGAACTCTGGGGTGTAATCCATCTGGCCCAGGTGATTTATCCACCTTCAGACCTTTCAGTTTTCCTAGCACCTCTTTGGTAATGGCCACCATAATCACCTCTGCCCCCAACTCTCTTGAACTTTGGGGATGTTACTCATGTCTTCCACCGTGAAGACTGACGCAAAGTACCTATTCAGTTCCTCCGCCATTTCTTTGTTCCCCGCTACTACTTCTCCAGTGTCATTTTCCACCGGCCCAATGTCCAGTTTTGCCTTTCTCTTACCCTTTATATATCTAAAAACTCTTGCAATCTTTTATATTACTGGCTAGTTTACCCTCATATTTAATCTTCTCCCTCTTTATTTCTTTTTTAGTTGTCCTCTGTTGGTCTTTGTAGGCTTCCCAATTCTCTGGTTTCCCACTGCTCTTCGCCGCATCGTATGCTTTCTCTTTAGCTTTTATGCTGTCCCTGTCTTCCCTTGTCAACCATGGTTGCCTCGTCCTCCCTCTAGTATGCTTCTTCTTCTTAGGGATGAATTTTTGCTGTGTCTCCCAAATTACTTCCAGAAACTCCTGCCATTGCTGTTCCACTGTCTTCCTTGCTAGGCTCATCTCCCAGTCAATTCTGGCCAGCTCCTCCCTCATGCCTCTGTAGTTGCCTTTATTGAACTGTAATACCATTACATCTGATTCCAGCTTTTTCCTCTCAAATTGCAGGGTAAATTCTATCATATTATGGTCACTTCCTCCTAAGGGTTCCTTCACCTTAAGCTCCCTTATCAAATCTGCCTCATTACACATCACTAAATCTAGAATTGCCTGTTGCCTAGTGGGCTCCACCACAAGCTGCTCCAGAAAGCCATCTCGTAGACATTCCACAGATTCCTTTTCTTGGGAGCCACTACCAACCTGATTTTCCCAGTCTACTTGCATATTGAAATCCCCCATGATCACTGTAACCTTGCCTTTCTTACACGCCTTTTCTATCTCCTGGTGTATCTTGTGCCCCACATTCTGACTACTGTTCGGAGGCCTGTACATAACTCCCATTATGGTTTTTTTACCTTTGCGGTTCCTCAACTCAACCCACACAGATTCTACATCATCTGGCCCTACGTCATTTCTTGCTATCGATTTAATTTCATTTCTTACTAACAAAGCAACCCCACCCCCTCTGCCAACCTGCCTATCTTTTCGATAGGATGTATATCCTTGGATATTTAGCTCCCAGTCCTGATCCCCTTGCAGCCATGTCTCCGTGATGCCCACCACATCATATCTGCCAATTTCAATCTGCGCCACAAGCTCATTTACCTTATTTCATATATTGCGTGCATTCAGATCCAACACCTTCAGTCCTGTATTTCCTGTCCCCTTTCTCACTGTCACCCCTTTATCTGACGTGCTTGAAGTTAGATTCCTAGCCCTTTCCAAACACTCTGTCCTATTTTGTGTTCTGGAGAGTTTAATAGCCTCTTCTGGGCTCTCCTTTCTTTTCAGTTTTTTCATAATTTTCCAAATGCTAACCTGCTGCTTTGTTTCCCATTAGTCATACTTCTTGGAGTTTTACCCTTCCCTGCCCCCCCACTTTCTAGTTTAAAGTCCTGTTGACCACTCTATTTACCCTTTTCGCGAGAACATTGGTCCCAGATCGGTTCAGGTGAAGACTGTCCCAACGGTACAGATCTCTCCTGTTCCAATACTGATGCCAGTGCCCCACGTAATGGAACCCCTCTTTCTCGCACCACTCCTTTAGCCACATGTTTACTTCCCTTATTCTCACGTCCCTATACCAATTTGCACGTGGCTCGGGTAGTAATCCGGAGATTATAACCCTTAGGACCTGTTCTTTAATTTAGTTCCTAGTTCCTGATAATCCCCAAACAGGTCCTCTTTCCTAGTCTTACCTTTGTCCCGACTTGGACCACAACAACTGGATCCTCCCCCTCTCTCTTCAATATCCTTTCAAGCCGGTCAGAATGTCCCTCACCCTGGCACCGGGCAGGCAATATACCATGCGGGACTCTCGGTTCTGCTTACAAAGAATGCTATCAATTCCCCTAATTATTGAATCCCTTACAACTACCACTTGTCTTTTTGCTCCCCCTTCTTGAATGGCCTCCTGTGCTACGGTGCTGTGGTCAGCTGGCTCATCCTCCCGACAGCCCTGTTCCTCATCCACACAGGGAGCAAGTACCTCGTACCTGTTGGACAAGGTCAAGAGCTGAGGCTCCTCTGTTCCTGAACACAGGATCCCTCTACCTGCCTCACTTGCAGTCACACCCTGCTGACCCTGACCACTGACCAAACTTGAGGTACTTAATCTACCGCGTGTGACCGTCTCCTGAAACAAAGCATCCAGGTAGCTCTCCCCCACCCGGATGTGCCGCAGCATCCGGAGCTCGGACTCCAGCTCATCAATTCTGAGCCAGAGTTCCTCCAGCAACCAACACTTGCTGCAGATGTGGTCACTGCAGCTCGCAATGGGATCTGCCAGCTCCCACATCATACAGCTACAGCACATCACCTGCCCAGCCATCTCGACTTAGTTAATTAATTTATTAATTAGCTTGCAGTGTTTTTTCAAATTTGGTGCAGATTTCCTACCAACCAATCAGGTCACAGCTTTCCTGTGATGTCACTTTTTCAGTTTTGGCTTCAGTTACTCTGTGCCCCAAGGTCACCACTCCGGTGCTCCTCCCTCCGAGTCTGCTCCCTGGAGACAAGGCCGCGAATCCCCGAGGTAACCTAGATTTATACTCACCACTCCGGTGCTCCTCCCTCCGAGTCTGCTTTCAGAATTTACTCACCAATCAGCTGCTTTTTCTTTAAAATCCACTTTCAGAAGAGTGTCCTTTGCAGGACTGGTGCACTCCTGAAGGCACTGCCTCTTCGTCTATCTCTTTTTTTTTAGGTTGGAGGAGGAGGGAGGGTTGGAAACACTACAGCAATGTAATGTTTGGGGCTATTCTGTTCTTTGACAGTGGGTTCTCCTCAATTCCTTCCTGAGTCACAGTGGCTGCGGTGACTTCTCCCAGAATGCTTCTGTCACTTCTTACCAGTACCCTCTGTTGGAAAGAGGATTCACATGTACACAATCGCAATACCTTCAGTTGACCAAGCCATTCATGTACATCAAATGTATGAACAAAAGTGCAATATTTTTACAGGAGTTGCACACCCGTGACCCAAAAGTGATTTCAATGTTTCTTAACTTTCCTAACCCTACCACTGTGCCTGGGTTCAGCCCCAACATCCGCAGCAGAGGTGGAGGCAACCTGCTGACCGCTACGTCCTGATGTCTGTGATGACCTTGGTGGGCGTCCTCTGGTGGCCCAAGGCCTGGCAGGTCCTGGCCTGAGGGTCTGGCACCCTCCTTGGCCTAAGCAGCTGGAGTGGATTCGGGCACAGGCAGAGGGTATTCTGAATGGCTGGACATCCTTGGAATGTCCTGACTGAAGGCCCCTGGAGTGTCCAGCTGACGGTCATCCTGTGGGTTCCCGGGTGCCCCTCCCTCAGTCCTTGAGGAGAAGGGGCACCTGGAGGGGGGTCAGAGTACCTTGTGTCCCTCTTGCCTAGACATTGATGGTGGCATCAGTGTGTATAGCCATGGAGTCCAGGGCTGAGTGCAAATCTGGCAAAACCTGCTAGACCAAGGTCTCCATGGTGGTTGCCAACTATGGTGATCTCAAGGCACTCACATGTTGGAGCTACAACATCAGACAGAGCACGTACGGTCTCCTCCATCCTATGCTTTAGTCTGCTTAATGACTGCCTGATGTTCCGCTGCTGCTGTTGCATCTCCACCATTGTGTTGGCAGCCGCTCACAGAGGCTCATCATCTGACTCGGACTTGGTAGGTAGCTGGTCTCCAGCAGCCCTCCAAGTGCTGGAGACCTGGGCTGTCCCGGCCCCCGACTGCTGCAGGGTCGCTTCAGTGAGGCGATCTCCAGTAGGTGACCCCAAGCACAACCCAGATCTATGCACCACCAAGGGCTGTGTCTCTGCGCTGGTGGAGGATGCTGGTGAGCGTAGTGATGGTTCTTTCTCAGCTTCCTCATCTGTGGTTTTGGGGCTGGGGCTTATGTTGGCCATCATTGTGTGCCTGGATCTGCTGGTGCCTATAAGAGAGAGAAGAGAATTTTAGTTCATGAGCAGGCAGATTACAAGATTGCATGTCACTCACAGTGATTGTCAGGATGTGATCCATGCTAGGCTGCTGGGACAATTCGATCTCCCCTTCCCCACAGGAGCAATCCCCATCCTCCCCAGCCAGCTCAGTGGCATCCTGCTCAAACTGCGTGAGGGGAACAATGTCAGCCGTCCCTCCCCTGGCCTGGGATCTTTCCCTTATGTTGCAGGCCAGTTTTTCCTGAATGAAGACAAAAGATAGGAATGTGATGTGAAGGGATGGAGCTGAGGTTGGGAAACATGCATACCCCCTGTGTGAGCGCACCCCCTGTCCGTCCGTCCATTCCCCACCCTCCCCCCATCTCCAGAAGGGGCTGCGATTGGAGTGTGAGCAGCATGATAAGTGAGATGGTGGTGACGTGAAATTATGCGTAAGACAATCAGTGGTGACATGTGTCCCCCACTAATGGTTGCGTGAGCTCCCTGAAGAGAGTAGCCCTTTGAGTACATGATGCCATGATGAGAGTTTGATATTGGGGGGAGTTGAAAGATGACTTACCCTGGCGGAGCAGATGAGATCATTCTGCGATGGCCTCCCAAGCCGGAGAAGTTAGGCTGGAATTAGTACTTTTGAAGTATAGTATAAGCAAACCAGGCAGCAAATTTACAATGACATAAATTATGTTTTTAATTATGTCAGGTGAGGATAAATCTTCTCCATGGCTGGGAGAATGCCCCTGCTCTCCTTCAGATTGTACCATTGTCTGAAAAGAGACAAATATGCATACACATCACACACAATTGTTCACTAAGCACAATTTGTGTTATTTGCAGTTATGTATATTCCTCAGTAAATGAGTGCATAATGTGGCCTGTTTCAAGCAGTCAGCACCAATAACATTCTGGGAAAAAAATCAATTAAGAGAAGTGAACTGTACATGATTTCAAATCTGCCTGCAGGTTTCATGCAGGTGGTTGCCATGGATATGGATCAGTTGCACAAGGCATTTGGTGAGTGCCCAGTGACTCACATGAATAACCAAATTTGAAAACAATGAAATCCCTAGCTAGAAAACATCATAGGACTGCTTTACTCCAAGAGTGTGTTTTCATTACAGGGATTCCAATTTCCCGAGTGATTTGTGCAACAGACTTCTCATCAAGTATCTTCCCAACGGGTGCAGAAATATATTTACTTTGTCAATCCAGTATGAACCTGCTCCAAGCAACAACTAATAATGATTTTGTCAATTTAAACGTTAACCTTGACTCAGTAGGCACATGCTTGCCTCTTGACTCAGAATGTCATGCATTCATGCCCATACCAGGAACTAGAGAACACGATCACAGGTCTGTGCAGTACTGAGGGAGCGCTGCAGTGTAGGAAGTGTTGCATTACAGATAGCACTTAAACCAAGGCCCTGTTCTGTCCTGTCACAGAGAAGTAAAGATATCAGCATTATTTGAAGAAGAGCAAGAGAAGCTCTTGCAGTGACCTTGATAGCATTTAACCCTCAACCAACATCAACGAAAACAAATTATTTGATCATTTATCACATTGCTGTTTGTGGGACCTCGATCAATGCAAATTGGCTGTCATGTTTCCTCATCTTACTTTAGTGATTACACTTCAAAAGTACTGCACTGTAGCAATTTTGGGTATTCTAAGGTCTTATAAAGTACTTTATAAATGCATGTGCTTTCAAAGGTCAAAAGCAGAAAACATAAACTCACTGTAAGTCAAATGTTTCAAAGCTCTATAGATTATACTATATACTCTATAGATTATAGAGTCAAAACTAATGGTATTTATAGTTATAAACCTATTGCTTCCCTTTATCAATTTGCCTCAGCTTGATTTGTACAGATACACATGTTCAGTGATGCTAGTTCCAAAGATGAGTCACAGTGGACTTGAAATGTTAAATCTGTTTCTCTCTCCACAGATGCTTCTCGACTTGCTTAGTTTTTCCAGCATTTTCTGTTTTTAACTCCATTTTACTTCAATTGCTTTTAGCATTTTCAAAAGTGGTATTATCGTTATACATTATTTATTTCTGTGTTGCAGGATTAGGTGAAGTGGGTGATTAAGTGCACCAGCTTGTCACATGTCACATTGGCTCCAGGAACTGACAACCTGGCCCATGATTTTTGACTTTTTGTTAATTTCCTCAGGAATTGCAGCACTTTGGCAAATTTGTACAAGTTTATAAAAATATAAACTGCAAAGACTTATTATTTAGTTCTCAAAACATAATTCCTGTTTTTATACTTGACTGCTCTGGTATTCAGAAATACTGATATTACAAGTCACTGAAGACAGTGAAGGAGTAGAAATTCACTCTCTGTGCGCAAACCTTTACAATTCCAGCAGTAAACATATGGCTATTGTGTTTCAAAACAAGCACCATTATAAATCCTGGAAACCAGTTTAATAAAGAGAAATTTAACATATTCAGCCACCTTCAGCTAGTGTCCTTGATGATATTATTATTGGCGATTGTTTTTCGATGTATGTTGTTTATTTTTTGAGCTGTCAGATTTTTAGGAGCAGTGTCAGCTTTTTTAAAGGTATTTGGTAGATTTTCTGAGTTTGTTAGATTGGCATGTGTGTGGGCCTAGTTTCAAAACCAATTCAGGTTGATGACATAAGAGTATCTTCTCTGTGCCAGTTGGAAATAATCCTGCATGAAGTGAGTTTGGGACTCAACCTGTTTCCAAATGATTACAAGATCCTGACACAAAATTGGCTCCAATCAGGCAATTAACAGTCTCGCTCTGGCAGTTGATAATTAACTGTTGTGGAAGTGGGAAAATTCAGATGACTCTGCAGTGGAGGTTGCCTTTCTGGGATGGATTTAATATGTTTTGTTGAGCCAGAGTTCAGCAGTTCCTGCTGCATGATGACTGAATTTCAAAAGTGAGCAGGTGTGGTGTACCTTTCCTGAGCATTGCCGGCCCTTGTTCAGAAGATTACAAAAGATTCCTGCCAAAAATAATGCTGTTTATTGTAGTTTTTAATCATGCAACATAACTTACATGGTAAATATTATGAAAGTACCTAAGCCAATTCCTCAGTTTGTTGTGAATTGAACAAGACATTGTTTCCAGTTATCCCTTGCCCTGGAGTCTTTGATCCCCCATCACTAATATTCAAAAAAGTGGTGTATCAAATGAGACACAGCTGAAAGAAAGACTTGCATTTATATAGTGCTTTTCATGACTACCAGACATCTCAAAGCGCTTTACAGTCAATTATGTGATGCTGATTGAGGGATAAATATTGGCCAAGACTAGCTTTTATGATCTGGAATGCACGATCTGAGAGAATGGTGGAAGCAGATTCAGTAATACAAACTTTCAAAAAGGAATTGGATATAATCTTGAAAAGAAAAAAACGTTGCAGAATTGCAAGGAAAGAACAAGAGTGTGAGACTAATTGGGATTTTTCTTTCAAAGAGCCAGCACGGGCATGACAGACCGAATAGCTTCCTTCTGTGCTACATGACTCTATGATCCATAAACATAATTAAAATGAAGATGGAAAAACTTCAGCGGAATGCCACATGGTATAAATAGTGCATGCTACCCTTTGTTGATGGTTTACAATGTTGATGCTCTAGGTGAAATTACGTTCACCAATCTTGTAAACCATCAACAAAGGGTAGCATGCACTATTTATACCATGTAGCATTCCGCTGAAGTTTTTCCATCTTCATTTTAACTATGTTTATGGATCATAGAGTCATGTAGCACAGAAGGAAGCTATTCGGTCTGTCATGCCCGTGCTGGCTCTTCGAAAGAAAAATCCCAATTAATCTCACGCTCTTGTTCTTTCCTTTGTACTGCAGCTAAACCACACTTCATGCAAACTTCCTGAGCCTGCTTGCTGGTGTTGGGGCAGGGGGCGAAGCGGGGGTGGGGGTGGTCTTCTTGTGTATATTACATGTTTGTAATTAATTGTTGTGCTATGCTAATGTAAATCCAAAAGGGTTAAATACCCATACCAATTAAAATGTGCCTGATTGCAAAAGAAGGATATGAGTTGCAGTTATAACGGATGCAATGAGATTGTAACTAGGGCATTACCGACAGAAAGATGAATGTTTAAAATTTTGATGTGGAGGATGAACTGTTGCTTCTATAAAGGTGTAAATATGAAATGCATGCAGAAATTGTGCTGATATGGCAGATTGCTGAAGAATAATGAAGGACCTTGGAGGCAAGAGAAGAGGAGTGTAGGTAAACAGAATTCTGCATTCACAAAGCATGTAATTAATTCTTGAAAATAATACATTGCTGAAAAGTAACAAGCTGAAGGACCATGAAGTTTGTGAACAACATGATAAGATAGACAGTTTTTGTAAACAGGTGCTTCACTAATGTCTGAAGAGGAGAGGTGCTGTGAGCAGATAAGAGACGCCAGTGATAGGCCTAAAGATGACTGTCCCCAAAAGATGAAGTTGAAGAAAGGATGAATTGCATTTATATAGGGCAGAATCTTCCAATCCCGCCAGCAGTGGGAAGCTTAGCAGGCAGGGAAACTTGATTTGGTGTGAGGCCGAAAATCAGTTTCCCGACAGCAGGATGAACTTTAGCAATTATGTTCTTCAGACTTTAAAGGCGGGCTAAAGGCCAGCTGAGCTTCCCAACAAACAATGCCGGGAAATGATTTTGCAAGGCGTTAGCATGTCATGCATGCTCATTAAAAGGCCAGCTTTCCAGAATTAAGTTCCCCCTCCAAGTTACATTTTCCGCCAGCAAGAAATTAGAATGTTCATTTTTACGACTTTTACTTGGCAAGGTACACTTCTTCTATGATTAAAGGTGAGTTGTGCTGCAATGTCCTCTTTGGAGAGTGTTGTAAATGCCACCCTTGGCTTGAGACTGGGTGGTGGCAGTGCAAGTTGCATGGAGGATGACCAAGGAAGTGAGGAAAGCTTAGCGGGAAAGGGTGGAGCAATGGCTAAGCAAAGGTGGAAGGGATAGTGCAGGCTGTCTGGGTGTCCTATAAATATGGTGCCCAGACTTTCAACCCCATGAGATGATGGCAGGGACGATGACTTCCTGCCTGCCCTGACGCGAGAATTGGCGAGTTCCTCGTGATGCATATCACAAGAACAGCACAAGATCATGTGTGGTAATCTCCCAATGGAAATCACTCCCACTTCCGTACCTGCCTTTACTCCATTTATACTTATACTCCAGAATGGAAGACTCCGGCCAGAACATCTTTCACATTCTCAGGACATCCTTCAGCACCTTGGAAGCAGTGAATAACAAGAATAAATAACCCTTGGTTGACCTACTCTCCTGAATTGGTTTTGATTACCCGAGAGGAGCAGACAGAAAACTTTTAGAGTATTTTTTCTCTTATTGACACTGGGAAATTACATTGCAGTGAGGAGGGAGAGCAGGAACTGTATGAAATGTCAAGTCCTGGGGCAGAATCTTTCCAGATTTACACTAAGTGCAGTAGCAGGTATGAAAAATACATTTTACCCACCAGCTGCTGTGTCAGATTTTCATGCCATATCTCCCACTTCCCATCTTTTTACTTATGCAGCTACAGGAAACATGCCGCCTCGCTGGTGGGCAGCCTCTGAATCACCCGCAGCACTGTTACATCAATCTGGTTGCCATATCTAAACTGCAGCCCTGCACACAGTTCTCAATGCTTGTAGCCCAGGACTGCTCCAGTGAAGACAGGCCCTGAAAGCCAAGAAGAGTTCAGTGACCCGTCACTGGAATGTCTTTTGGAGGCCCGCAGTGATGTCTCCTAGCCCCCCTCTGGCCAGAGGAGGTCCAGCAATCTCAGCACTCCAGCTTGGGAGGCGGTGGAAGTGGTGGTCAGTGCCAATGCTGCACAGAAGAGGTTGGCCATCCAGTGCAGCAAGAGGATGAATGACCTCATCCGTACCGCCAAGGTAAGGTAATCCATCTCATCACTCTAAACTTAGATACTCACAAGGCCATCACACATTCACTGGCATCTCATTCACTGCCAGCTCAAAGGACATCGCCACTCACTTTCTCTCACACACCCTCACATCTCATCTGGCCCCATCTCCTCTGGAGACTGCCTCCTCAGCCCTTACCATCTTGAGGCCACTTGCACAAATCAACATATACCCGCGCACACACCCTGGCATTCCCTCCTTCCCCCAGTCCAGCCCTCACCCTGCCTTTTCCCTTGTCTAAGGCCACTCCTCCCCCTTCCCCAAGCAAGCCCTAGCTGTTCAGCCATTGAAAAGTCACCCCCCCACCCCTGCCTTACAACTGGTCTGGTAGGTAGAGACCCACCCATGAGCCACCCTAAAAGTAATGTGGTGCTGCCTGTGAAGCCTGTTGCTGATGACCATGAGTGCTGCCCGTAACAAAGTAGGCAAACAAAACTCGAATTCCTAAGCAAAGTGAAGCTCGCCAGGTGCACATTGCTTATGTACAGTTGTGAAATACAAGTCATGTCGACGTGCCCAGATGATCCAGCGTGGGGGATGATTCCAGCAAGCAGGGCTTATAATGAGATGCTAAAGTATTGAAATTAGGTTCCCGATGTGTGGCAGTAGGAAATGCGGCCCACCATTGACAGGTGGAGCAGACAATCACAAACCGCTTTCACAACAGCATAAAACCAATTTTTGGCCGCCTTGCCATATTGTCCGCTCACATCCGTCATGACGCTCGCCGCCAACAGGACCGGACGATTCCGCCCATGGTGTTCTAACCATCATGGTTATAAAGTCAAGAGACTGAGAATTACAACTGACATATTTTTGCTACAAATCCAACAACTTAAACTTGGAAACAATACAAAGTGATTTAAAACATACAGTTACCCCCCCTCATTAAACTAGATTGACTGCAGCTTTGTAATAATTATGGTTTTATGTAGTGTGCAATGTACCTTTAAGAATAATACTTGTTAAGGAAGATCACATGATCTGTAGTAACCAATAGGAGAGTCGTGCGGGCGACCTCAGCAGTCAGTGTAGAGATAGAGTCGGAGTTAAAAGCACACGTGTTGTTGCTGCTGAGTATAAGAAGGCATATGGGATACTTGCCTTTATTAGCCGAGGCATAGAATATAAGAGCAGGGAGGTTATGCTGGAACTGTACAAAATGCTGGTTAGGCCACAGCTAGAGAATTGCGTGCAGTCCTGGAATCTGCATTATAGGAAGGATGTGATTGCACAAGAGAGAGTGCAGAGGAGATTTACCAGGATGTTGCCTGGGCTGGAGAGTTTTAATTATGAGGAGAGATTGGATAGACTGGGGTTATTTTCCCTGGAGCAGAGGAGATTGAGGGGAGACATGATTGAGGTGTATAAAATTATGAGGGGCATAGATAGTGTAAACAGGAAGGAACTTTTCCCCTTGGTGAAGGGATCAATAACTAGGGGGCATAGATTTAAAGTAAGGGGCAGGAGGTTTAGAGGGGATGTGATGAAGAATTTTTTCACCCAGAGGGTGGTGGGAATCTGGAACTCTCTGCCTGAAAGGGTGGTAGAGGCAGAAATCCTCATAACATTTAAGAAGTATTTGGATGTGCACTTGTGATGCCACAGCATACAAGGCTATGGACCTTGTGCTGGAAAATGGGATTAGAATAGTTAGGTACTTGTTTGACTGGCGCAGACGTGATGGGCCAAAGGGCCTTTTTCTATGCTGTAAACCTCTATGACTCTATGACTCTATAATGTAAATAAACTTAATGATTCCACCAAAGAAGTGGCTGCAGATCAACTCTATCATTATTAGAACAAACTCGGCCATCCTACAACAAGCTTGACAGATCCAATTTGACTAGGGCTAATTTGCTTCCAGCGGGACTTCTCCTGTTGTTGGTCTTGCTCCCAACACGCCATCTCAATGAGGGTTTTCAGCCAAATTTTTATACTTTGGCTGCATAGCAATGGCTTCATGCTCAATGCCTCTGAGCCACTTGATCAGCAGTCTCTGATTGGTTTGGCTGCATAGTAACATGTTCCAAGAATTGCCGGCTCTTCATTTGTGCAGAAAATTTAAACAAATCTTAAAACATATTCTTACATAGTTGTGGGGCAGGTCTGATGGACCACCGGGTCTTTTCCTGCCCATTAATTTCATATGCTGGATCTTTGAAGCCTATAGTCACTGTTGTAAGTTAAAAAGGAGAACATATCCTGATCATGCTGGACATAAACACATATAATTATTAGTCTATGTTATTAAAGGTAAGTGAATGCAGGCAAGGTTAGCTAACAACTAAGTATGCAATTGAATATATTTTGAAGATTAATTAAAATCAATGATGCTGCACCCTTGGTTAGATTTGGACTGATTAGAAATCACACATTCCCATTATAATAGCTAGACGTGGATAGACTGGGGTTATTTTCCCTGGAGCAGAGGAGATTGAGGGGAGACATGATTGAGGTGTATAAAATTATGAGGGGCATAGATAGGGTAAACAGGAAGGAACAGATACACGGGAGAAAAACTTTTTCCCCGTATGGGGGGAAGATTAGGAGCGGGCGCGAGGAATTGCGGGAGAGCTGCGGCAGCAGATCACTGGATTCGAAAAGACTCAACTGAAGGAGACAAAGACCCAGGAGAAGATAAGTTTGCCCGACGCAGCAACAATTGAAGCAGAAAAGAAAGCAGCAAAAGAAGATGCTGCAGCACAATGAAAATGAGTGCTGCCTCAGGGAGGTTGGCTCCGTTTTGAAACTTTTAATGAAGGAGTTTTAAAATTTTCCTTTCCACGTTCCTTCATCTGACACTGTCACATGAGTTGGGACATGTCCATAACTTTTATTGCAACCTTTTATTAAAATTTTAAAACCCTCATGAAGCCTCATCCCGCCAGTGGATGAGGTTTCATGTTTTTTCACAAGCCCGCCTGGGCTCCCGGCCTGCCCGCCAACCTTAAGGTTGGGCGGGCAGGTCCATTAATGAGCTGAATCGGTTTCTTAATTGCCTTAATAGGCTGTTGACAGGTCGGTGGGCGCGCAGCCGAGTCGGCTGCACGCCCGCTGACCTGAAAATGCAAATGACGTGGGGTGATGTTGGAAGTTCCACCTGACGTCTCCCCGCGTCATTTTACACGACGGCGTATGGGTCCCGCCGCCCCCCCCCCCCCCCCCCCCCCCCCACCCCTCATGCTGACGGAAAAATTCTGCCTATCGTATAGCTGGACAACACTTGAGCAAGTTAATTATCTTTGGTGCATGGGGTGCTTGTCCATGATTGGCATGAGTTCCTGCTACATCAAAATAATATTTAATTTACAGCAGTCTCACAGGACATGACATTAGTGAGCTTGGCGGATACTCCAGAGAAATACTGCCATTTTTGGGTTGGTGTCCACTCCAAAGTACTTAACATAGATTTGGAAGTGGCAGTAAAACTACATCCTCTGCTGATCCAAAAGAATTTTGTTAGCATTGAGTAACTGTGTGGAGGCTTTTAGAAATCTAAGTCGAGTGCTACTGAAGTTATGTCTGAAGTGATGAATCTAGCTTCCAGAGCGATGTCCAGGATTGGAGGCAGTGAATTGGAAATTATCCAGAGCTATTGTCAATCCATCAATCACGCAGGAACAGACCATTCACCATCTGCCAAAATGTCAGTCACAAAGGAACCTGCACACTTCTTGCATAATAATATTTTCAGTTAAACCTCCTGCGTCTGGCTCACACATATGCAAAGTTTCATCTTTGGGAAATAATCAATTTGATTGATGATAGAAGATTCTGTAATCACAAAAGGATCCTTCAATAAAATATGAAGGACCTTCCATACCCTTATAAATAATAAAAGGCTAGAGGGGAGGAGTGGAGCTGATTAGGAGATCTATGCATTAAGGCTGAGGTACAAAATTAGTATTTTCCATGCTAAATGAGTTAGTTTTAACTAAGCGGTAGGAAAGCTTTTAGAAGCAATAATCTAGGTCAAAATTAACATTCCCTTGGACTAATGTGGAATAATTAAGGAAAGCCAACACAGATTTGTCAAATGGCATATTATGTTTCACTTGATTGAGTTTTTGAGAGGTTGATGGGGGTAATGCAGTTGATATGGTGTACATATTCTTCCAAAAGACATTTGATAAAGTCCCATTTAATAGGATTGTCAGCAAAGTTGAAACCCATGGAATAAGAGTGACAGTGGCAGCATGGATACAAAGCTGGTTGAGTGACAGGAAACTAGTGGTGAACGGTTGGAGGAAGGTATATAGTGGAATTTCCTAAGGGTCCATATTATATACTTCAACTCTGTTTGGCTCTCCACAGATGCTGCCAGACCTGCTGAGTTTTCCTCGCACTTTATGTTTTTATTTCAGGTCTCCAACATCCTCAGTATTTTGCTTTTAGTCTATATTAGGACTACTGCTTTCTTGAAATATATTGGTGATCTAGACTTGGGTGTGCAGAGCACAAATTTCAAAATTTGCAGATCACACACCAGAATGCTACCAGGGTTCCAAAGGTTAAATTATGGAGAGAGATTATATAAACTAGGTTTGTATTCTCTGTAATACAGAATTGAGATTTTCAGGATTTTGAGAGGCATCCATAGGGTAGGTGGAGAGAAGCCTTTTCTGCTGGCAGGGAGTCTAGGGCATTCAGGAAAGAACTTGAGAAAGACTTCTTAATGTAACGGGTGTTAGAAGTGTGGAACTCTCTCCCAAAAATGCCACTTTGTGCATGGACACCTCTAGACTTTTCCGAGAAGTTAACAATAGATGCAGCAGGGTCTATTCATCAGTAAAATAATAATAATGATGTTATCACAAGTCTTGATGACAGAGACATTATCCAATCAAAAATGTTTTCATTTGGTTAATTGGCTGTGTTTTTCCTCAGGATGTGAGAAGTGCTATATAAATTCAAGATTTTCCTCCTTTCACTTCCACAATGGAGAAGAATAATAATGTATCTTAATCAGTTGTTAAGTAACTGCTGACATATCCATAAGGCCAAGTCAACTGGTCCATCAATTGAATGGGAAGAAATTGTTCTTAAATGAATTGTAACAGACAGCAATTCCATTTGAGTTCATGACCAACAGGTTCCACTCACCATGTCTTGCCATTTGCTTACACTTTTTATTTATAGTTTATTTGTTTTCATAACTACCTGTTTTCACTTATCCCATTCACAGCTCTTCTCTCTTTCCTGGATCCATTTACTTTCATTCTCAGCCCTTTCTCCTCCATTCCACCCTTTTTTTTCTGCTTTCATTTCTCGTACTCCCCATCTTCTTTCTCTTCCATCTTGACCCCTTTCTCTTCTTAGTTCCCTTTCTCTCCCTTACTCTCTTCTTTCCTCTCTGCCAGCCTTTCTCCCCGCATCTTTCCCTCTCCACTTGCCTTTCTATCTCCACAAAATGTTCCCCTTTTTGTCAGTATATAAAAAGAGTAGCGCCCAGTGTTAAAAAAATAAATAAAATTGAAATTCTAATCATGTTTGCCTCTCAGGCTCAAACTTCTGTTCATTACCACCTGAAATAAAAATTTTAAACAAAAGCCTTGTTTTGATTTTTGTTATTTTGTGCCTTGTAGAACAGATTCTTTCTGCAATGCAGAGCAAATGTGAATTTGGCTGCCTTGTAAATATGTCTTTCTGCAACCCTCATGCTGCAATCCCAGAGCTACTTGGACCCTGCAAGGTGACTTTTGCCATCAATTTTCCCTTTTCTATCAATTCATCACAATCGACCCATTTTTCCAGTTGACCATCTGAAAAATAACTTGATGTTTTTCATTTGGAACTCTCTTCAGAGATCTTTTATCCACTTATCCATTAATTTTTATCCAATTTAACCCACCTTGTTTATTTCTGTGCTTTTCCTCCTCAGTGGTATTTTAAATAGGTTTTTTCGGTAACAAAGACATTCCTATATTCCCTCCAAGATGATTTACCGTCCATACAATTACCACCCAATCTTGGATAGCTGCTCTGATCAGTAGTCCAACGCACCGGATAATGAATGTTTGATTTTACTTTGATTAACTATGAGTCAATTGAAACACTCATAGATGCAGTGATAATGTTGCCTCACTTTTGCATGGTGGAGTATTTAAAAGAACTCCTAATTGGTTTGAAAACAAAATGTAAAGTGTAATAATGTAACAGTACTGAAAGAGAGAGCCTGTTGTTTTTAAAAAGTTTACACTTAAAACAGTGTGAATTGCAAAGAAAATCAATTTTGCAGTTTCTTTTCCACTATCTTTTTATTTGGTAAATAAGGCAGCACATGAGATAAATCAACTCAAGTGAATTGGTGCTTCATCATTTTCTCACTTTCTCCTTTTATTCCTATTTTCTATTAGTTTAAAGTGAAAACCGTCAGCAGTCAGGTAGGATCCGTGGAGAGAATACTCAAAACCTTTTGGGTATGGTGTAGCAGAACGGAGGAAAGGCTCCAAACCCAACATGTCTTGACTAGCTTTGGGTTTATTGTTGGTATATCCAGCACCCGCAGCACTTAGATTTTGTTCAATTAATTTAATATTTTCTCATACATTTTCATCTTTACCTTTTGGCCTTGTTAACATAAACAAACATAGTTACAAAACTCAATCAGACAACACTACTGAAAGTTACTAAGAAGTAACTCAACTGTTGGATCCTGGTTGAGTAGAATTGACTTTTTACAATTTCTTTTAGGTTACCTCTGCTATGTTAAATGTCATTTCCCAAGCAAGAGAGTAATCAGTCTATTCTCAAAGCACTTGAATGAAAATTATATGAATCATGAGGGACGTAGCTGTTGGATTCCTATAATGATGAATCTGACAAGTGGTTCTAAATTAAACAAGCTACTGCAATGATTAGAGCACACCATGGGTATTCAAGTTGATCAATGTTTGGGCTACTTTGTATATATACAACAAAGTCTAGCAGCTCTGAGGATAATTAATATTTGAGTATGTGCATTGAGACTTAAATGCCTTTAAACCTTAATTCTCTTAGAAGTTCCACTGTTGCACTAGGTGGAATAGGCATTTAGCCAAGCCAAGGTCCCCCTTGTCCTCACTTATCACCCCACCAGCCTCCGCATTCAAAGGATCATCCTCCGCCATTTCCGCCAACTCCAGCATGATGCCACCACCAAACACATCTTCCCTTCACCCCCCCGGTGGCATTCCGTAGGGATCGTTCTCTCCGGGACACCCTAGTCCACTCCTCCATCACCCCCTACTTCTCAACCCCCACCTATGGCATCTCCCCATGCCCACGCAAAAGATGTAACACCTGCCCCTTCACTTCCTCTCTCCTCACCGTCCAAGGGCCCAAACACTCCTTTCAAGTGAAACAGCATTTCACTTGCATTTCCCCTAACTAAGTCTACTGCATTCGTTGCTTTTATGCCCTGTTAGTCTTTCCACCCCACCCCCACTAGAGCTGTACCTTGGTTGTCCTACCATCCATTCTTAATTAGCACATTCGTTTAGATAATATCACCACCTTCAAGACCTCTTTGTTCTTTTGTCTGTGACATCTTTTGATTATCTGCTCATATCACTGCTTGTTAGTCCCTACAACAGCAACCCCCACTTCTGTCTCTCTCCCCCCCCCACCGCCACCTTAAACCAGCTTATATTTCACCTCTCTCCTATATTACTCAGTTCTGCTGAAGGATGAGGACTCGAAACGTCAACTCTTTTCTTCTCCGCCGATGTTGCCGGACCTGCTGAGTTTTTCCAGGTAATTCTGTTTTTGTTTAGGCATTCTAGCTTCTGGCTTTGATCCCAACCATCAAGTTATTGTTTCCCAGCTTACGTGTCTCATGACATTGAGGCATTAATTATTGAAGTTAATACGCTGTTCAGTTTATTTTCAGAAAATCAAGGATCGGAGCGCCAACCATAATCCAACCCCTTGCCCATTGTTTGGGCTTCACAAAAGGTGACAGTTTTAGTCTCAAAGTCACTATATGAAGATATAGTGCAAAATCTGCTCAGATTAAATCTATTGCAAAACAATGCAGTTTACCACACATCACTGTAGACACAGTATTACATGTTTTCTATCAGTTTTAGTACACGATGGCTTTTCTCTAAACAAGGTGTTCCTAGCAGAACTCCAATTTGTTTGAGAGAGTAGTGGTGATGTCAAGAATGTAACTGTTGAGAACTCTTAAGTAAACAGATTGCCCTAGGCAACATCTTTTCCACAATAAGCAGGGAAAGTAGAGGGAAAAGAAACTTTTGCAGAGTAGGCCCATTTGATTTCTCAAACAAGTTTGAGATCAGAGTTGAAGTCAGTCTTCTTGATCACACGAGAGCAGCCCTGTGCATCAGAGCTTGACCAGCTCATGCCTTCCTTCTAGACCTCACTCTCCCATGCTCTTTGTACTGCTTCGAGCTGACCACTTCAGAGCAACTGAAGGGTTTGCTTTCCTTTTGGTTGGCTCTATGCCAAGTCTACAATGAACGGTTAGTTTATTAATTAGTGTTGGCAGTGGATGCTCAACAGTTTGCAGTTTCTTTCCTGCCATCCTTCTTGTATTCTTCCATTTTAAAAAAAAAATTCTCCCCATTTTTCCAGCCTCTTTCTCTAAATCAGACAGTTAATCACACCAGGTGATGGAGCCCGTTTTCCACATTTTTATGGTTAAAGTTTTTATGCATATCTGTCAAGTGGCTTGAGTAAGGAGGCTATGCTACAGTACAGTATAAAGCATACCTTTAGCTGCGATTCTATGAAAAGCTGCTGATAAGCTTAAACTCCATCCACTACAAAGCAACTGCCATATTTCACAATCTCTTACAAATATTCCCATTGACAAAGAAAAGAAAAATGTTCCCAGCCCTTTCGGCAGGCATGCTTGAACCTTACCCACCAATTGAACCTTACCATCCCTAAAAATGTAATTTGCACTACAATAAATACACAAAACATTCAATAATTCTGAGAAGAAATCACCTAAATGTACCTAAAATTAGTTGCTGTTTTTCAGGTTTTTTTTCCAGAAATATCTTTGTTAAGTAGTTCAGCCTTGTCTCCTGCTCTGTTCCTGCACATGCAATGTTATTCATCTCTCTGGTGATATTCAGTGGTCTGCTTGTGCCCAATGACTGTGAAACACTTGAAGTTGTGAAAGGTGCAATATATGCATGTCTTCCTTTTTTCTTTTTATACCCCTCAATGCCTCTTCTTGGGGTCTGTGTCCAAATGCAAAATGTCAGTGCCCCTCGGTGCTAGTTCATGTACATGTGACAATTATATGACCAATGATTATTCCCACCTCACCTCCACATTAAAAAATGATCCCAGCATCTCCTCCCTTTGCCTTTCTTCAGCCCTCAATTCCTAACTCTGTCTATTTCTGAACTTCCACACCAGGCCTCATCCTCCCAGGAGTGCCATAACTTTCACTCCTTAGCATGTTTGTTGGTTTTAGCCTTAGTGGCAGTCTGGCACTTCTTGGACATGACCTAGTGAGACACCAATGCGATGGCAAGTTGCTTTCAGAAGGGAGTAGAGAAAGTCACAAATTATTAGGCAAAGGTTATTAGGCAAAATCCCATGATCCTTATGTTCTGAATACCTGTTCAGGATGGTCCACGTGTTCCTAGTGTACATAGGCCGGAATTTTCTGGCCCCCTTGGCGTCAGGCGTCATGGTGGGCAGAGGAAGAACAGTTCGGCATGAGAGGCAGAAATAAGCGTAGCGGGATCATCCAATGGTGTCCACCATGGCGGCATGCAAATCCTGCTGGGATTTGGCGTGGACCCGATTTGCATCCCAGTATTATGAAGAGATATTAATGTATATAATATTATTGGAAATTAGTTTAAATTGGATTTGTAGTGGGGTCTGTGTCTGTGGGTATCTGTGTGTGTCCAAACTGGATTAAAGCCAGCAAGCCTGAGTGCTTTGATGTATGGTAGTTTTGAGATGTTAACAGTAAGGTAAAGGGGGGACATTTGCATTTTGTCAAATAAATCATTCAAAGACTGGGGGTGAAGTCTTGCACCTAGTTAGGAGACACCAAGCAATATGTTTATATCACTAATAAAATTGGTACTATGAAAAGGGTTTTATTGTTAGAAGAGGTGGAGTTCAAAGTGCGTCAGGTGCAGTTCCGTGCTTTCTCTGCACGCTTTTGGCATGGCCTGCACTAAATGCCGTCTTGGTGATGGTGTTAGCGCAGGTGTTAACAGTCTGCACCAGGAATATGCAGAGCAGGCAGAATGTGACATCAGTCAATGTGTAATGCTGATTTGATGCCAACACTGCCATTTTCAAACTTGCTGCTCTAGCTAATGCCTTCTCTTAAATATCCACAGCTGAACATGCATAGAGCAGCAGGTAGGACATCAGCAACTTGTAGGTTAGTTGCTGATTGGTTTCAACTGGCTATTTGATGTGAGAAGGTGGATTAGGTAGTAACATATTTCTATAATCCTAGACCTGCTGCTGGCCACAGCCTCAGTAATGGCCGCTCCACTTATGGTGAGCATTGTCTCCTCAATGGGGTTAAGGTCATGCAACCGTGTCTGTCTCCCGCTGGTTAGCTGCTGCTACCTCTGCTTCTGTAGAACCTTGTCCTGCAAGAGAGAAGGAAGTTTGTCAGTGAGTGTGGTGCAATGTGTTTGGGTGATGTGGCTATCATGGTTGACTAGCTGGCAGTGTGTGCAAACTGTGAGTTGTGAGCATGAGACTCCTGGTAAATTGAGCAGGCTGTGAGGCTAGTGTCAAAGAATACAGAATTTATAGATGAATTCACTGGCCTTGACCTTTCATGTGTAAACTTCTTTTGGCCCGCATCCAGGTACTTGGGTGACAGTGTTCACATTGATCTCAGTGGCTATCTCTCCCACTACTTTCTAGGTGCTTGTCTGTAGGACATCCTGGCCCTGTGTGAATACAGGAAATGTTTCCTCCTGTCCACCTCCTACAGCAGGACCCTCAGTAATACATAGTGCTCCGCTACAAAGTCTACTAATTGGAATGAAACAGGACAGACCGCCTGGCTTCGACCTAAGCACCGGAAACGACAACAGCAAACCCAGCCCTGTTGACCCTGCAACATCGTCCTTACTAACATCTAGGAGCTTGTGCCAAAATTGGGAGAGCTGTCTCACGGACTATTCAAGCAACAGCCTGACATAATCAGACTCATGGAATCATACCTTACAGACAATATCCCAGACACCATCATCACCATCCCTGGGTATGTCCTCTCCCACCAGCAGGGACAGGACAGACCCACCAAAGGTAGTGGCACAGTGGTATACAGTCGGGAGCATATTCTCAACATCGACTCTGGATCCCATGAGGTCTCATGGCATCAGGTCAAACATGGGTAAAAAAACCTCCTGCTGGTTACCACCTTCCGCTCATACCCCTCAGCTGATGAATCAGTTCTTCTCCATGTTGAACACCAATAGGAAGAAACACTGAGAGTAGCTAGGTCACAGAACGTACTCTGGGTGGGAGACTTCAATGTCCATCATCAAGAGTGACTCGGTAGCACTGCCACTGACCGAGCTGGCTGAGTCCTAAAGGACATAGCTGCTATACAGAGTCTGCAACAGGTGGTGAGCAAACCAAGAAGGAAAAACGTACTTGACCTCATCCTAATCAATTAACCTGTCACAGGTGCTTCTGTCCATGACAGAATTGGTAGAAGTGACCACCACATAGTCCTTGTGGAGACCAAGTCCCAACTTCACTTTGAGGATACCCTTCATCATATTGTATGGGATAGATTTTGAACAGATCTAGCAACTCAAAACTGGGCATTGATGAGGCACTGTGGGCCAATTGCAGCAGCAGAATTGTATACAACCACAATCTGTAATCTCATGGCCCGGCATATCCCCCACTCTACAATTACCATCAAGCCGGGAGATCAACCCTGGTTCAAAGAAGAGTGCAAGAGGGCATGCTAGGAGCAGCATCAGGCATACCTAATAATGAGGTGTCAGCCTGGTGAAGTTCCAACACAGGACTACTTGCAAGCCAAACAGCAGAAGACAGAGCAACAAAGTCCCACAATCAATGGATCAGGTCTAAGCTCCGCAGTTCTGTCACATCCAGTCATGAAAGGTGGTGGACAATTAAGCAACTAATTGGAGAAGAATGCTCCACAGATCCTCTCATCCTCAGTGATGGGGGAGCCCAGCACTTCAGTGCAAAAGACAAGGCTGACATGTTATCAAGAAACAGCTGAATGCACTGGATAATGCAAAGGCTATGGGCCCTGACAACAATCTGGCAATAGTACTGAAGACTTGTATTCCAGAGCTAGCTTCACCCTTATCCAAGCTGTTCGAGTACAGGTACAACTCTGGCATCTACCCGGCAACGTGGAAAATTGCCCAGGTATGTCCTGTCCACAAAAAGGACAGATCCAACCTGGCCAATTATTGCCCTATCAGACTATTCTCGATCATCAGCAAAATTATGGAACAGATTACAACAGTGTTGTCAAGTGGCACTCACCTCAACAATAACTTGCTCATTGATGCTCAGTTTGGGTTCCGCCATGGCCACTCTGCTCCTGAACTCATTACAGCCATAGTCCAAACATGGACATAAGAGCTGAACCCAAGAGTTGAGGTAAGAGTGACTGCATTTGACATCAAGGCAGCAATTAACTGAGTATGACACCAAGGAGCCCTAGCAAAACTGCAGTCAATGGGAATCGGGGAAAAACTCTCCACTGGTTGGAGTCATACCTAGCACATACCACATGCCAGAATGCACCTCACCTTTAGGTATTGCAGGCTGCTTTGCAGCTAGCTTTAAGTGGTGCTAGCCTCACATGAACCTTGGCATGCAGCCACTCGACAGTATGTTTAGCACATGGCTGCACAGCATTTTCATTTAAATTAGTAGTCGGCACGAAGTTTACATGCTGCCTGCTTTACTTTGAAATATTCATACAGCTCTTTTTGAAGCCAGTCTTATCAGCAACATCCAATACATCATAGTCTACGACCAGACAAACATAGCCTTTCTTCTCACCATCAGGCCTGATAAGAGTATTCACTTTATCTATGTCAATATCATACAATTTCTTGACAGTCTGTTTGATCTGGCATTTATTGGCTTGATGTGCTTTACTTTCAATGGATGCAGGTTAATTGTGCATTGAGATCCCATGCCTGTTTATGAAGACTATCCAATTTTTAGCCCAGGGGGTTTAGGGTGAGGAACTGCAATCTGGAAATGAGAGCTTTGTAGATTTTTCATCTGTGCTGATTAGTGGCAAAGTACATTCAATTTGAACCATGCAAGGTACTGAATATGTTGCAATGAAAGTAGAAAAAATGTGCACTCCATGAACGGAATAGAACTTGCTCAGAGGAAGCTTACTTGACCCTGGCCCATCATATCTGAAGGGTGTCTATAAAAAGAAACAAGTGGGATTCAATGTTATCTTGCCAAATCAGCTGAGTTCAAATCCACAGAGAACTGGCATACAGTTCTGACCACTAATATGAAAGGGAAATGCCAGGTCTCTGTTGAGAAGAGGGAAGAGTTACAAGTAATGACTTGATAAACTAGTACTGTTCAACATCAGAATGAGATGTCTCAGATGGGACTTTTTAGGCTATATAAGATACTTAATACAATTGAGGAAGTAAACCCAAAACAATAATTTCAGATTTGTCACAGAAGCATGACACAAGGCACAGCTTCAGAATTATAACAGTCAAATTTATGACAGATAGCAGGAAAAAACATTTTTACCCAGACGGTGATCAACACTTGGATTGGGTTACCAGAAAGAACAGTTCATAGAATCTTACAGCACAGAAAGACGCCATTCACCCATCATGTCTGTGCTGACTCGTTGACAGAGCTGTCCAATTTATTCCCACAACCGAGCAAATTGGTCCTCTTCAAGAGCAAGTCCAATTGCCTTTTAAGAGTTCCAATGGAATCTTATTCCATCCCCTTGCAATTAGTGCATTCCAGATCTTAACGACTTTTTGTATGAAGACATTTCTCCTCATTTCTCCTTTAGTTCTTTTGCCAATTGATTTCAAATCTTGATCCACTTGCCAGAGAAAATTGTTTCTTGATAAAGCCTTCTTGCTTTATCAAAACCCTTCATGATTTTGAATACCTCTAGTGTGACCCCTTAACTTTCTCTGCTCTAAGGAAAAAGATCCCAGCTTCACCAATCTCTCCAGCTGAACTCCGTCATCCCTGGTATCATCCTGGTAACCCCCCTCTGTATCCACTCCAGTGCCTGTTCCAGAGGCTCATATTTAATATTCTTATATTGGCACTTGTTTAGATTGGATTGTTACAGTGCTTTATTGCCCTGCATTTACAGAGTGAGTCAAGAAATAGTTGTAGAAAAAGAAATACACACAAACAATGCAAACTGTTAATTCTTATTCTTTTTTTATGTGTTTTTATCAAGCGGCAAAGCACTTCAAAAATAAATTATAATACCTGTTCAGCCCAGTTAGCTACATTCCCCACACTCCCAACCTGCACTCTGACACGAGGTCAAATACAGTGACAATTGTGATAATAATCTTATCATACACACCACAATAGAAATAGGCTGAAATTTCGCTTGGTCAGAATCTAAAATGGCTGCCTGCTCTGTTCACCTACACTTAGCAGCATATAGCAACTGGGTAACATTGCTTCTAATTAATTCTTGTTCTTTTTTATGTTTAATAAAATAATTTCATTTCGAAAATCAATGCTGGTAGAATCACAATATTAGTGAAAATTTCAATTAATATGTACAGATCCTTTAACTTCGCTAGGCCAATTTCCATTAAGGCTCTGACAAATTGCTTGCTGGAAACTTTAATAGGTACACGGTTATCTCAACTACCGAAGAATTGAAGTAGAAAAACGTCCAGTCCTAAACCACTGTCACAGGAAAATTCGTTCCTGTATGCTGCAGAAGAAGAAAGATTGCAGAAGTAGAGCCAGAGTATTTTCATATACTTCAAGCATTTTATTTTACAACTTTGATGGTGTTCAGCTGCAAGCTTCCCCAGAGGACATTAAGATTGATAAAATATGAATCCATAACTGTGAGCAAATCTTCCCAATTTGACTCTGGGGAGCTAAGAAATTCAAGCAAATGTTTCTATACTGCATTTTATACCTGAATTACAATAATAACTTTATTCCAGGAGGGCCTTTCTGGACAGTGGGGGTGAGGGAGGAAGTTTAGTTGTCTTTTTTCTGCAGACACTGTAGATGGTGTTACATATGACTTTGAAAGTATAATAATAGTCCTCAAGTGGGCAGTAAAATGCTTGTATGCCCACAGCTGTTCATCTTTTTAAAGCTATGACAG